>NC_092001.1:7810239-8142025 GCF_044704955.1 Pristiophorus japonicus
CCAACACTTACCTGTGAGATTGTGTCAGAGAATGAGAGATGCACGAATCTATCCAACACTCACCTGTCACATTGTTTGAAAGAATGACAGAGACAGTATCTATCCTCCACTCACCTGTCACATAGTGTCAGAGAATGAGGGAGGCAGTATCTGTCAAACACTCACCTGCCACAAAGTGTCAGAGAAAGAGAGAGGCAGTATCTATCCAACACTCACCTGTCACATTGTGTGAATGATTGACAGAGACAGTATCTATCCTCCACTCACCTGTCACATAGTGTCAGAGAATGATAGAGGCATTATCTATCCAAAACTCACTTGTCACACAATGTCAGACAAAGAGAGAGGCTGTATCGATGCAAAGCTCACCTGTCGCATATTGTCAGAGAATGAGAGAGGCAGTATCTATCCAACACTTACCTGTCACATCGTGTCAGAGAGTGAGAGTGACAGTATCTATATCACACTGACCTGTCACTTCGTGTCAGAGAATGAGAGAGGCAGTGTCTATCCAACACTCACCTGTCACATCATGTCAGAGAATGAGAGAGGCAGTATCTATCCAACACTCACCTGTCACATAGTATCAGAGAATGCGAGAGGCAGTATCTATCCAAAACTCACCTGTCACTTAGTGTCAGAAAAAGAGAGATGCATTATCTATTCAACACTTAGCTGTCATATCGTGTCAGAGAATGAGAGAGGCAGTATCTATCCAACACTCACCTGTCACATAGTGTCAGAGAATGAGAGGCAGTAACTATCCAACACTTACCTGTCACATAGTGTGAGAGAGGCAGTATCTATCCAACACTTACCTGTCACAAAGTGTCAGAGAATGAGAGAGGCAGTATCTATCCAACATTCACCTGTCACATATTGTCAGAGAATGAGAGAGGCAGCATCTATCCAACACTCACCTGTCACATAGTGTCAGAGGAAGAGAGGCAGTAACGTTTAAAATTCTGACGGGTTTGGACAGGTTGGATTCAGGAAGAATGTTCCCAATGTTGGGGAAGTCCAGAACCAGGGGTCACAGTCTAAGGATAAGGGGTAAGCCATTTAGGACCGAGATAAGGAGAAACTTCTTCACCCAGAGAGTGGTGAACCTGTGGAATTCTCTACCACAGAAAGTAGTTGAGGCCAATTCACTAAATATATTCAAAAGGGAGTTAGATGAAGTCCTTACTACACGGGGGATCAAGGGGTATGGCGTGAAAGCATGATGGGGGTACTGAAGTTTCATCTTCAGCCATGAACTCATTGAATGGCGGTGCAGGCTAGAAGGGCTGAATGGCCTGCTCCTGCACCTATTTTCTATGTTTCTATGTTTAGTATCCATCCAACACTTACCTGTGAGAAAGTGTCAGAGAATGAGATGCACTAATCTATCCAACACTCACCTGTCCAATGGTGTCAGAGAATTACAGAGGCAGTATCTATCCAACACTCACCTGTTACATAGTGTCAGAGAATGACAGAGGCAGTATCTATCCAACATTCACCTGTCACATATTGTCAGGGAATGAGAGAGGCAGTATTGATCCAACACTCACCTGTCACATAGTCTCAGAGAATGAGAGAGGCAGTATCTATCCAAAACTCACTTGTCACAAAGTGTCAGACAATGAGAGCGGCAGTATCTATCCAACACTGTCCTGTTACAAAGTGTTAGAGAATGAGAGAGACAGTACCTATCCAAAACTCACCTGTCACATAATGTAAGAGAATGAGAGAGGCAGTATCTATCCAACACTCACCTGTCACATAGTGTCAGAGAATGAGGGAGGCAGTATCTGTCAAACACTCACCTGCCACAAAGTGTCAGAGAATGAGAGGCAGTATCTATCCAACACTCACCTGTCACATAGTGTCAGAGAAAGAGAGAGGCAGTATCTATCCAACACTCACCTGTCACATTGTGTGAATGATTGACAGAGACAGTATCTATCCTCCACTCACCTGCCACATAGTGTCAGAGAATGAGAGAGGCATTATCTATCCAAAACTCACTTGTCACACAATGTCAGACAAAGAGAGAGGCTGTATCGATGCAAAGCTCACCTGTCGCATATTGTCAGAGAATGAGAGAGGCAGTATCTATCCAACACTTACCTGTCACATCGTGTCAGAGAGTGAGAGTGACAGTATCTATATCACACTTACCTGTCACTTCGTGTCAGAGAATGAGAGAGGCAGTGTCGATCCAACACTCACCTGTCACATAATCTCAGAGAATGAGAGAGGCAGTATCTATCCAACACTCACCTGTCACATAGTCTCTGAGAATGAGAGAGACAGTATCTATCCAACACTCACCTGTCTCGGAGTGTCAGTGAATGAGAGAGACAGTATCTATCCAACACTCACCTGTCACATAGTATCAGAGAATGCGAGAGGCAGTATCTATCCAAAACTCACCTGTCACATAGTGTCAGAGAAAGAGAGGCAGTAACGATTAAAATTCTGACGGGTTTGGACAGGTTGGATGCAGGAAGAATGTTCCCAATGTTGGGGAAGTCCAGAACCAGGGGTCACAGTCTAAGGATAAGGGGTAAGCCATTTAGGACCGAGATAAGGAGAAACTTCTTCACCCAGAGAGTGGTGAACCTGTGGAATTCTCGACCACAGAAAGTAGTTGAGGCCAATTCACTAAATATATTCAAAAGGGAGTTAGATGAAGTCCTTACTACACGGGGGATCAAGGGGTATGGCGTGAAAGCAGGAAGGGGGTACTGAAGTTCCATCTTCAGCCATGAACTCATTGAATGGCGGTGCAGGCTAGAAGGTCTGAATGGCCTGCTCCTGCACCTATTTTCTATGTTTCTATGTTTAGTATCCATCCAACACTTACCTGTGAGATAGTGTCAGAGAATGAGAGATGCACTAATCTATCCAACACTCACCTGTCAAATAGTGTCAGAGAATTACAGAAGCAGTATCTATCCAACACTCACCTGTCACATAGTGTCAGAGAATGAGAGTGGCAGTATCTATCCAACACTCACCTGTTACACAGTGTCAGAGAAAGAGAGAGCCAGTATCTGTCCAACACTCACCTGTCACACAGTGTCAGAGATTGTGAGAGACAGTATCTATCCTCCACTCACCTGTCACATAGTGTCAGAGAATGACAGAGGCAGTATCTATCCAACATTCACCTGTCACATAGTGTCAGAGAATGAGAGAGGCAGTATCTATCCAACACTCACCTGTCACATAGTGTCAGAGAATGATAGAGGCATTATCTATCCAAAACTCACTTGTCACACAATGTCAGACAAAGAGAGAGGCTGTATCGATGCAAAGCTCACCTGTCGCATATTGTCAGAGAATGAGAGAGGCAGTATCTATCCAACACTTACCTGTCACATCGTGTCAGAGAGTGAGAGTGACAGTATCTATATCACACTTACCTGTCACTTCGTGTCAGAGAATGAGAGAGGCAGTGTCTAACGAACACTCACCTGTCACATCATGTCAGAGAATGAGAGAGGCAGTATCTATCCAACACTCACCTGTCACATAGTATCAGAGAATGCGAGAGGCAGTATCTATCCAAAACTCACCTGTCACATAGTGTCAGAAAAAGAGAGATGCAGTGTCTATTCAACACTTACCTGTCATATCGTGCCAGAGAATGAGAGAGGCAGTATCTATCCAACACTCACCTGTCACATAGTGTCAGAGAATGAGAGGCAGTAACTATCCAATACTTACCTGTCACATAGTGTGAGAGAGGCAGTATCTATCCAACACTTACCTGTCACAAAGTGTCAGAGAATGAGAGAGGCAGTATCTATCCAACACTCACCTGTCACATATTGTCAGAGAATGAGAGAGGCAGCATCTATCCAACACTCACCTGTCACATAGTATCAGAGAATGAGATAGGCAGTATCTATCCAACACTTACCTGTCACATAGTACCAGAGAATGAGAGAGGCAGTATCTATCCAACACTCACTTGTCACACTGTATCAGAGAATGAGAGAGGCAGTATCTATCCAACACTCTCCTGTTACATAATGTCAGAGAATGAGTGAGGCAGTATCTATCCCACACTCACATGTCACATAATCTCAGAGAATGAGAGAGGCAGTATCTATCCAACACTCACCTGTCACTTCGTGTCAGAGAATGAGAGAGGCAGTATCTATCCAACACTCACTTGTCACATTATATCAGGGAATGAGAGAGGCAGTATCTATCCAACACTCTCCTGTTACATAGTGTCAGAGAATGAGTGAGGCAGTATCTATCCCACACTCAAATGTCACATAATCTCAGAGAATGAGTGGCAGTATCTATCCAACACTCTCCTGTTACATAGTGTTAGAGAATGAGAGAGACAGTATCTATCCAACACTCACCTGTCACATAGTGTCAGAGAATGAGTGAGGCAGTATCTATCCCACACTCACATGTCACATAGTCTCAGAGAATGGGAGAGGCAGTATCTATCCAAAACTTACCTGTTACATAGTATCAGAGAATGAGAGAGGCAGTATCTATCCAAAACTTAGCTGTCACAAAGTGTGAAAGAATGAGATAGGCAGTATCTATCCTACAGTCACCTGTCACATAGTGTCAGAGAATGAGAGAGGCAGTATCTATCCAACACTCACCTATCACATAGTGTCAGAGAATGAGAGAGGCAGAATCTGTCCAACACTCACCTGTCGCATAGTATCAGAGAATGAGAGAGGCAGTATCTATCCAACACTTACCTGTCACATAGTATCAGAGAATGAGAGAGGCAGTATCTATCCAACACTTACCTGTGTGATGATGTCAGAGAATGAGAGATGCACTAATCTATCCAACACTCACCTGTCACATAGTGTGAAAGAATGACAGAGACAGTCTCTATGCAAACCTCACCTGTCGCATAGTGTCAGAGAATGTGAGAGGCAGTATCTATCCAACACACACGTGTCACAGTATCAGAGAATGAGAGAGGCAGTAACTGTCCAACACTCACCTGTCACATAGTCTCAGAGAATGAGAGAGGCAGTATCTATCCAACACTCACCTGTCACTTCGTGTCAGAGAAAGAGAGAGCCAGTATCTGTCCAACACTCACCTGTCATACCGTGTCAGAGATTGTGAGAGACAGTATCTATCCTCCACTCACCTGTCACATAGTGTCAGAGAATGACAGAGGCAATATCTATCCAACATTCACCTGTCACATAGTGTCAGAGAATGAGAGAGGCAGTATCTATCCAACACTCACCTGTCACTTCGTGTCAGAGAATGAGAGAGGCAGTATCTATCCAACACTCACCTGTCACATATTGTCAGGGAATGAGAGAGGCAGTATTGATCCAACACTCACCTGTCACATAGTGTCAGAGAAAGAGAGAGGCAGTATCTATCCAACACTTACCTGTCACATAGTCTCAGAGAATGAGAGAGGCAGTATCTATCCAACACTCTCCTGTTACATACTGTCAGAGAATGAGTGAGGCAGTATCTATCCTTACTCATATGTCACATAATCT
The DNA here is from genome assembly GCF_044704955.1 of Pristiophorus japonicus. Taxonomy (NCBI): domain Eukaryota; kingdom Metazoa; phylum Chordata; class Chondrichthyes; family Pristiophoridae; genus Pristiophorus; species Pristiophorus japonicus. Next base: position 7,815,747 of record NC_092001.1, read on the forward strand.
CATAGAATGAGAGAGGCAGTATCTATCCAAAACTCACTTGTCACAAAGTGTCAGACAATGAGAGCGGCAGTATCTATCCAACACTGTCCTGTTACAAAGTGTTAGAGAATGAGAGAGACAGTATCTATCCAACACTCAACTGTCACATAGTGTCAGAGAATGAGTGAGGCAGTATCTATCCCACACTCACCTGTCACATAGTGTCAGAGAATGACAGAGGCAGTACCTATCCAAAACTCACCTGTCACATAATGTAAGAGAATGAGAGAGGCAGTATCTATCCAACACTTATCTGTCTCATAGTGTCAGAGAATGAGAGAGGCAGTATCTATCCAACACTCACCTGTCACATACTGTCAGAGAATGAGAGGCAGTATCCATCCAACACTTACCTGTGAGATTGTGTCAGAGAATGAGAGATGCACGAATCTATCCAACACTCACCTGTCACATTGTTTGAAAGAATGACAGAGACAGTATCTATCCTCCACTCACCTGTCACATAGTGTCAGAGAATGACGGAGGCAGTATCTGTCAAACACTCACCTGCCACAAAGTGTCAGAGAAAGAGAGAGACAGTATCTATCCTCCACTCACCTGTGGAAATCTCTACCACAGAAAGTTGTTGAGGCCAATTCACTAAATATATTCAAAAAGGAGTTAGATGAGGTCCTTACTGCTAGGGGGATCAAGCGGTATGGCGAGAAAGCAGGAATGGGGTACTGAAGTTGAATGTTCAGCCATGAACTCATTGAATGGCGGTGCAGGCTAGAAGGGCCGAATGGCCTACTCCTGCACCTATTTTCTATGTTTCTATGTTTCTATGTCACATAGTGTCAGAGAATGATAGAGGCATTATCTATCCAAAACTCACTTGTCACACAATGTCAGACAAAGAGAGAGGCTTTATCGATGCAAAGCTCACCTGTCACATCGTGTCAGAGAGTGAGAGAGGCAGTATCTATATCACACTTACCTGTCACTTCGTGTCAGAGAATGAGAGAGGCAGTGTCTATCCAACACTCACCTGTCACATCATGTCAGAGAATGAGAGAGGCAGTATCTATCCAACACTCACCTGTCACATAGTATCAGAGAATGCGAGAGGCAGTATCTATCCAAAACTCACCTGTCACATAGTGTCAGAAAAAGAGAGATGCAGTGTCTATTCAACACTTACCTGTCATATCGTGTCAGAGAATGAGAGAGGCAGTATCTATCCAACACTCACCTGTCACATAGTGTCAGAGAATGAGAGGTAGTAACTATCCAACACTTACCTGTCACATAGTGTGAGAGAGGCAGTATCTATCCAACACTTACCTGTCACATATTGTCAGAGAATGAGAGAGGCAGCATCTATCCAACACTCACCTGTCACATAGTATCAGAGAATGAGATAGGCAGTATCTATCCAACACTTACCTGTCACATAGTACCAGAGAATGAGAGAGGCAGTATCTATCCAACACTCACTTGTCACACTGTATCAGAGAATGAGAGAGGCAGTATCTATCCAACACTCTCCTGTTACATAATGTCAGAGAATGAGTGAGGCAGTATCTATCCCACACTCACATGTCACATAATCTCAGAGAATGAGAGAGGCAGTATCTATCCAACACTCACCTGTCACTTCGTGTCAGAGAATGAGAGAGGCAGTATCTATCCAACACTCACATGTCACATAGTCTCAGAGAATGAGAGAGGCAGTATCTATCCAAAACTCACTTGTCACACAGTGTCAGACAATGTGAGAGGTAGTATCTATCCAACACTCATCTGTCACTTCGTGTCAGAGAATGAGAGAGGCAGTATCTATCCAACACTCACCTGTCACATATTGTCAGGGAATGAGAGAGGCAGTATTGATCCAACACTCACCTGTCACATAGTGTCAGACAATGAGAGCGGCAGTATCTATCCAACATTGTCCTGTTACACAGTGTTAGAGAATGAGAGAGACAGTATCTATCCAACACTCAACTGTCACATAGTGTCAGAGAATGACAGAGGCAGTACCTATCCAAAACTCACCTGTCACATAATGTAAGAGAATGAGAGAGGCAGTATCTATCCAACACTTATCTGTCTCATAGTGTCAGAGAATGAGAGAGGCAGTATCTATCCAACACTCACCTGTCACATACTGTCAGAGAATGAGAGGCAGTATCCATCCAACACTTACCTGTGAGATTGTGTCAGAGAATGAGAGTTGCACGAATCTATCCAACACTCACCTGTCACATTGTTTGAAAGAATGACAGAGACATATCTATCCTCCACTCACCTGTCACATAGTGTCAGAGAATGAGGGAGGCAGTATCTGTCAAACACTCACCTGCCACAAAGTGTCAGAGAATGAGAGAGGCAGTATCTATCCAACACACACCTGTCACATGGTGTCAGAGAAAGAGAGAGGCAGTATCTATCCAACACTGACCTGTCACATTGTGTGAATGATTGACAGAGACAGTATCTATACTCCACTCACCTGTCACATAGTGTCAGAGAATGAGAGAGGCATTATCTATCTAAAACTCACTTGTCACACAATGTCAGACAAAGAGAGAGGCTGTATCGATGCAAAGCTCACCTGTCGCATATTGTCAGTGAATGAGAGTGACAGTATCTATATCACACTTACCTGTCACTTCGTGTCAGAGAATGAGAGAGGCAGTATCTATCCAACACTCACCTGTCACATAGTCTCTGAGAATGAGAGAGACAGTATCTATCCAACACTCACCTGTCTCGGAGTGTCAGTGAATGAGAGAGACAATATCTGTCCAACACTCACCTGTCACATCATGTCAGAGAATGAGAGAGGCAGTATCTATCCAACACTCACCTGTCACATAGTATCAGAGAATGCGAGAGGCAGTATCTATCCAAAACTCACCTGTCACATAGTGTCAGAAAAAGAGAGATGCAGTATCTATTCAACACTTACCTGTCACATAGTACCAGAGAATGAGAGAGGCAGTATCTATCCAACACTCACTTGTCACATTGTATCAGAGAATGAGAGAGGCAGTATCTATCCAACACTCTCCTGTTACATAATGTCAGAGAATGAGTGAGGCAGTATCTATCCCACACTCACATGTCACATAATCTCACAGAATGAGAGAGGCAGTATCTATCCAACACTCACCTGTCACTTCGTGTCAGAGAATGAGAGAGGCAGTATCTATCCAACACTCACCTGTCACATATTGTCAGGGAATGAGAGTGGCAGTATCTATCCAACACTCTCCTGTTACATAGTGTTCGAGAATGAGAGAGACAGTATCTATCCAACACTCACCTGTCACATAGTGTCAGAGAATGAGTGAGGCAGTATCTATCCAACACTCACTTGTCACAGTGTCAGACAATGTGAGAGGTAGTATCTATCCAACACTCACCTGTCACTTCGTGTCAGAGAATGAGAGAGGCAGTATCTATCCAACACTCACCTGTCACATCATGTCAGAGAATGAGAGAGGCAGTATCTATCCAACACTCACCTGTCACATCATGTCAGAGAATGAGAGAGGCAGTATCTATCCAACACTCACCTGTCACATAGTATCAGAGAATGCGAGAGGCAGTATCTATCCAAAACTCACCTGTCACATAGTGTCAGAAAAAGAGAGATGCAGTATCTATTCAACACTTACCTGTCACATCGTGTCTGAGAATGAGAGAGGCAGTATCTATCCAACACTCACCTGTCACATAGTGTCAGAGAATGGGAGGCAGTAACTATCCAACACTTACCTGTCACATAGTGTGAGAGAGGCAGTATCTATCCAACACTCACCTGTCACATATTGTCAGAGAATGAGAGAGGCAGCATCTATCCAACACTCACCTGTCACATAGTATCAGAGAATGAGATAGGCAGTATCTATCCAACACTTACCTGTCACATAGTACCAGAGAATGAGAGAGGCAGTATCTATCCAACACTCACTTGTCACACTGTATCAGAGAATGAGAGAGGCAGTATCTATCCAACACTCTCCTGTTACATAATGTCAGAGAATGAGTGAGGCAGTATCTATCCCACACTCACATGTCACATAATCTCAGAGAATGAGAGAGGCAGTATCTATCCAACACTCACCTGTCACTTCGTGTCAGAGAATGAGAGAGGCAGTATCTATCCAACACCCACCTGTCACATATTGTCAGGGAATGAGAGAGGCAGTATCTATCCAACACTCTCCTGTTACATAGTGTCAGAGAATGAGTGAGGCAGTATCTATCCCACACTCAAATGTCACATAATCTCAGAGAATGAGTGGCAGTATCTATCCAACACTCTCCTGTTACATAGTGTTAGAGAATGAGAGAGACAGTATCTATCCAACACTCACCTGTCACATAGTGTCAGAGAATTAGTGAGGCAGTATCTATCCCACACTCAAATGTCACATAATCTCAGAGAATGAGTGGCAGTATCTATCCAACACTCTCCTGTTACATAGTGTTAGAGAATGAGAGAGACAGTATCTATCCAACACTCACCTGTCACATAGTCTCAGAGAATGAGAGAGGCAGTACCTATCCAAAACTCACTTGTCACACAGTGTCAGACAAAGTGAGAGGTAGTATCTATCCAACGCTCACCTGTCACATAGTGTCAGAGAATGAGAGAGGCAGTTTCGATCCAACGCTCACCTGTCACATCGTGTCAGAGAATGAGAGAGGCAGTATCTATCCAACACTCACCTGTCTCGGAGTGTCAGAGAATGAGAGAGGCAGTATCTTTCCTCCACTCACCTGTCACATAGTGTCAGAGAATGAGAAAGGCAGTATCTATCCAACACTCACCTGTCACATAATGTCAGAGAATGACAGAGGCAGCATCTACCAACACTCACCTGTCAAATAGTGTGAAGGAATGACAGAGATAGTATCTAGTGTCAGAGAATGAGAGAGGCAGTATCTATCCTACACTCACCTGTCACATAGTGTCAGAGATTGAGAAAGACAGTATCTATATCACACTGAACTGTCATTTCGTGTCAGAGAATGAAAGAGACAGTATCCATCCAACACTTACCTGTGAGATAGTGTCAGAGAATGAGCGATGCACTAATCTATCAAACACTCACCTGTCACATAGTGTCAGAGAATGAGAGAGGCAGTATCTATCCAACACTGAGCTGTCACATAGTGTCAGAGAATGAGAGAGGCTGTATCTATCCAACACTCACCTGTCACAAAATATCAGAGAATGAGAGAGGCAGTATCTATCCAACACTTACCTGTCGCATAGTATCACAGAATGAGAGAGGCAGTATCTATCCAACACTCACTTGTCACATTGTATCAGAGAATGAGAGAGGCAGTATCTATCCAACACTCACCTGTCACATAGTGTCAGAGAATGAGAGGGGCAGTATCTATCCAACACTCACCTGTCACATAGTGTCAGAGAATGAGAGAGGTAGTATCTATCCAACACTCACCTGTCACATATTGTCAGAGAATGAGAGGGGCAGTATCTATGCAACTCACAACTGTCACATAGTGTCAGAGAATGAGAGAGGCAGTATCTATCCAATACTCACCTGTCACATAGTATCAGAGAATGAGAGAGACAGTTTCTATCCAACACTCACCTGTCACATCGTGTCAGAAAAAGAGAGAGGCAGTATCTATCCAACACTCACCTGTCACATAGTGTCAGAGAATGAGAGAGGCAGTATCTATCCAACAATTACCTGTCACATAGTGTCAGAGAATGACAGACAGTTTCAATCCAACACTTACCTGTCACATAGTGAGAGGCAGTATCTATCCAACACTCACCTGTCACATAGTGTACGAGAATGTGAGAGGCAGTATCTCTCAAACACTCACCTGTCACATATTCTCAGAGAATGAGAGAGACAGTATCTATCCAACACTCACCTGTCACAAAGTGGCAGAGAATGAGAGAGGCAGTATCTATCCTACACTCACCTGTCACATAGTGTCAGAGATTGAGAAAGACAGTATCTATATCACACTGAACTGTCATTTCGTGTCAGAGAATGAAAGAGACAGTATCCATCCAACACTTAGCTGTGAGATAGTGTCAGAGAATGAGCGATGCACTAATCTATCAAACACTCACCTGTCACATAGTGTCAGAGAATGAGAGAGGCAGCATCTATCCAACACTCACCTGTCACATAGTATCACAGAATGAGAGAGGCAGTATCTATCCAACACTCACTTGTCACATAGTGTCAGAGAATGAATGAGGCAGTATCTATCCAACACACACGTGTCACAGTATCAGAGAATGAGGGAGGCAGTATCTATCCAACACTCACCTGTTACATAGTGTCAGAGAAGGAGAGAGACAGTATCTATCCAACACTCACCTATCACACAGTGTCAGAGAATGTGAGAGGCAGTATCTATCCAATACTCACTTGTCACATTGTATCAGAGAATGAGAGAGGCAGTATCTATCCAACACTCTCCTGTTACATAATGTCAGAGAATGAGTGAGGCAGTATCTATCCCACACTCACATGTCACATAATCTCACAGAATGAGAGAGGCAGTATCTATCCAACACTCACCTGTCACTTTGTGTCAGAGAATGAGAGAGGCAGTATCTATCCAACACTCACCTGTCACATATTGTCAGGGAATGAGAGTGGCAGTATCTATCCAACACTCTCCTGTTACATAGTGTTCGAGAATGAGAGAGACAGTATCTATCCAACACTCACCTGTCACATAGTGTCAGAAAATGAGTGAGGCAGTATCTATCCCACACTCACATGTCACATAGTCTCAGAGAATGAGAGAGGCAGTATCTATCCAACACTCACCTGTCACATAGTGTCAGAGAATGAGAGGCAGTAACTATCCAACACTTACCTGTCACATAGTGTGAGAGAGGCAGTATCTATCCAACACTTACCTGTCACAAAGTGTCAGAGAATGAGAGAGGCAGCATCTATCCAACACTCACCTGTCACATAGTACCAGAGAATGAGAGAGGCAGTATCTATCCAACACTCACTTGTCACACTGTATCAGAGAATGAGAGAGGCAGTATCTATCCAACACCCACCTGTCACATATTGTCAGGGAATGAGAGAGGCAGTATCTATCCAACACTCTCCTGTCACATAGTGTCAGAGAATTTGTGAGGCAGTATCTATCCCACACTCAAATGTCACATAATCTCAGAGAATGAGTGGCAGTATCTATCCAACACTCTCCTGTTACATAGTGTTAGAGAATGAGAGAGACAGTATCTATCCAACACTCACCTGTCACATAGTCTCAGAGAATGAGAGAGGCAGTACCTATCCAAAACTCACTTGTCACATCGTGTCAGAGAATGAGAGAGGCAGTATCTATCCAACACTCACCTGTCTCGGAGTGTCAGAGAATGAGAGAGGCAGTATCTACCCTCCACTCACCTGTCACATAGTGTCAGAAAAAGAGAGAGGCAGTATCTATCCAACACTCACCTGTCACATAGTGTCAGAGAATGAGAGAGGCAATATCTCTCCATCACTCACCTGTCACAAAATGTCAGAGAATGAGAGAGGCAGTATCTATCCAACAATTACCTGTCACATAGTGTCAGAGAATGACAGACAGTTTCAATCCAACACTTACCTGTCACATAGTGAGAGAGGCAGTATCTATCCAACACTCACCTGTCACATAGTGTACGAGAATGTGAGAGGCAGTATCTCTCCAACACTCACCTGTCACATATTCTCAGAGAATGAGAGAGACAGTATCTATCCAACACTCACCTGTCACAAAGTGTCAGAGAATGAGAGAGGCAGTATCTATCCAACACTCACCTGTCACAAAATATCAGAGAATGAGAGAGGCAGTATCTATCCAACACTTACCTGTCACATAGTATCACAGAATGAGAGAGGCAGTATCTATCCAACACTCACTTGTCACATTGTATCAGAGAATGAGAGAGGCAGTATCTATCCAACACTCACCTGTCACATAGTGTCAGAGAATGAATGAGGCAGTATCTATCCAACACACACGTGTCACAGTATCAGAGAATGAGGGAGGCAGTATCTATCCAACACTCACCTGTTACATAGTGTCAGAGAAGGAGAGAGGCAGTATCTATCCAACACTCACCTATCACACAGTGTCAGAGAATGTGAGAGGCAGTATCTATCCAACACACAAGTGTCACAGTATCAGAGAATGAGAGAGGCAGTATCTATCCAACGCTCACCTGTCACATAGTCTCAGAGAATGAGAGAGGCAGTATCGATCCAACACTCACCTACCACATCGTGTCAGAGAATGAGAGAGGCAGTATCTATCCAACACTCACCTGTCACGTAGTGTCAGAGAATGAGAGAGGCAGTATCTATCCATCACTCACCTGTCACATAGTGTCAGAGAATGAGAGAGGCAGTATCTGTCCAACACTCACCTGTCACATAGTGTCAGAAAATGAGGGAGGCAGTATCTATCCAACACTCACCTGTCTCATAATATCAGAGAATGAGAGAGGCAGTATCTATCCAACACTCACCTGTCTCATAATATCAGAGAATGAGAGAGGCAGTATCTATCCAACACTCACCTACCACATAGTGTCAGAGAATGAGAGAGGCAGTATCTATCCAACACTTACCTTTCACATAGTGTCAGAGAATGAGAGAGGCAGTATCTATCCAACACTCACCTGTCTCATAATATCAGAGAATGAGAGAGGCAGTATCTATCCAACACTCACCTACCACATAGTGTCAGAGAATGAGAGAGGCAGTATCTATCCAACACTTACCTGTCACATAGTATCAGAGAATGAGAGAGGCAGTATCTATCCAAAACTTACCTGTTACTTAGTATCAGAGAATGAGAGAGGCAGTATCTATCCAACACTCACCTGTCACAGAGTGTCAGAGAATGAAAGAGGCAGTATCTATCCAGCACTCACCTGTCACATAGTCTCAGAAAATGAGAGAGGCAGTATCTACCCTCCACTCACCTGTCACACTGTATCAGAGAATGAGAGAGGCAGTATCTATCCAACACTCACCTGTCACATGGTATCAGAGAATGAGAGAGGCAGTATCTATCCAAATCTTAGCTGTCACAAAGTGTGAAAGAATGAGAGAGGCAGTATCTATCCTACAGTCACCTATCACATAGTGTCAGAGAATGAGAGAGGCAGAATCTATCCAACACTGACCTGTCACATCATGTCAGAGAGTAAGAGAGACAGTATCTATATCACACTTACCTGTCACTTAGTGTCAGAGAATGAGAGAGGCAGTATCTATCCAACATTTACCTGTGCGATGGTATCAGAGAATGAGAGATGCACTAATCTATCCAACACTCACCTGTCACATAGTGTGAAAGAATGACAGAGACAGTATCTATCCAACACTCACATGTCTCATAGTGTCAGAGAATGAGAGAGACAGAATCTATACAACACTCACCTGTCATTTTGTGCTAGAGAATGAGAGAGGCAGTACCTCTCCAACACTCACCTGTCACATAGTGTCAGAGAATGAGAGAGGCAGTATCTATGCAAAACTCACCTGTCACATAGTGTCAGAGAATGAGAGAGACAGTATCTATCCAACACTCACCTGTCACATAGTGTCAGAGAATGGGAGAGGCAGTATCTATCCAACACTCACCTGTCACATAGTGTCAGAGAATGAGAGAGACAGTATCTATCCAACACTCACCTGTCAAATATTGTCAGAGATTGAGAAAGACAGTATCTATATCACACTGAACTGTCATTTCGTGTCAAAGAATGAAAGAGACAGTATCCGTCCAACACTTACCTGTGAGATAGTGTCAGAGAATGAGCGATGCACTAATCTATCAAACACTCACCTGTCACATTGTATCAGAGAATGAGAGAGGCAGTATCTATCCAACACTCACCTGTCTCATAATATCAGAGAATGAAAGAGGCAGTATCTATCCAACACACACGTGTCACACAGTGTAAGAGAATGTGAGAGGCAGTATCTCTCCAACTCACACATGTCACAGTATCAGAGAATGAGGGAGGCAGTTACTATCCAACACTCACCTGTCACTTCGTGTCAGAGAATGAGAGAGGCAGTATCTATCCAACACTCACCTGTCACATAGTATCAGAGAATGAGAGAGGCAGTATCTATCCAAAACTTACCTGTTACATAGTAGCAGAGAATGAGAGAGGCAGTATCTATCCAACACTCACCTGTCACATAGTGTCAGAGAATGAAAGAGGCAGTATCTATCCAGCACTCACCTGTCACATAGTCTCAGAGAATGAGAGAGGCAGTATCTATCCAACACTCACCTGTTACACAGTGTCAGAGAATGTGAGAGGCAGTATCTATCCAACACTCACCTGTCACACAGTGTCAGAGAATGTGAGAGGCAGTATCTACCCTCCACTCACCTGTCACATAGTGTCAGAGAATGAGAGAGGCAGTATCTATCCAACACTCACCTGTCACACAGTGTCAGAGAATGTGAGAGGCAGTATCTACCCTCCACTCACCTGTCACATAGTGTCAGAGAATGAGAGAGGCAGTATCTATCCAACACTCACATGTCTCATAGTGTCAGAGAATGAGAGAGGCAGTATCTGTCCAACACTCACCTGTCACATAGTGTCAGAGAATGGGAGAGGCAGTAGCTATCATACAGTCACCTGTCACATAGTGTCAGAGAATGAGAGAGACAGTATCTATCCAACACTCACCTGTCAAATATTGTCAGAGATTGAGAAAGACAGTATCTATATCACACTGAACTGTCATTTCGTGTCAAAGAATGAAAGAGACAGTATCCATCCAACACTTACCTGTGAGATAGTGTCAGAGAATGAGCGATGCACTAATCTATCAAACACTCACCTGTCACATTGTATCAGAGAATGAGAGAGGCAGCATCTATCCAACACTCACCTGTCTCATAATATCAGAGAATGAAAGAGGCAGTATCTATCCAACACACACGTGTCACACAGTGTAAGAGAATGTGAGAGGCAGTATCTATCCAACTCACACGTGTCACAGCATCAGAGAATGAGAGAGGCAGTATCTATCCAACACTCACCTGTCACTTCGTGTCAGAGAATGAGAGAGGCAGTATCTATCCAACACTTACCTGTCACTTCGTGTCAGAGAATGAGAGAGGCAGTATCTACCCTCCACTCACCTGTCACACTGTCTCAGAGAATGAGAGAGGCAGTATCTATCCAACACTTACCTGTCACTTCGTGTCAGAGAATGAGAGAGGCAGTATCTATCCAACACTCACCTGTCACATCGTGTCAGAGAAAGAAAGAGGCAGTTTCTATCCAGCACTCACCTGTCACAAAGTCTCAGAGAATGAGAGAGGCAGTATCTACCCTCCACTCACCTGTCACACTGTATCAGAGAATGAGAGAGGCAGTATCTATCCAACACTCACCTGTCACACAGTGTCAGAGAATGAGAGAGGCAGTATCTATCCATCACTCATCTGTCACATGGTATCAGAGAATGAGAGAGGCAGTATCTATCCAAAACTTAGCTGTCACAAAGTGTGAAAGAATGAGAGAGGCAGTATCTATCCTACAGTCACCTATCACATAGTGTCAGAGAATGAGAGAGGCAGAATCTATCCAACACTGACCTGTCACATCATGTCAGAGAGTAAGAGAGACAGTATCTATATCACACTTACCTGTCACTTAGTGTCAGAGAATGAGAGAGGCAGTATCTATCCAACATTTACCTGTGCGATGGTATCAGAGAATGAGAGATGCACTAATCTATCCAACACTCACCTGTCACATAGTGTGAAAGAATGACAGAGACAGTATCTATCCAACACTCACATGTCTCATAGTGTCAGAGAATGAGAGAGGCAGAATCTATACAACACTCACCTGTCATTTTGTGCGAGAGAATGAGAGAGGCAGTACCTCTCCAACACTCACCTGTCATATAGTGTCAGAGAATGAGAGAGGCAGTATCTATGCAAAACTCACCTGTCACATAGTGTCAGAGAATGAGAGAGACAGTATCTATCCAACACTCACCTGTCACATAGTCACAGAGAATGAGAGAGGCAGTATCTATCCAACACTCACCTGTCACATAGTCACAGAGAATGGGAGAGGCTGTATCTATCCAACACTCACCTGTCACATAGTATCAGAGAATGAGAGAGGCAGTATCTATCCAAAACTTAGCTGTCACAAGGTGTGAAAGAATGAGAGAGGCAGTATCTATCCTACAGTCACCTGTCACATAGTGTCAGAGAATGAGAGAGGCAGTATCTATCCAACACTCACCTATCACATAGTGTCAGAGAATGAGAGAGGCAGAATCTGTCCAACACTCACCTGTCACATAGTATCAGAGAATGAGAGAGGCAGTATCTATCCAACACTTACCTGTCACATAGTATCAGAGAATGAGAGAGGCAGTATCTATCCAACACTTACCTGTGTGATGATGTCAGAGAATGAGAGATGCACTAATCTATCCAACACTCACCTGTCACATAGTGTGAAAGAATGACAGAGACAGTCTCTATGCAAACCTCACCTGTCGCATAGTGTCAGAGAATGAGAGAGACAGTATCTATCCAACACTCACCTGTCACATAGTGTCAGAGAATGGGAGAGGCAGTAGCTATCCAACACTCACCTGTCACATAGTGTCAGAGAATGAGAGAGGCAGTATCTGTCCAACACTCACCTGTCACATAGTGTCAGAGAATGAGAGAGACAGTATCTATCCAACATTCACCTGTCACATAGTGTCAGAGAATGGGAGAGGCAGTCGCTATCCTACAGTCACCTGTCACATAGTGTCAGAAAATGAGGGAGGCAGTATCTATCCAACACTCACCTGTCACATAGTGTGAGAATGAGAGAAGCAGGATCTATCCTACACTCACCTGTCTCATAATATCAGAGAATGAGAGAGGCAGTATCTATCCAACACTCACCTGTGAGATAGTGTCAGAGAATGAGCGATGCACTAATCTATCCAACACTCACCTGTCACATAGTTTCAGAGAATGAGAGAGGCAGTATCTATCCAAAACTTACCTGTTACATAGTAGCAGAGAATGAGAGAGGCAGTATCTATCCAACACTCACCTGTCACATAGTGTCAGAGAATGAAAGAGGCAGTATCTATCCAGCACTCACCTGTCACATAGTCTCAGAGAATGAGAGAGGCAGTATCTATCCAACACTCACCTGTCACACAGTGTCAGAGAATGTGAGAGGCAGTATCTACCCTCCACTCACCTGTCACATAGTGTCAGAGAATGAAAGAGGCAGTATCTATCCAGCACTCACCTGTCACATAGTCTCAGAGAATGAGAGAGGCAGTATCTATCCAACACTCACCTGTCACACAGTGTCAGAGAATGTGAGAGGCAGTATCTACCCTCCACTCACCTGTCACATAGTGTCAGAGAATGAGAGAGGCAGTATCTATCCAACACTCACATGTCTCATAGTGTCAGAGAATGAGAGAGGCAGAATCTATACAACACTCACCTGTCACTTCGTGCAAGAGAATGAGAGAGGCAGTACCTCTCCAACACTTACCTGTCACATATTGTCAGAGAAAGAATGATGCACTAATCTATCCAACACTCACATATCACATTGTGTGAAAGAATGACAGAGGCAGTATCTATCCAACACTGATCTGTGGGATGGTGTCAGTGAATGAGAGATGCACTAATCTATCCAACACTCACCTGTCACATAGTATCAGAGAATGACAGAGTCAGTATCTATCCAACACTCACCTGTCACATAGTGTCAGAGAATGTGAGAGGCAGTATCCATCCAACACTTACCTGTGAGATAGTGTCGGAGAATGAGCGATGCACTAATCTATCCGACACTCACCTGTCTCATAATATCAGAGAATGAAAGAGGGAGTATCTATCCAACACACACGTGTCACACAGTGTCAGAGAATGTGAGAGGCAGTATATTTCCAACTCATACGTGTCACAGTATCAGAGAATGAGGGAGGCAGTTACTATCCAACACTCACCTGTCACTTCGTGTCAGAGAATGAGAGAGGCAGTATCTATCCAACACTCACCTGTCACACAGTTTCAGAGAATGTGAGAGGCAGTATCTATCCAAAACTGAGCTGTCACAAAGTGTGAAAGAATGAGAGAGGCAGTATCTATCCTACAGTCACCTGTCACATAGTGTAAGAGAATGAGAGAGGCAGTATCTATCCAACACTCACCTATCACATAGTGTCAGAGAATGAGAGAGGCAGAATCTATCCAACACTCACCTGTCACATAGTATCAGTGAATGAGAGAGGCAGAATCTATCCAACATTTACCTGTCACATAGTATCAGAGAATGAGAGAGACAGTATCTATCCAACACTTAACTCTGCGATGATGTCAGAGAAAGAGTGATGCACTAATCTATCCAACAGTCACATGTCACATTGTGTGAAAGATTGACAGAGGCAGTATCTATCCAACACTGACCTGTGGGATGGTGTCAGTGAATGAGAGATGCACTAATCTATCCAACACTCACCTGTCACATAGTGTGAAAGAATGACAGAGACAGTATCTATGCAAAACTCACCTGTCACATAGTGTCAGAGAATGAGAGAGACAGTATCTATCCAACACTCACCTGTCACTTCGTGTCAGAGAATGAGAGGCAGTATCTATCCAACACTCACCTGTCACATAGTGTCAGAGAATGAGAGAGGCAGTATCTATCCAACACTCACCTGTCACACAGTGTCAGAGAATGTGAGAGGCAGTATCTACCCTCCACTCACCTGTCACATAGTGTCAGAGAATGAAAGAGGCAGTATCTATCCAGCACTCACCTGTCACATAGTCTCAGAGAATGAGAGAGGCAGTATCTATCCAACACTCACCTGTCACACAGTGTCAGAGAATGTGAGAGGCAGTATCTACCCTCCACTCACCTGTCACATAGTGTCAGAGAATGAGAGAGGCAGTATCTATCCAACACTCACATGTCTCATAGTGTCAGAGAATGAGAGAGGCAGAATCTATACAACACTCACCTGTCACTTCGTGCAAGAGAATGAGAGAGGCAGTACCTCTCCAACACTTACCTGTCACATATTGTCAGAGAAAGAATGATGCACTAATCTATCCAACACTCACATATCACATTGTGTGAAAGAATGACAGAGGCAGTATCTATCCAACACTGATCTGTGGGATGGTGTCAGTGAATGAGAGATGCACTAATCTATCCAACACTCACCTGTCACATAGTATCAGAGAATGACAGAGGCAGTATCTATACAACACTGACCTGTCACATAGTGTCAGAGAATGAGAGAGACAGTATCTATCCAACACTCACCTGTCACATAGTGTCAGAGAATGAGAGAGGCAGTATCTGTCCAACACTCACCTGTCACATAGTGTCAGAGAATGGGATAGGCAGTAGCTATCCTACAGTCACCTGTCACATAGTGTCAGAGAATGAGGGAGACAGTATCTATCCTACACTCACCTGTCTCATAATATCAGAGAATGAGAGAGGCAGTATCTATCCAACACTCACCTGTCTCATAATATCAGAGAATGAAAGAGGCAGTATCTATCCAACACACACGTGTCACAGTATCAGAGAATGAGGAAGGCAGTAACTGTCCAACACTCACCTGTCACTTCGTGTCAGAGAATGAGAGAGGCAGTATCTATCCAACACTCACCTGTCACATAGTGTCAGAGAATGAGAGAGGCAGTATTTATCCAACACTCACCTACCACATAGTGTCAGAGAATGAGAGAGGCAGTATCTATCCAACACTTACCTGTCACATAGTGTCAGAGAATGAGAGAGGCAGTATCTCTCCAACACTCACCTGTCACATAGTGTCAGAGAATGAGAGAGGCAGTATCTATCCAACACTTACCTGTCACATAGTATCAGGGAATGAGAGAGACAGTATCCATCCAACACTTACCTGTGAGATAGTGTCAGAGAATGAGCGATGCACTAATCTATCCAACACTCACCTGTCACATAGTTTCAGAGAATGAGAGAGACAGTATCTATCCAACACTCACCTGTCACATCGTCACAGAGAATGAGAGAGGCAGTATCTATCCAACACTCACCTGTCACATAGTATCAGAGAATGAGAGAGGCAGTATCTATCCAAAACTTACCTGTTACATAGTAGCAGAGAATGAGAGAGGCAGTATCTATCCAACACTCACCTGTCACATAGTGTCAGAGAATGAAAGAGGCAGTATCTATCCAGCACTCACCTGTCACATAGTCTCAGAGAATGAGAGAGGCAGTATCTATCCAACACTCACCTGTCACACAGTGTCAGAGAATGTGAGAGGCAGTATCTATCCAACACTTACCTGTCACATATTGTCAGAGAAAGAATGATGCACTAATCTATCCAACACTCACATATCACATTGTGTGAAAGAATGACAGAGGCAGTATCTATCCAACACTGACCTGTGGGATGGTGTCAGTGAATGAGAGATGCACTAATCTATCCAACACTCACCTGTCACATAGTATCAGAGAATGACAGAGGCAGTATCTATACAACACTGACCTGTCACATAGTATCAGAGAATGAGGGAGGCAGTTACTATCCAACACTTACCTGTCACATAGTGTCAGAGAATGAGAGAGGTAGTATCTATCCAACACACACGTGTCACATAGTGTCAGAGAATGTGAGAGGCAGTATCCATCCAACACTCACCTGTCACATAGTGTCAGAGAATGAGCGATGCACTAATCTATCCAACACTCACCTGTCACATAGTGTCAGAGAATGAGAGAGACAGTATCTATCCAACACTCACCTGTCACATAGTCACAGAGAATGAGAGAGGCAGTATCTATCCAACACTCACCTGTCACATAGTGTGAGAATGAGAGAAGCAGTATCTATCCGACACTCACCTGTCTCATAATATCAGAGAATGAGAGAGGCAGTATCTATCCAACACTCACCTGTCTCATAATATCAGAGAATGAAAGAGGCAGTATCTATCCAACACTCATCTGTCTCATAATATCAGAGAATGAAAGAGGCAGTATCTATCCAACACTCATCTGTCTCATAATATCAGAGAATGAAAGAGGCAGTATCTATCCAACACACACGTGTCACACAGTGTCAGAGAATGTGAGAGGCAGTATCTTTCCAACTCATACGTGTCACAGTATCAGAGAATGAGGGAGGCAGTATCTATCCTACAGTCACCTATCACATAGTGTAAGAGAATGAGAGAGGCAGTATCTATCCAACACTCACCTGTCACATAGTGTAAGAGAATGAGAGAGGCAGTATCTATCCAACACTCACCTATCACATAGTGTCAGAGAATGAGAGAGGCAGAATCTATCCAACACTCACCTGTCACATAGTATCAGTGAATGAGAGAGGCAGAATCTATCCAACACTTACCTGTCACATAGTATCAGAGAATGAGAGAGACAGTATCTATCCAACACTTACCTCTGCGATGATGTCAGAGAAAAAGTGATGCACTAATCTATCCAACACTCACATGTCACATTGTGTGAAAGAATGACAGAGGCAGTATCTATCCAACACTGACCTGTGGGATGGTGTCAGTGAATGAGAGATGCACTAATCTATCCAACACTCACCTGTCACATAGTGTGAAAGAATGACAGAGACAGTATCTATGCAAAACTCACCTGTCACATAGTGTCAGAGAATGAGAGAGACAGTATCTATCCAACACTCACCTGTCACATAGTGTCAGAGAATGGGAGAGGCAGTATCTATCCAACACTCACCTGTCACATCGTGTCAGAGAATGGGATAGGCAGTAGCTATCCTACAGTCACCTGTCACATAGTGTCAGAGAATGAGGGAGGCAGTATCTATCCAACACTCACCTGTCACATAGTGTGAGAATGAGAGAAGCAGTATCTATCCTACACTCACCTGTCTCATAATATCAGAGAATGAGAGAGGCAGTATCTATCCAACACTCACCTGTCTCATAATATCAGAGAATGAAAGAGGCAGTATCTATCCAACTCACACGTGTCACAGTATCAGAGAATGAGGGAGGCAGTTACTATCCAACACTCACCTGTCACTTCGTGTCAGAGAATGAGAGAGGCAGTATCTATCCAACACTCACCTGTCACATAGTGTCAGAGAATGAGAGAGGCAGTATCTATCCAACACTCACCTACCACATAGTGTCAGAGAATGAGAGAGGCAGTATCTCTCCAACACTCACCTGTCACATAGTGTCAGAGAATGAGAGAGGCAGTATCTATCCAACACTTACCTGTCACATAGTATCAGCGAATGAGAGAGACAGTATCCATCCAACACTTACCTGTGAGATAGTGTCAGAGAATGAGCGATGCACTAATCTATCCAACACTCACCTGTCACATAGTTTCAGAGAATGAGAGAGACAGTATCTATCCAACACTCACCTGTCACATCGTCACAGAGAATGAGAGAGGCAGAATCTATACAACACTCACCTGTCACTTCGTGCAAGAGAATGAGAGAGGCAGTAACTCTCCAACACTTACCTGTCACATATTGTCAGAGAAAGAATGATGCACTAATCTATCCAACACTCACATATCACATTGTGTGAAAGAATGACAGAGGCAGTATCTATCCAACACTGACCTGTGGAATGGTGTCAGTGAATGAGAGATGCACTAATCTATCCAACACTCACCTGTCACATAGTATCAGAGAATGACAGAGGCAGTATCTATAAAACACTGACCTGTCACATAGTATCAGAGAATGAGAGAGTCAGTATCTATGCAAAACTCACCTGTCACATAGTGTCAGAGAATGAGAGAGACAGTATCTATCCAACACTCACCTGTCACATAGTGTCAGAGAATGGGAGAGGCAGTATCTATCCAACACTCACCTGTCACATCGTGTCAGAGAATGAGAGAGGCAGTATCTGTCCAACACTCACCTGTCGCATAGTGTCAGAGAATGGGATAGGCAGTAGCTATCCTACAGTCACCTGTCACATAGTGTCAGAGAATGAGGGAGGCAGTATCTATCCAACACTCACCTGTCACATAGTGTCAGAGAATGAGAGAAGCATTATCTATCCTACACTCACCTGTCTCATAATATCAGAGAATGAGAGAGGCAGTATCTATCCAACACTCACCTGTCTCATAATATCAGAGAATGAAAGAGGCAGTATCTATCCAACACACACGTGTCACAGTATCAGAGAATGAGGAAGGCAGTAACTGTCCAACACTCACCTGTCACAAAGTTTCAGAGAATGAAAGAGACAGTATCTATCCAACACTCACCTGTTACATAGTGTCAGAGAATGAGAGAGGCAGTATCTATCCAACACTCACCTGTTACATAGTGTCAGAGAATGAGAGAGACAGTATCTATCCAACACTCACCTGTCACACAGTGTCAGAGAATGTGAGAGGCAGTATCTATCCAACACTCACCTGTCACAAAGTGTCAGAGAATGAAAGAGGCAGTATCTATCCAACACTCACCTGTTACATAGTGTCAGAGAATGAGAGAGACAGTATCTATCCAACACTCACCTGTCACATAGTGTGAGAATGAGAGAAGCAGTATCTATCCAACACTTACCTGTCACATAGTGTCAGAGAATGAAAGAGGCAGTATCTATCCAGCACTCACCTGTCACATAGTGTCAGAGAATGAAAGAGACAGTATCTATCCTACACTCACCTGTCTCATAATATCAGAGAATGAGAGAGGCAGTATCTATCCAACACTCACCTGTCTCATAATATCAGAGAATGTGAGAGGCAGTATCTATCCAACTCACACGTGTCACAGTATCAGAGAATGACGGAGGCAGTTACTATCCAACACTCACCTGTCACTTCGTGTCAGAGAATGAGAGGCAGTATCTATCCAACACTCACCTGTCACATAGTGTCAGAGAATGAGAGAGGCAGTATTTATCCAACACTCACCTACCACATAGTGTCAGAGAATGAGAGAGGCAGTATCTATCCAACACTTACCTGTCACATAGTGTCAGAGAATGAGAGAGGCTGTATCTATCCAACACTCACCTGTCACACAGTGTCAGAGAATGTGAGAGGCAGTATCTACCCTCCACTCACCTGTCACATAGTGTCAGAGAATGAAAGAGGCAGTATCTATCCAGCACTCACCTGTCACATAGTCTCAGAGAATGAGAGAGGCAGTATCTATCCAACACTCACCTGTCACACAGTGTCAGAGAATGTGAGAGGCAGTATCTATCCAACACTCACCTGTCACATAGTCTCAGAGAATGAGAGAGGCAGTATCTATCCAACACTCACCTGTCACACAGTGTCAGAGAATGTGAGAGGCAGTATCTGTCCAACACTCACCTGTCACATAGTGTCAGAGAATGGGATAGGCAGTAGCTATCCTACAGTCACCTGTCACATAGTGTTAGAGAATGAGGGAGGCAGTATCTATCCAACACTCACCTGTCACATAGTGTGAGAATGAGAGAGGCAGTATCTATCCTACACTCACCTGTCTCATAATATCAGAGAATGAGAGGCAGTATCAATCCAACACTCACCTGTCTCATAATATCAGAGAATGAAAGAGGCAGTATCTATCCAACACACACGTGTCACAGTATCAGAGAATGAGGAAGGCAGTAACTGTCCAACACTCACCTGTCACAAAGTTTCAGAGAATGAAAGAGACAGTATCTATCCAACACTCACCTGTCACATAGTGTCAGAGAATGAGAGAGGCAGTATCTATCCAACACTCACCTGTCACAAAGTGTCAGAGAATGAAAGAGGCAGTATCTATCCAACACTCACCTGTTACATAGTGTCAGAGAATGAGGGAGGCAGTTACTATCCAACACTCACCTGTCACAAAGTTTCAGAGAATGAAAGAGACAGTATCTATCCAACACTCACCTGTCACATCGTCACAGAGAATGAGAGAGGCAGTATCTATCCAACACTCATCTGTCACATAGTATCAGAGAATGAGAGAGGCAGTATCTATCCAAAACTTACCTGTTACATAGTAGCAGAGAATGAGAGAGGCAGTATCTATCCAACACTCACCTGTCACATAGTTTCAGAGAATGAAAGAGGCAGTATCTATCCAGCACTCACCTGTCACATAGTCTCAGAGAATGAGAGAGGCAGTATCTATCCAACACTCACCTGTCACACAGTGTCAGAGAATGTGAGAGGCAGTATCTACCCTCCACTCACCTGTCACATAGTGTCAGAGAATGAAAGAGGCAGTATCTATCCAGCACTCACCTGTCACATAGTCTCAGAGAATGAGAGAGGCAGTATCTATCCAACACTCACCTGTCACACAGTGTCAGAGAATGTGAGAGGCAGTATCTACCCTCCACTCACCTGTCACATAGTGTCAGAGAATGAGAGAGGCAGTATCTATCCAACACTCACATGTCTCATAGTGTCAGAGAATGAGAGAGGCAGAATCTATACAACACTCACCTGTCACTTCGTGCAAGAGAATGAGAGAGGCAGTACCTCTCCAACACTTACCTGTCACATATTGTCAGAGAAAGAATGATGCACTAATCTATCCAACACTCACATATCACATTGTGTGAAAGAATGACAGAGGCAGTATCTATCCAACACTGACCTGTGGGATGGTGTCAGTGAATGAGAGATGCACTAATCTATCCAACACTCACCTGTCACATAGTATCAGAGAATGACAGAGGCAGTATCTATCCAACACACACGTGTCACAGTATCAGAGAATGAGGGAGGCAGTTACTATCCAACACACACGTGTCACCGTATCAGAGAATGAGGGAGGCAGTTACTATCCAACACTCACCTGTCACATAGTGTCAGAGAATGTGAGAGGCAGTATCCATCCAACACTTACCTGTGAGATAGTGTCAGAGAATGAGCGATGCACTAATCTATCCAACACTCACCTGTCACATAGTGTCAGAGAATGAGAGAGACAGTATCTATCCAACACTCACCTGTCACATAGTGTGAGAATGAGAGAAGCAGTATCTATCCGACACTCACCTGTCTCATAATATCAGAGAATGAGAGAGGCAGTATCTATCCAACACTCACCTGTCTCATAATATCAGAGAATGAAAGAGGCAGTATCTATCCAACACACACGTGTCACACAGTGTCAGAGAATGTGAGAGGCAGTATCTTTCCAACTCATACGTGTCACAGTATCAGAGAATGAGGGAGGCAGTTACTATCCAACACTCACCTGTCACACAGTGTCAGAGAACGTGAGAGGCAGTATCTACCCTCCACTCACCTGTCACACTGTATCAGAGAATGAGAGAGGCAGTATCTATCCATCACTCATCTGTCACATGGTATCAGAGAATGAGAGAGGCAGTATCTATCCAAAACTGAGCTGTCACAAAGTGTGAAAGAATGAGAGAGGCAGTATCTATCCTACAGTCACCTGTCACATAGTGTAAGAGAATGAGAGAGGCAGTATCTATCCAACACTCACCTATCACATAGTGTCAGAGAATGAGAGAGGCAGAATCTATCCAACACTCACCTGTCACATAGTATCAGTGAATGAGAGAGGCAGTATCTATCCAACACTTACCTCTGCGATGATGTCAGAGAAAGAGTGATGCACTAATCTATCCAACACTCACATGTCACATTGTGTGAAAGAATGACAGAGGCAGTATCTATCCAACACTGACCTGTGGGATGGTGTCAGTGAATGAGAGATGCACTAATCTATCCAACACTCACCTGTCACATAGTGTGAAAGAATGACAGAGACAGTATCTATGCAAAACTCACCTGTCACATCGTGTCAGAGAATGAGAGAGGCAGTATCTGTCCAACACTCACCTGTCACATAGTGTCAGAGAATGGGATAGGCAGTAGCTATCCTACAGTCACCTGTCACATAGTGTCAGAGAATGAGGGAGGCAGTATCTATCCTACACACACCTGTCTCATAATATCAGAGAATGAGAGAGGCAGTATCTATCCAACACTCACCTGTCTCATAATATCAGAGAATGAAAAAGGCAGTATCTGTCCAACACACACGTGTCACAGTATCAGAGAATGAGAGAGACAGTATCTATCCAACACTCACCTGTCACACAGTCTCAGAGAATGAGAGAGGCAGTATCTATCCAACACTCACCTGTCACAAAGTGTCAGAGAATGAAAAAGGCAGTATCTATCCAACACTCACCTGTTACATAGTGTCAGAGAATGAGAGAGACAGTATCTATCCAACACTCACCTGTCACAGTGTCAGAGAATGTGATAGGCAGTATCTATCCAACATTCACCTGTCACAAAGTGTCAGAGAATGAAAGAGGCAATATCTATCCAACACACTGGTGTCACAGTATCAGAGAATGAGGGAGGCAGTTACTATCCAACACTTACCTGTCACTTCGTGTCAGAGAATGAGAGAGGCAGTATCTATCCAACACTCACCTGTCACATAGTCTCAGAAAATGAGAGAGGCAGTATCTATCCAACACTCACCTACCACATAGTGTCAGAGAATGAGAGAGGCAGTATCTATCCAACACTCACCTGTCACATAGTGTCAGAGAATGTGAGAGGCAGTTTCCATCCAACACTTACCTGTAAGATAGTGTCAGAGAATGAGCGATGCACTAATCTATCCAACACTCACCTGTCACATAGTGTCAGAGAATGAAAGAGGCAGTATCTATCCAACACTCACTTGTCACATAGTATCAGAGAATGAGAGAGGCAGTATCTATCCAAAACTTACCTGTTACATAGTATCAGAGAATGAGAGAGGCAGTATCTATCCAACACTCACCTGTCACACAGTGTCAGAGAATGTGAGAGGCAGTATCTACCCTCCACTCACCTGTCACACTGTATCAGAGAATGAGAGAGGCAGTATCTATCCATCACTCATCTGTCACATGGTATCAGAGAATGAGAGAGGCAGTATCTATCCAAAACTTAGCTGTCACAAAGTGTGAAAGAATGAGAGAGGCAGTATCGATCCAACACTCACCTGTCACATAGTATCAGAGAATGAGAGAGGCAGTATCTATCCAACACTTACCTGTCACATAGTATCAGAGAATGAGAGAGGCAGTATCTATCCAACACTTAAATGTGCGATGATGTCAGAGAATGAGAGATGCACTAACCTATCCAACACTCAACAGTCACAGAGTGTGAAAGAATGACAGAGACAGTATCTATCCAACACTCACATGTCTCATAGTGTCAGAGAATGAGAGAGGCAGAATCTATACAACACTCACCTGTCACTTTGTGCAAGAGAATGAGAGACGCAGTACCTCTCCAACACTTACCTGTCACATATTGTCAGAGAAAGAGTGATGCACTCATCTATCCAACACTCACATGTCACATTGTGTGAAAGAATGACAGAGGCAGTATCAATCCAACACTGACCTGTGGGATGGTGTCAGTGAATGAGAGATGCACTAATCTATCCAACACTCACCTGTCACAGAGTGTGAAAGAATGACAGAGACAGTATCTACCCAACACTCACCTGTCACTTAGTCACAGAGAATGAGAGAGGCAGTATCTATCCAACACTCACCTGTCACATAGTGTCAGAGAATGAGAGAGGCAGTATTGATCCAACACTCACCTGTCACATAGTGTCAGAGAATGAGAGAGGCAGTATCTACCCTACACTCACCTGTCTCATAATATCAGAGAATGAGAGGCAGTATCTATCCAACACTCACCTGTCTCATAATATCAGAGAATGAGAGAGGCAGTATCTATCCAAAACTTACCTACCACATAGTGTCAGAGAATGAGAGAGGCAGTATCTATCCATCACTCACCTGTCACATAGTGTCAGAGAATGTGAGAGGCAGTATCTATCCAACACACACGTGTCACAGTATCAGAGAATGACGGAGGCAGTTACTATCCAACACTCACCTGTCACTTCGTGTCACTGAATGAGAGAGGCAGTATCTATCCAACACTCAGCTGTCACATAGTCTCAGAAAATGAGAGAGGCAGTATCTATCCAACACTCACCTGTCAAACTGTCTCAGAGAAAGAGAGAGGCAGTATCTATCCAAAACTTACCTGTTACATAGTATCAGAGAATGAGAGAGGCAGTATCTATCCAACACTCACCTGTCACATAGTGTCAGAGAATGAAAGAGGCAGTATCTATCCAGCACTCACCTGTCACAAAGTCTCAGAGAATGAGAGAGACAGTATCTACCCTCCACTCACCTGTCACACTGTATCAGAGAATGAGAGAGGCAGTATCTATCCATCACTCATCTGTCACATGGTATCAGAGAATGAGAGAGGCAGTATCTATCCAAAACTTAGCTGTCACAGAGTGTGAAAGAATGAGAGAGGCAGTATCTATCCTACAGTCACCTGTCACATAGTGTCAGAGAATGAGAGAGGCAGTATCTATCCAACACTCACCTATCACATAGTGTCAGAGAATGAGAGAGGCAGAATCTATCCAACACTCATCTGTCACATAGTATCAGAGAATGAGAGAGGCAGTATCTATCCAACACTTACCTGTCACTTCATGCAAGAGAATGAGAGAGGCAGTACCTCTCCAACACTAACCTGTCACATATTGTCAGAGAAAGAGTGATGCACTAATCTATCCAACACTCACATGTCACATTGTGTGAAAGAATGACAGAGACAGTATCGATGCAAAACTCACCTGTCACATAGTGTCAGAGAATGAGAGAGACAGTATCTATCCAACACTTACCTATCACATAGTGTCAGAGAAGGGAGAGGCAGTATCTATCCAACACTCACCTGTCACATAGTGTCAGAGAATGAGAGAAGCATTATCTATCCTACACTCACCTGTCTCATAATATCAGAGAATGAGAGAGGCAGTATCTATCCAACACTCACCTGTCTCATAATATCAGAGAATGTGAGAGGCAGTATCTATCCAACTCACACGTGTCACAGTATCAGAGAATGAGGGAGGCAGTTACTATCCAACACTCACCTGTCACTTCGTGTCAGAGAATGAGAGAGGCAGTATCTATCCAACACTTACCTGTCACTTCGTATCAGAGAATGAGAGAGGCAGTATCTATCCAAAACTTACCTACCACATAGTGTCAGAGAATGAGAGAGGCAGTATCTATCCATCACTCACCTGTCACATAGTGTCAGAGAATGTGAGAGGCAGTATCTATCCAACACACACGTGTCACAGTATCAGAGAATGACGGAGGCAGTTACTATCCAACACTCACCTGTCACTTCGTGTCACTGAATGAGAGAGGCAGTATCTATCCAACACTCAGCTGTCACATAGTCTCAGAAAATGAGAGAGGCAGTATCTATCCAACACTCACCTGTCAAACTGTCTCAGAGAAAGAGAGAGGCAGTATCTATCCAAAACTTACCTGTTACATAGTATCAGAGAATGAGAGAGGCAGTATCTATCCAACACTCACCTGTCACATAGTGTCAGAGAATGAAAGAGGCAGTATCTATCCAGCACTCACCTGTCACAAAGTCTCAGAGAATGAGAGAGACAGTATCTACCCTCCACTCACCTGTCACACTGTATCAGAGAATGAGAGAGGCAGTATCTATCCATCACTCATCTGTCACATGGTATCAGAGAATGAGAGAGGCAGTATCTATCCAAAACTTAGCTGTCACAGAGTGTGAAAGAATGAGAGAGGCAGTATCTATCCTACAGTCACCTGTCACATAGTGTCAGAGAATGAGAGAGGCAGTATCTATCCAACACTCACCTATCACATAGTGTCAGAGAATGAGAGAGGCAGAATCTATCCAACACTCATCTGTCACATAGTATCAGAGAATGAGAGAGGCAGTATCTATCCAACACTTACCTGTCACTTCATGCAAGAGAATGAGAGAGGCAGTACCTCTCCAACACTAACCTGTCACATATTGTCAGAGAAAGAGTGATGCACTAATCTATCCAACACTCACATGTCACATTGTGTGAAAGAATGACAGAGACAGTATCGATGCAAAACTCACCTGTCACATAGTGTCAGAGAATGAGAGAGACAGTATCTATCCAACACTTACCTATCACATAGTGTCAGAGAAGGGAGAGGCAGTATCTATCCAACACTCACCTGTCACATAGTGTCAGAGAATGAGAGAAGCATTATCTATCCTACACTCACCTGTCTCATAATATCAGAGAATGAGAGAGGCAGTATCTATCCAACACTCACCTGTCTCATAATATCAGAGAATGTGAGAGGCAGTATCTATCCAACTCACACGTGTCACAGTATCAGAGAATGAGGGAGGCAGTTACTATCCAACACTCACCTGTCACTTCGTGTCAGAGAATGAGAGAGGCAGTATCTATCCAACACTTACCTGTCACTTCGTATCAGAGAATGAGAGAGGCAGTATCTATCCAAAACTTACCTACCACATAGTGTCAGAGAATGAGAGAGGCAGTATCTATCCATCACTCACCTGTCACATAGTGTCAGAGAATGTGAGAGGCAGTATCTATCCAACACACACGTGTCACAGTATCAGAGAATGACGGAGGCAGTTACTATCCAACACTCACCTGTCACTTCGTGTCACTGAATGAGAGAGGCAGTATCTATCCAACACTCACCTGTCACATAGTGTCAGAGAATGAAAGAGGCAGTATCTATCCAGCACTCACCTGTCACAAAGTCTCAGAGAATGAGAGAGGCAGTATCTATCCAACACTCACCTATCACATAGTGTCAGAGAATGAGAGAGGCAGAATCTATCCAACACTCATCTGTCACATAGTATCAGAGAATGAGAGAGGCAGTATCTATCCAACACTTACCTGTCACTTCATGCAAGAGAATGAGAGAGGCAGTACCTCTCCAACACTAACCTGTCACATATTGTCAGAGAAAGAGTGATGCACTAATCTATCCAACACTCACATGTCACATTGTGTGAAAGAATGACAGAGACAGTATCGATGCAAAACTCACCTGTCACATAGTGTCAGAGAATGAGAGAGACAGTATCTATCCAACACTTACCTATCACATAGTGTCAGAGAAGGGAGAGGCAGTATCTATCCAACACTCACCTGTCACATAGTGTCAGAGAATGAGAGAAGCATTATCTATCCTACACTCACCTGTCTCATAATATCAGAGAATGAGAGAGGCAGTATCTATCCAACACTCACCTGTCTCATAATATCAGAGAATGTGAGAGGCAGTATCTATCCAACTCACACGTGTCACAGTATCAGAGAATGAGGGAGGCAGTTACTATCCAACACTCACCTGTCACTTCGTGTCAGAGAATGAGAGAGGCAGTATCTATCCAACACTTACCTGTCACTTCGTATCAGAGAATGAGAGAGGCAGTATCTATCCAAAACTTACCTACCACATAGTGTCAGAGAATGAGAGAGGCAGTATCTATCCATCACTCACCTGTCACATAGTGTCAGAGAATGTGAGAGGCAGTATCTATCCAACACACACGTGTCACAGTATCAGAGAATGACGGAGGCAGTTACTATCCAACACTCACCTGTCACTTCGTGTCACTGAATGAGAGAGGCAGTATCTATCCAACACTCACCTGTCACATAGTGTCAGAGAATGAAAGAGGCAGTATCTATCCAGCACTCACCTGTCACAAAGTCTCAGAGAATGAGAGAGGCAGTATCTATCCAACACTCACCTATCACATAGTGTCAGAGAATGAGAGAGGCAGAATCTATCCAACACTCATCTGTCACATAGTATCAGAGAATGAGAGAGGCAGTATCTATCCAACACTTACCTGTCACTTCATGCAAGAGAATGAGAGAGGCAGTACCTCTCCAACACTAACCTGTCACATATTGTCAGAGAAAGAGTGATGCACTAATCTATCCAACACTCACATGTCACATTGTGTGAAAGAATGACAGAGACAGTATCGATGCAAAACTCACCTGTCACATAGTGTCAGAGAATGAGAGAGACAGTATCTATCCAACACTTACCTATCACATAGTGTCAGAGAAGGGAGAGGCAGTATCTATCCAACACTCACCTGTCACATAGTGTCAGAGAATGAGAGAAGCATTATCTATCCTACACTCACCTGTCTCATAATATCAGAGAATGAGAGAGGCAGTATCTATCCAACACTCACCTGTCTCATAATATCAGAGAATGAAAGTGGCAGTATCTATCCAACACACACGTGTCACAGTATCAGAGAATGAGGGAGGCAGTAACTGTCCAACACTCACCTGTCACAAAGTTTCAGAGAATGAAAGAGACAGTATCTATCCAACACTCACCTGTCACACAGTGTCAGAGAATGAGAGAGACAGTATCTATCCAACACTCACCTGTCACACTGTGTCAGAGAATGTGAGAGGCAGTATCTATCCAACACTCACCTGTCACATAGTGTCAGAGAATGAAAGAGGCAGTATCTATCCAGCACTCACCTGTCACATAGTCTCAGAGAATGAGAGAGGCAGTATCTACCCTCCACTCACCTGTCACACTGTATCAGAGAATGAGAGAGGCAGTATCTATCCAACACTCACCTGTCACACAGTGTCAGAGAATGAGAGAGACAGTATCTATCCAACACTCACCTGTCACACAGTGTCAGAGAATGTGAGAGGCAGCATCTATCCAACACTCACCTGTCACATAGTGTCAGAGAATGAAAGTGGCAGTATCTATCCAACACACACGTGTCACAGTATCAGAGAATGAGGGAGGCAGTTACTATCCAACACTTACCTGTCACTTCGTGTCAGAGAATGAGAGAGGCAGTATCTATCCAACACTTGCCTGTCACTTCGTGTCAGAGAATGAGAGAGGCAGTCTCTATCCAACACTCACCTGTCACATAGTCTCAGAGAATGGGAGAGGCTGTATCTATCCATCAGTCACCTGTCACATAGTGTCAGAGAATGTGAGAGGCCGTATCCATCCAAAACTTACCTGTGAGATAGTGTCAGAGAATGAGCGATGCACTAATCTATCCAACACTCACCTGTCACATAGTCACAGAGAATGAGAGAGGCAGTATCTATCCAACACTCACCTGTCTCATAATATCAGAGAATGTGAGAGGCAGTATCTATCCAACTCACACGTGTCACAGTATCAGAGAATGAGGGAGGCAGTTACTATCCAACACTCACCTGTCACTTCGTGTCAGAGAATGAGAGAGGCAGTATCTATCCAACACTTACCTGTCACTTCGTATCAGAGAATGAGAGAGGCAGTATCTACCCTCCACTCACCTGTCACACTGTATCAGAGAATGAGAGAGGCAGTATCTATCCAACACTCACCTGTCACACAGTGTCAGAGAATGAGAGAGACAGTATCTATCCAACACTCACCTGTCACACAGTGTCAGAGAATGAGAGAGACAGTATCTATCCAACACTCACCTGTCACACAGTGTCAGAGAATGTGAGAGGCAGCATCTATCCAACACTCACCTGTCACATAGTGTCAGAGAATGAAAGTGGCAGTATCTATCCAACACACACGTTTCACAGTATCAGAGAATGAGGGAGGCAGTTACTATCCAACACTTACCTGTCACTTCGTGTCAGAGAATGAGAGAGGCAGTATCTATCCAACACTTGCCTGTCACTTCGTGTCAGAGAATGAGAGAGGCAGTCTCTATCCAACACTCACCTGTCACATAGTCTCAGAGAATGGGAGAGGCTGTATCTATCCATCAGTCACCTGTCACATAGTGTCAGAGAATGTGAGAGGCCGTATCCATCCAAAACTTACCTGTGAGATAGTGTCAGAGAATGAGCGATGCACTAATCGATCCAACACTCACCTGTCACATAGTCACAGAGAATGAGAGAGGCAGTATCTATCCAACACTCACCTGTCTCATAATATCAGAGAATGTGAGAGGCAGTATCTATCCAACTCACACGTGTCACAGTATCAGAGAATGAGGGAGGCAGTTACTATCCAACACTCACCTGTCACTTCGTGTCAGAGAATGAGAGAGGCAGTATCTATCCAACACTTACCTGTCACTTCGTATCAGAGAATGAGAGAGGCAGTATCTATCCAAAACTTACCTACCACATAGTGTCAGAGAATGAGAGAGGCAGTATCTATCCATCACTCACCTGTCACATAGTGTCAGAGAATGTGAGAGGCAGTATCTATCCAACACACACGTGTCACAGTATCAGAGAATGACGGAGGCAGTTACTATCCAACACTCACCTGTCACTTCGTGTCACTGAATGAGAGAGGCAGTATCTATCCAACACTCACCTGTCACATAGTCTCAGAAAATGAGAGAGGCAGTATCTATCCAACACTCACCTGTCAAACTGTCTCAGAGAATGAGAGAGGCAGTATCTATCCAAAACTTACCTGTTACATAGTATCAGAGAATGAGAGAGGCAGTATCTATCCAACACTCACCTGTCACATAGTGTCAGAGAATGAAAGAGGCAGTATCTATCCAGCACTCACCTGTCACATAGTCTCAGAGAATGAGAGAGGCAGTATCTACCCTCCACTCACCTGTCACACTGTATCAGAGAATGAGAGAGGCAGTATCTATCCAAAACTTAGCTGTCACAAAGTGTGAAAGAATGAGAGAGGCAGTATCTATCCTACAGTCACCTGTCACATAGTGTCAGAGAATGAGAGAGGCAGTATCTATCCAACACTCACCTATCACATAGTGTCAGAGAATGAGAGAGGCAGAATCTATCCAACACTCATCTGTCACATAGTATCAGAGAATGAGAGAGGCAGTATCTATCCAACACTTACCTGTCACTTCGTGCAAGAGAATGAGAGAGGCAGTACCTCTCCAACACTAACCTGTCACATATTGTCAGAGAAAGAGTGATGCACTAATCTATCCAACACTCACATGTCACATTGTGTGAAAGAATGACAGAGACAGTATCGATGCAAAACTCACCTGTCACATAGTGTCAGAGAATGAGAGAGACAGTATCTATCCAACACTTACCTATCACATAGTGTCAGAGAAGGGAGAGGCAGTATCTATCCAACACTCACCTGTCACATAGTGTCAGAGAATGAGAGAAGCATTATCTATCCTACACTCACCTGTCTCATAATATCAGAGAATGAGAGAGGCAGTATCTATCCAACACTCACCTGTCTCATAATATCAGAGAATGAAAGAGGCAGAATCTATCCAACACACACGTGTCACAGTATCAGAGAATGAGGGAGGCAGTAACTGTCCAACACTCACCTGTCACAAAGTTTCAGAGAATGAGAGAGACAGTATCTATCCAACACTCACCTGTCACACAGTGTCAGAGAATGTGAGAGGCAGTATCTATCCAACACTCACCTGTCACATAGTGTCAGAGAATGAAAGAGGCAGTATCTATCCAACACACACGTGTCACAGTATCAGAGAATGAGGGAGGCAGTTACTATCCAACACTTACCTGTCACTTCGTGTCAGAGAATGAGAGAGGCAGTATCTATCCAACACTTACCTGTCACTTCGTGTCAGAGAATGAGAGAGGCAGTATCTATCCAGCACTTGCCTGTCAACTCGTGTCAGAGAATGAGAGAGGCAGTCTCTATCCAACACTCACCTGTCACATATTCTCAGAGAATGAGAGAGGCAGTATCTATCCAACACTCACCTGTCACATAGTGTCAGAGAATGGGAGAGGCTGTATCTATCCATCAGTCACCTGTCACATAGTGTCAGAGAATGTGAGAGGCCGTATCCATCCAAAACTTACCTGTGAGATAGTGTCAGAGAATGAGCGATGCACTAATCTATCCAACACTCACCTGTCACATAGTGTCAGAGAATGAGAGAGACAGTATCTATCCAACACTCACCTGTCACATAGTCACAGAGAATGAGAGAGGCTGTATCTACCCTCCACTCACCTGTCACACTGTATCAGAGAATGAGAGAGGCAGTATCTATCCATCACTCATCTGTCACATGGTATCAGAGAATGAGAGAGGCAGTATCTATCCAAAACTTAGCTGTCACAAAGTGTGAAAGAATGAGAGAGGCAGTATCTATCCTACAGTCACCTGTCACATAGTGTCAGAGAATGAGAGAGGCAGTACCTCTCCAACACTTACCTGTCACATATTGTCAGAGAAAGAGTGATGCACTAATCTATCCAACACTCACATGTCACATTTTGTGAAAGAATGACAGAGACAGTCTCTATGCAAAACTCACCTGTCACATAGTGTCAGAGAATGAGAGAGACAGTATCTATCCAACACTCACCTGTGGGATGGTGTCAGTTAATGAGAGATGCACTAATCTATCCAACACTCACCTGTCACATAGTGTGAAAGAATGACAGAGACAGTCTCTATGCAAAACTCACCTGTCACATAGTGTGAAAGAATGACAGAGACAGTCTCTATGCAAAACTCACCTGTCACATAGTGTCAGAGAATGAGAGAGGCAGTATCTATCCAACACTCACCTGTCTCATAATATCAGAGAATGAGAGAGGCAGTATCTATCCAACACTCACCTGTCTCATATTATCAGAGAATGAGAGAGGCAGTAGCTATCCTACAGTCACCTGTCACATAGTGTCAGAGAATGAGAGAGGCAGTATCTATCCAACACTCACCTGTCACATAGTGTCAGAGAATGAGAGAGGCAGTATCTATCCAACACTCACCTGTCACATAGTGTCAGAGAATGAGAGAGGCAGTATCTCTCCAACACTGAGCTGTCATCAGAATTTGTCACGTAGAATGAGCGAAAAACAGGAGCAGTATCTGTAAAAAAAAAAACTCAACTGGCAATCCAACTCTGCCTCACTGTACCAGAGATTGAGAGATGCAATACCTGTCCTATTTCAACCAAGATATCTGAATGGTGACAGAGTCAGAAAAGGGGAGGTGCAATGAGACCTCGGTGTCATGGTACATCAGTCATTGAAGGTTGGCATGCAGGTACTGCAGGCGGTTAAGAAAGCAAATGGCAAGTTGGCCTTCATAGCGAGGGGATTTGAGTACAGGGGCAGAGAGGTTTTACTGCAGTTGTACAGTGCCTTGGTGAGGCCACACCTGGAGTATTGTGTACAGTTTAGGTCTCCTAACTTGAGAAAGGACATTCTTGCTATTGAGGGAGTGCAGCGAAGGTTCACCAAACTGATTCCCGGGATGGCAGGACTGACATCACAAGAAAGACTGGATCAACTGGGCTTGTATTCACTGGAGTTCAGACGAATGAGAGGGGATCTCATAGAAACATTTATAATTCTGACAGGTTTAGACAGGTTAGATGCAGGAAGAATGTTCCCAATGTTGGGGAAGTCCAGAACCAGGGGTCACAGTCTAAGGATAAGGGGTAAGCCATTTAGGACCGAGATGAGGAGAAACTTCTTCACCCAGAGAGTGGTGAACCTGTGGAATTCTCTACCACAGAAAGTAGTTGAGGCCAATTCACTAAATACATTCAAAAAGGAGTTAGATGTAGTCCTTCCTATTAGGGGGATCAAGGGGTACGCCGAGAAAGCAGGAATGGGGTACTGAAGTTGCATGTTCAGCCATGAACCCATTGAATTGCGGTGCAGGCTAGAAGGGCCAAATGGCTTACACCTGCATCTATTTTCTATGTTTCTATGTTTCTATGTTTCTATGTTTCTATGTTTCTATGTTTCTATCCCAAATTGATAGCAATGTCACAGAATGAAATGTACAGCGTCTATCCCATGTTCAGCAGTCAATCACACACTGACACACAGTACCAGAGAGTGAGTAACAGGGTCTTTCGTATATTCTCCCTCAATCACACTGACGCATTTTTGCAGAGAGTAAAACATCGGTCGTTTTTGGAAAAATAATATATTTATCAGTTTGGTCAATCTGTATTGCAGAATGGGAGTTAAAGTATCTGCATTTTGTATTCCACTGACAATCAAACACTGCCACACAGTAACAGAGAGTGACAGGTAAACTATCTATCCTATAGTCAACAACAATACCTAAACTGATATGTATGACCAGAGAGTGAGTGGCAGCTATTTGTTGTACACAACTGTCAATCCCAGACTGGCACACAGGAGCAGAGAGTGCGTGACAGTGTCTGTCCTATACACACCTGTCAATCTCACACTGACACACAGGAGCAGAGAATGAGTGGCAGCTATTTGTTGTATCAACTGTCAATCACACACTGACACACAGTACCAGAGAGTGAGTGACAGTGTCTGTCCTGTACATACCTGTCAATCACACACTGACACACAGTACCAGAAAGTGAGTGATAGTGTCTGTCCTATACACACCTGTCAATCTCACACTGACACACAGGAGCAGAGAGTGAGTGACAGTGTCTGTCCTATACACACCTGTCAATTACACACTGACACACAGTACCAGAAAGTGAGTGACAGTGTCTGTCCTATACACACCTGTCAATCACTCACTGACACACAGTACCAGAGAGTGAGTGACAGTGTCTGTCCTATACACACCTGTCAATCACACACTGACACACAGCACCAGAAAGTGAGTGACAGTGTCTGTCCTATACACATCTGGCAATCACACGCTGATACACAGTACCAGAGAGTGAGTGACAGTATCTGTCCTATACACACCTGTCAATCACACATTGACACACAGTACCAGAGAGTGAGTGACAGTGTCTGTCCTATACACACCTGTCGATCACACACTGACACACAGTACCAGAGAGTGATTCATAAAGTATCTAGTCTACCCTAACCAAGCAATTTGAAACTGCCCCATTTTCCCATTAAGTGACAGAAACAATATCACCGGACCAGTGAGTGTAGAACATGGTATTGGGGGTAATGGTTTGACGTGGATAGAGAACTGGTTGGTCGACAGGAAGCAGAGAGTCAGGATAAATGGGTCATTTCAGAATGGCAGGCAGAGACTAGTTAGGTGCCGCAGGGCTCAGTGCTGGGACCCCAGCTATTTACAATATACATCAATGATTAAGAGGAAGGAATCAAAAGTAATATCTCCAAATTTGCAGATGGCACTAAAGCTGGGTGGTGGTGTGAGCTGTGAGGAGGATGCGAAGAGGCTGCAGGTTGACTTGGACAGGTTAGGTGAATGGGCAAGTGCATGGCAGATGCTGTATAATGTGGTTAAATGTGAGCTTATCCAATTCGGTGGCAAAAACATGAAGGCGGAATATTAACTGAACGGCGGCAAATTAGGAAAAGGGGAGATGCAACGAGATCTGGGTGGCATGGTACATCAGGCATTGAAGATTGGCACACAGTTTGGCACAGCTGGTGAAGAAGGCAAAAGGCATGTTAGCCTTCATAGCTAGGGGATTTGAGTATAGGACCAGGGAGGTCTTACTGCAGTTGTACAGAGTCTTGCTGAGGCCTCACCTGGAATATTGTGTTCAGTTTTGGTCTCCTAATCTGAGGAAGGACATTCTTGCTATTGAGGGAGTGCAGCGAAGGTTCACTAGACTGATGCCAGGGATGGCAGGACTGACATATGAGGAGAGTTTGGATCAACTGGGCCTGTATTCACTGGAGTTTAGAAGAATGAGAGGGGATCTCATAGAAACATATAACATTCTGACACGACTGGACAGGTTAGATGCGGGAAGAATGTTCCCGATATTTTGGAGTTCCAGAACCAGGGGACACAGTCTAAGGATAAGGGGTAGGCCATTTAGCAATTAGTTGGGAGAAACTTCTTCACTCAGAGTTGTGAACCTGTGGCATTCTCTTCTGCAGAGAGTTGTTGATGCCAGGTCATTAGATATATTCAAGAGGAAGTAGGATATGGCCCTTATGGCTAAAGGGATCAAGGGGTATGGAGAGAAAGCAGGAAATGGATACTGAGGTGAATAATCAGCCATGATCTTATTGATTGGTGGTGCAGGCTCGAAGGGCCGAATGGCCTACTCCTGCACCTATTTTCAGTGTTTCTATGAACCCAGCCAGAGTCAGCACCTTTAGGGGAGGGGAACCAGTGAGTGTAGAACTGTACCCAGCCAGAGTCAGTACCTTCAGGGGAGGGGAACCAGTGAGTGGAGAACTGAACCCAGCCAGAGTCAGTACCTTCAGGGGAGGGGAACCAGTGAGTGTAGAACTGAACGCAGCCAGAGTCAGCATCTTCAGGGGAGGGGAACCGGTGAGTGTAGAACTGAACCCAGCCAGAGTCAGTACCTTCAGGGGAGGGGAACCAGTGAGTGTAGAACTGTACCCAGCCAGAGTCAGCACATTCAGGTGAGGGGAACCAGTGAGTGTAGAACTGTACCCAGCCAGAGTCAGCACATTCAGGTGAGGGGAACCAGTGAGTGTAGAACTGTACCCAGACAGAGTCAGTACCTTCAGGGGAGGGGAACCAGTGAGTGGAGAACTGAACCCAGCCAGAGTCAGCACCTTCAGGGGAGGAGAACCAGTGAGTGTAGAACTGAACCCTGCCAGAGTCAGTACCTTCAGGGGAGGGGAACCAGTGAGTGTAGAACTGAACCCAGCCAGAGTCAGCACCTTCAGGAGAGGGGAACCAGTGAGTGTAGAACTGAACCCAGCCAGAGTTAGCACATTCAGAGAGGGGAACCAGTGAGTGTAGAACTGAACCTAGCCAGAGATGGTGATGAAAATTGGGAGCAGAGGACAAGCTGAATTTCAGGACAGGAATGAGGAAGAGTATGGAGTGGGGATTTTCTGCTTTCTGGAACAAGAGAGGAAAGAATGTTCTCTAGAATCTAGAATTGTCTGTTCTGAATTTCTGTCCTGTTCTTGCAGTAATGATTTTTGTAAACTCCTTTTCCAGGTTATTCGAGGGGCAGGATTTGCAGGCGGGGAACTCAAACCAAACATCACATCAAGAGCTGACGGAATCACTCGATTCCTCAGGACCTGAGTATCATCGGCGTTTCAATGTGGAAGGAGAAAAGTTTGTCTGTTCTGTCTGTGGGAACAGGTTTCAAACATCAGTGATACTGGAAAAGCACCGAGGCACACACACACCCGAGTGAGAGTGTTCCAGTGCACTGACTGTGGAAAGAGCTTTAACCAGTTACACAGACTGACAAAACATCACACCATTGACAGCGGGGAGAACCCGTAAAGGTGATCTGTGTGTACCAGGCTTCAACTGATCGTCCAACCTGGAGAGACACAAGGACACCCCCACCACAGAGAAACCGTGGGAATGTGAGGACTGTGGGAAAGGATTCAATTACCCATCTAATCTGGAAGTTCATCGGCGCTGCCACACTGGAGAGAGGCCGTTCACCTGCTCTGATTGTGGGAAGGGATTCACTGCCCATTCCAACCTGTTGAAACACCAGCGAGTTCACACTGGGGAGCGACCATTCACCTGCTCCAAGTGTGGGAAAGGATTCACTGCCCATTCCAACCTGTTGAAACACCAGCGAGTTCACACAGGGGAGAAGCCATTCACCTGCTCTGAATGTGGGCAGGGATTCACTCAGTCATCCCATCTTCTAACTCACCAGCGAGTTCATACTGGGGAGAGGCCATTCAGCTGCTCTGAGTGTGGGGAGGGATTCACTACATCATCCCACCTGCTGAGACATCAGCGAGTTCACACTGGGGAGAGGCCGTTCACCTGCTCTGACTGTGGGAAGGGATTCACACAGTCCTCCCACCTTGTAGCTCACCAGCGAGTTCACACTGGGGAGAGGCCATTCATCTGCTTCGAGTGTGGCAAAGCATTCACTCGGTCATCCCACCTGCTAACACACCAGCGAGTTCACACTGGGGAGAGGCCGTTCACCTGCTTCGAGTGTGGGAAGGGATTCACTCGGTCATCACACCTGCTGATGCACCAGCGAGTTCACACTGGAGAGAGGCCGTTCATCTGTTCTGAGTGTGGGAAGGGATTCACTCGGTCATCCCACCTGCTGATACACCAGCAAGTTCACACCAGGGAGAGGCCGTTCATCTGCTCTGAGTGTGGGAAGGGATTCACTACATCATCCAACCTGCTGACACACCAGCGAGTTCACAAGTGACTCCAGGGTTTGGATTCGCTGTTGTTCCAGACTGAATCGTGTCCATTCTGACAGTTGGGCTTTCATTCTGCTGATACTGATTACCCCTATAACTGGACTGGAGTTTAATATTCGGGATATTTGACAAAATAATCAACGGGAAAAGGGTCCGATAAAAAAATAACGCTGATTGTGTTTGCATCCATACTTCATCCTTTAAAAAACATAAGAAATAGGAGCAGGGGTAGGCCATTGTCCACTCGAACCTGTTCTGCCGTATAATAAGATCATAGCTGATCTGATCTTGGCTTAGCTCCACTTCCCTACTGATCACCATAACCCTTCAGTCCATTATCGCTCTAAAGTCTGGCTATCTCCACTTTAAATATTTTCAATGACCCTGGCTCCACAGCTCTCTGGGGTAGGAAACGCCAAAGTTTTACGACACTCCAAGAGAAGAAAATTCTCTTCATCTCAGTTCTAAATCGGCTACCCGTTATTTTAAACTATGCCCCCTAGTTCCAGATTCCCCACGAGTGGAAACATCCTCTCTACATCTACCTTGTTGAGCCGCCTCAGTATCATATGGTTCAATAAGATCTTCTCTCATACTTCTAAACTCCAATGAGTACAGGCTCAGCCTATCTTCCGAAGTCAACTCCTTCATCTCAGAAATTAAACTAGTGAAGATTCTCTGAACTGTCTCCAATGCAAGTATATCACTCCTTAAATAAGGAGATCAAAATTGTACGCAGTACTCCAGGTGTGGTCTCACCAATACTCTGTACAATCATAGCAGGACTTCCCTGCCTTTATACTCCATCCTCCTTGCAATAAAGGCCAACATTTCTTTGCCTTCATAATTATTTCCTGTGCCTGACTTTTTGTGTTTCATGCACAAGGACCTCCAGGTCCCTCTGTACTGCAGCATTTTGTAATATCTCTCCATTTAAATAATAAATTGTATTTTTATTTTTTCTACCTCACACTTTCCCACAATACACTCAATTGGTCCACTCAATTAGCCTGTCTGCATACCGTTGCAGATTATTTCTGTCCTCCACACAATGTGCTTTCACACCCATCTTTGTATCATCAGCAAACTTGGAAACATTACACTCGTTCCCTTCATCCAAGTCATCAATATAGATTGTAAATAGTTGCAGCCCCAGCAGTAATCCCTATGACCCCCAACTAGTTGCCATTTGACAACCGGAAACTGACCCATTTATCCCGACTCTGTCTTCTGTTAGAACATAAGAACATGAGAATTAGGAACAGCCCCTCGAGCCTGCTCTGCCATTCAACAAGATCATGGCTGATCTGGCCGTGGACTCAGCTCCACTTACCCGCCCACTTCCCATAACCTTAATTCCCTTATTGGTTAAAAATCTATCAATTTGTGATTTGAATACATTCAATGAGCTAGCCTCAACTGCCTCCTTGGGCAGAGAATTCCAGATTCGCAACCCTCTGGGAGAAGAAATTCCTTCACAACTCAGTTTTAAATTGGCTCCCCCGTATTTTGAGGTTGTGCCCCCTAGTTCTAGTCTCCCCGACCAGTGGAAACAACCTCTCTGCCTCTATTTTGTCTATCCCTTTCATTATTTTAAATATTTCTATAAGATCACCCCTCATCCTTCTGAACTCCAACGAGTAAAGACTCAGTCTACTCAATCTATCATCATAAGGTTACCCCCTCATCTCTGGAATCAGCTTAGTGAATCGTCTCTGTACCCTCTCCAAAGCTAACATATTCTTCCATAAACCGTGACCAAAACTGCACGCAGTACTCAAGGTGCGGCCTCACCAATACCCTGTACAGTTGCAGCAGGACCTCCCTGCTTTTGTACTCCATCCCTCTCACAATGAAGGCCAACATTCCATTCACCTTCCTGATTCCCTGCTGCACCTGCAAACTAACTTTTTGAGATTCATGCATGAGGACCCCCAGGTCCCTCTGTGCTGCAGCATGTTGTAATTTCTCCCCATTCAAATAATATTCCCTTTTACTGTTTTTTTTTCCCAAGGTGGATGTCCTCACATTTTCTGACATTGTATTCCATCCTCCAAAGCTTAGCCTATTCGCTTAACCTATCTGAATCTCTTTGCAGCCTCTCTGTGTCTTCTACACAACCCGCTTTCCCACTAATCTTTGTGTCATCTGTAAATTTTGTTACACTACACTCTGTCCCGTCTTCCAGGTCATCTATTTCTATTGTAAACAGTTGTAGTCCCAGCACTGATCCCTGTGGCACACCACTAACCACTGATTGCCACCCTTAAAAGGACCCATTTATCCCGACTCTCTGCTTTCTGTTAGTTTGCCAATTTTCTATCCATGCTAAAACATTTCCTCTGACTCCGCATACCTTTATCTTCTGCAGTAATATTTTGTGTGGCACCTTATCGAATGTCTTTTGGAAATCCAAATACACCACATCCATCGGTACACCTCAATCCACCATGCTCGTTATATCCTCAAAGAATTCCAGTAAATTATTAAACATGATTTCCCCTTCATGAATCCATGTTGCGTCAGCTTGATTGCACTATTCCTATCTCGATGTCTCGCTATTTCATCCTTAATGATAGCTTCAAGCATTTTCCTCACTACAGATGTTAAACTAACTGGCCTATAGTTACCTGACTTTTGTCTGCCCCCTTTTTTAAACAGAGGCATTACATTAGCTGCTTTCCAATCTGATGGTACCTCCCCAGAACCCAGAGAATTTTGGTAGATTATAACGAAGGCATCTGCTACAACTTCCTTCTTCTCTTTTAATACCCTGGGATGCATTTCATCAGGATCAGGGGACTTGTCTACCTTGAGTCCCAATAGCCTGTCCACCACTACCTCCCGAGTGATAGTGATTATCTCAAGGTCCTCCCTTCCCACATTCCCGTGACCAGCAATTTTCGGCATGGTTTTTGTGTCTTCCACTTTGAAAACCGAAGCAAAATAATTGTTTAAGGTCTCAGCCATTTCCACATTTCACATTATTAAATCCCCCTTCACATCTTCTAAGGGACCAACAATTACTTAAGTCACTCTTCTCCGTTTTATATATCGATAAAAGCTTTTACTATCTGTTTTTATGTTTTGCGCAAGTTTACTTTCATAATCTATCCTTTCTTTATTGCTTTCTTAGTCATTCTTTGCTGTCATAAAAATTCTCCCAATCTTCTAGTTTCCCACTAACCTTGGCCACTTTATATGTATTGGTTTTTAATTGTTAGTTAGCCCATCCTCTATCCATGCTAATATATTACCCTCAACCCCATGAAATTTTTTCTTGTGCAGTAACCTGTTATGTGGCACCTTATTGCGTATCTGCTGGAAAACCAAATACACCACATTCATTGGTTCCCCCTTATCCACCTTGCACATTACTTCCTCAAAGAACTCCAGCAAATTTGTCAAACATGATTTCTCTTTTTTAAAACCATACTGACTCTGCTTATCTGTATTATACTTTTCCAAATGTCCTGATAGTGCTTCCTTAAAAATGGACTCCAGCTTTTTCCCAATGACAGAAGTTAGGCTATTTTCTGTCTCCCTCCTTTTTTAAATATTGTTACATTTGTGGTTTTCCAATCTCCTGGGACCTCCCTAGAGTCCAATGAATTTTGGTAGATTACAACCAATACATCCATTATCTCTGCAGACCCTAGGACGTAAGCCATTGGTCCAGGGAACCTGTTCACTTTAGTCCCATTATTTTACCAAATACTACTTCTTTAGCGATAGTGATAGTTTTTAGTTCCTCCCTCTCTATAGCTTCTTGAGTATCTACCATTTGGATGTTTTTAGCATCCTCTACCATGAAGTCTGATACAAAATATTTGTTCAAAGTCTCTGCCATTTCCCTGTACCCCACTATTAATTCCCCAGTCTCATCCTCAAAGGGATCAACATTTACTTTAACCAGTCTTTTACATTTTTTCCTGGTATTAATCATAATATAATGAGCTGGATTGGGAGTGGGCTGGCAGTGCGTAGGCAGCAAGCTGTTATGGATGGAATGGGTTGGTTTGGATACCGGTCAGCAGTGAGCTCCCTCAGGAGTTGGTGTGGGATATGTTGCTCTTTACAATTTTTATTAATGATCTGGTTGTAGGTGATGGGGGCACAATCTATAAATTTGCATAAGGATATCAAGATTTGTGCGAGTCTTAGGGGCCCGTCTGCTTCAGGCAGATCTTACTGTTTTGGGAGATTGGTCTCATGACTGGTAAATGGTGTGTAACTTAGGTAAGTGCACTGTTATGCACGTGGGTAAGGTAAATGCTCAACAGTCATTCATGCGTCAGTGATAAGCACTAAAGAAGGTGGTGACAAGGAGAGATTTGGGCATTCCAGCACATACATCTTTTAAGGTTCGAAGTCTGGGGGCTGTTCAACCATTGGAGCAGGTCGGGGAGCAGAAGGAGCAGGCCTGGCCCAGCAGTCTGAGCGGCCCCCAGCCTGTGATCACCATCGGTGCTACAAAGTGGCTTTCTCTGATCCAAATGGAGGATTTCACACTTTGCGAGTTGAATTTCATCTGGCATTGTTTTCCCCATTTTCATGCATCCAATCCACAGATATTGAAGACCAGGAAGTATAATCACCGTCCCTCGCTGATCTCGAACCACCAATCATTCGTTTAATAGACGAACGTGCTACCCGATTGCATTACAGAGATGTGCTGAATTTTTGGCAACAACATATGCGGTTATCGAGCCAAAACTTCAGATTACAGTGAGCAAGCGAACAACTGTCCACTCTCTGTTCAGTTATCCCAATTAAAGAATGTAGTATTCATTGTGGAAACATGCAAATGTTGATCAAAGAAAACACGTTAAACAAATTGATCAGAAAACCCGCGTCCAGCTATTAGCATGGTTCAGCAACCAATTAATATGGTATCTGCGTTTCTCACAACTTTGGGAATCTTTCCACGAGTTCTTCTGCTATAGTATTCTTCAATGTAGGGATCAAATATACACGTGGTTGTTTCACTGCATGCCCTGGGAACCAGGCACTCTAGAGCCGAGGCT
This sequence comes from Pristiophorus japonicus, assembly GCF_044704955.1. Taxonomy (NCBI): domain Eukaryota; kingdom Metazoa; phylum Chordata; class Chondrichthyes; family Pristiophoridae; genus Pristiophorus; species Pristiophorus japonicus. The sequence continues at coordinate 7,859,812 of NC_092001.1, forward strand.
AATGATGGGACCCTGCTCGTTCTGCTCTATATGGGGGTCAGCAGCATGCAAAGTGAAACAACGTACCACAGGTTTGTAATGGAGCCTCGACCAATCCTGCTCTGTGTGGGTCTCAGTACCACACTGGGTGATGGAGTAACATATCACAGGTGGGAATGGAGTCTGGGCTTTCCCTGCTCTGTGTGGGTCTCAGTACCACACTGGGTGATAGAGTAACAAAGCACAGGTGGGGAGTGAGTCTGGGCTTTCCCTGCTCTGTGTGGGTCTCAGTACCACACTGGGTGATAGAGTAACAAAGCACAGGTGGGGAGTGAGTCTGGGCTTTCTCTGCTCTGTGTGGGGCTCAGTACCACACTGGGTGATAGAGTAATATACCACAGGTGGGGATGGAGCCTGGGCTTTCCCTGCTCTGTGTGGGTCTCAGTACCACACTGGGTGAGATAGAGTATCATACCACAGGTGGGGATGGAGCCTGGGCTTTCCCTGCTCTGTGTAGGGCTCAGTCCCACACCATGTGCAATAAATTAAGATGTGGAAGGCGGAGGATGGAACCTGATCGCATTCTGTTGTGTGGAGCTCAGCACCACACCGGGTGAGATGTGCAAACTCTCGACACAAGCTGAGCCCCTGGGGCAGAGCCAATAGCTGCCTCCCTGCAATGACAGACAGGGAGCAGAGACTGAGGTTGTAGTTTTACATGTTTAAGCTGCTTTATTAGGCGATTCTTCAGCTCTGAATCCCCCAGCAAAGACTTCATGGAGTGTATAATATAAATGAGATTCAACATCAGCATCAGAAAATCTCTCCTTGATTTGCGACTGTTATTTCTATGCAGCTTCTCGCTGCTAAAGAGTGAACTTAATATAATTTCACCTTGGCTCGGGGTCAGTGCGGCTCAGTGTATTTTGGTCTGTTTGAAATGCAATGTAATTGGCCGCCCCTGAACCAATTTACAGCTTGCCCCAGCCATGAACAGCGCAACATTCGTTGCAGTGATACAAAATAAACTTATATGTCTGTTGTTTTAAAGTCAGCAGTAAATGACTAGACTTCTCTCAACATATGGAACTAGAACTGCCGATTGACACTGTAAATGTTGCAAACATTTAACTGCAAGTGTCAGATCAATCATGGTTATCATTAGGCATCCATGTACCTTTTTGCGCTACACCCTCACTTATCACAGCATGGCTATCAGTCAATGCACTGCCAGTGTGAAAAAATGCAACATTTTAAACTTAGCAACGTGTGCAATACTGTAATCAGAGAGCGCTTGGGCCATGGGCAGTGATAACCTATCCTGAGCATTAAGATATTCATCAGGCCTGGGTCCCTCCTGTATTGCGCATTGGTTCACTGTGTGCCTATGTTTAGGATTCACAGGCGATTTCCCAGCTCTGAATTCATGCAGTGTTTGATGTAATTCACTGTGTCAGTGAGATCTAACCTGGTGTACAAACTTTGTATCTTTATCAACACTTCATAACACTAGCCTGGTGAGCAAGCTTTGTATCTTTATTAACATACCAGCAGAACATTAAATCAACAGATGGAACTAGAATTGCTGATTGACACTGTAAGTTTTGCCAACATTTAACTGCAGTGTGAGAACAATCACAATTATCATTAGGCTTCCATGTACGTTCTGGCGCTGCATCACCCTAACAAACCTAGCTCATCACAGCACAGCTATCAGATAATTCGTAGCCTGGGCCGTGGCAGTGATAACTTAATTTGAGCGTTAAGGTTTTCATTATCATTATACATACATTAACACAATCTGATCTCCGAGATCTGTTTGGGACCCATCGCCCGAAGTGAGGACTGAGTGGGCGAGACAATTCCTTCCGGGGTTAGGTTTTCTTTCAAAAAGTTGTGAGAAAATTCTGTTTCACTTCTTTGCGGGCCGATAATAGCTCAGTTTGGAGAGTGTTAGCGTTAAGACCAAAAAATACTTGGTTCAATTCTGGGTTTTGGCAATTTTTGATTATTTTGTTTAAGGGGAGAGGCTGGTTTTGTATGGGGACAGTGCTTGAGGGATGGGCTGTTTAGCGGTTCCATGATAATTTTCAAAATGAATTTTGTTGGATGCAGCGCTCTTTTTCTGTTACTTTATATTTACTCTCTGCCCAGTTTGAATATGAACAGTGAAAAATGTTTAAGCGATGTGATGTGTTCAATGTTTATGCAGTAACTCTGTCACCCAGTGTGAGCCGGAAACACGATCCGGTCAGGCTGGGTTTTCACACATGTTCAGCGCACTTTGTGGTTAGTTAGCTTAGTGGCATAGAGCATGGTGTTACTAATTCTAAGGTCGCTGATTCGATCCCTGTACGGGACATTTGAATACAATTGATATTTTTGGGGGGTTTTCATAACATTTAATATCCAATCTTTATAATGAAACAAATCTGTACAGAATCTCAAGGTTTGGGAATTATTTGGAATAACATCCATTGCTTCTTTGCCGCCGGGGTGAAGAGGCACATCTTTCTGTTTATTTGTGTTTCTTGGTCTGCTGATAAACAATAAACTGGCGGCCTGTTCCCTTAAATGGTCCTCAGCAGGAACGGACAGACAGAACGGTTCTGTCCCCAGAGATAAGCAAAAGGCTTCAGTTCAGGACAAATACACCAAATGAAATGTTCACCCGGCACCGAGAGTGAACAACCCAGAGAAAAGGACAGAATGAAATAGAATTCAGTGGATGCCTACCCGCACTTAATGCTGTGGTTGCGCGGACATGCCTTTCGTGTTCTCAGCAAAATTGCCATTTGCTACGAACGGTTTTACCTGGCACGAATGTGATGTGAATTTCGAAGGAGCAAGGAGGATAGACTGCGTTTGTCTGCTTGCTGGCAAAGTCACTTGCAGCAGCTTCCCTGGTGGTCTAGTGGCTAGGATTTGCACTTTCACTGTTCGCGCACAGGGTTTGCTTCCCGGTCAGGGAACAGTGTATTTTGGGCTGTTTGAACTGCAAAGTAATCGGCTGCTCCTGAACAAATTTGCAGCTCACCACAGTGCTGCTGCCCCAACCTTCAGCATCGCATCATTCATTGCAACGATACAAAATACTTCTGTGCTTGCTGTTTCAAAGTCAGCAGTAAATGACTAGATCTCTCTCAACAAATGGAACTAGAATTTCTGCTCGATGCTGTAAATGTGTTTAATCATAGCTATCATTAGTCTTCCATGTACCTTTTTGCACCACATCACTCTCGCTTATCACAGCACGGCTATTAATCAATGCATTGCCAGTGTGGAAACATTCAACATTGTAATCTTAGTAACTTGTGAAACACTGTAATCAAAGAATGCCTGGGCCATGGGCTTATCCTGAAGATTAAGATATTCATTTGGCCTGGCCCTTCCTGTATTACACATTGGCTCGCTGTATGTCTATGTTTAAGTTTCTCAGGCGATTTCCCAGATCTGAATTCCCCAGCAGAAACTTCATGGAGTGTTTGATCTAAAGGAGATTCAGCATCAGTATCGTTAACTCTCTCCTTGTTTCACGACTCTTATCTCTCTTCAGCATCTCACTGCTAAGGACTGAACCTGTTATAATTTCACCTTGGCTCGAATTCAGTGCGGCTCAGTGTGACTTCGGCACATCTCCCTTTCACAACCCATCAGTGCCATCAAAATAACGGGGAATTTTACTAAAACGTTATATTCTGAAATTTGAATAAACACACCAGCAGATTTCACTGTGTCTTCAACGCTGTGAGATGTAGCCTGGTTAGCTTTGTATCTAATGAACACTTCTGCAGAACATTAAATCAACATATGGAACTAGAATTACTGATTGACACTGTAAGTTTTGCCAACATTTAACTGCAGTCTGAGAACAATCACAATTATCATTAGGCTTCCATGTACATTCTGGCGCGGCATCACCCAAACAAACCGAGCTGCTCACAGCACGGCGATCAGGCAATTCATTGCCAGTGTGGAAAAATACACATTTTGAACTTAGCAACTTGTGCAATACTGGCATCAGAGAGTGCCTGGGCCTTGGGCAATGATAACTTAATCTGAACGTTAAGATTTTCATTATCATTATACATTACATGAACACAACCTGAGCTCCGAAATCAGTTTGGGACTCATTGCCCCCAAGTGAGTGAGCAGGGCAATTCCTCCCGGGGTTCGGTTTTGTTTCAAAAAATTGTGATAAAGTTTTGCTTCATTTGCTTTCGGGCCGAAAAAGCTCAGTTGGGAGAGCGTTAGACTGAAGATCGAAAGGACCCAAATCTTGGGTTTCGGCAATTTCTCGTTATTTTGTGTTCTCTTCAAATTTAAGAGAAGAGGTTGGTTTTATATGTGGACTATACTTGAGGGACAGGCTGTTCAGCGGTTGTGTGATAATTTTCAAAATTATTTCTGTTAGATTCAGCGCTCTTTTTCTGTTACTTTCTATTTACACTCTGCCCAGTTTTGTATATGAACAGTGAACAATGTGTACGCGATGTGATGTGTTCAATGTTTGTGCAGTAAATCTATCACCCAGTGTGTACCGGAAACACACATTTGTTATACAGTGTGACCGGTTAGCTCAGTTGGTTTGAGCATGGGGCTATTAACGCCAAGGTAGTGGGTTTGGTCCCTGTTCGAATGCTGTTCATATTTTTTTCCGGTTTTTCATAACATTTCATCCAATATTTATAATGAAACAAATTCATACAGAATCCCAAGGGTTGCGAATTATTTGGAATAACTTCCATTGCTTCTTTGCCGCTGTGGCGATGAGGCACATCTTTCTGTTTATTTCTATTTCTGGGTCTGCTGATAAACGATGAACTGGCGGCCTGTTCCCGTTAATGGTCATCAGCAGGAACGGTAAGACAGAACAATTCTGTCCCCCAGAGATGGGCAAATGGCTTCAGTTCAGGAAAAATAATACAAATGCAATGTTCACCCGGCACCGATAGTGAACAAACCAGAGAAAAGGACAGGGAGAAATAGATTTAAGTGGATGCCTACCCGCACTTAATACTGTCGTTGTGCGGACATGTCTTTCATAAGAACATAAGAATTAGGAACAGGAGTAGGCCATCTAGCCCCTCGAGCCTGCTCCACCATTCAACAAGATCATGGCTAATCTGGCCGTGGACTCAACTCCACTTACCCGCCCGCTCCCCGTGACCCTTAACTCCTTGATTGGTTAAAAATCTATCTTTCTGTGATTTGAATAAATTCAATGAGCTAGCCTCAACTGCTTCCTTGGGCAGAGATTCACAACCCTCTGGGAGAAGAAATTCCTTCTCAACTCGGTTTTAAATTGGCTCCTCCTAGGCTGTGCCCCCTAGTTCTAGTCTCCCCGACCAGTGGAAACAACCTCTGTGCCTCTATCTTGTCTATCCCTTTCATTATTTTAATTGTTTCTACAAGATCACCCCTCATCTTTCTGAACTCCAACGAATAAAGACCCAGTCTGCTCAATCTATCATCATAAGATAACCCTCTCATCTCTGGAATCAGCCTAGCGAATCGTCTCTGAACCCATTCCAAAGCTAGTATAGCCTTCCTTAAGTAAGGTGACCAAAACTGCACGCCGTACTCCAAGTGCGGCCTCACTAATACCCTGTACAGTTGCAGCAGGACCTCCCTGCTTTTGTACTCCATCTCTCTCGCAATGAAGGCCAACATTCCATTCGTCTTCCTGATTACCTGCTGCACCTGCAAACTAAATTTTTGGGATTTATGCACAAGGACCCCCAGGTCCCTCTGCACCTCAGCATGATGTAATTTCTCCCCATTCAAATAATATTCCCTTTTACTGTTTTTTTTTCCAAGGTGGATGACCTCACATTTTCCGACATTGTATTCCATCTGCCAAACTTTAGCCCATTTGTTTAACCTGTCTCAATCTCTTTGCAGCCTCTCTGTGTCCTCTGCCCAACCCGCTTTCCCACTAATCTTTGTGTCATCTGCAAATTTGTTACACTACACTCTGGCCCCTCCTCCAGGTCATCTATGTCTCAACAAAAATGCCACTTGCTACAAACAGTTTTACGTTGCAAGAATGTGATGTTAATTTCGAAGGAGCAAGGAGGAAAGACTGCGTTGGTCTGTTTGTATGTAGGCACTCTTTTAATGACTCCACGAGGCAGTGATATGGGACTTAAACTGTGAAGACTGTAGTCCTTTATTGCAGCTCCTAGGGAGAGGACACTAAGAGGTGAGCGCACTTTTATACTGGGTTACCTGCAGTGTGCAGGTGACCATTAGGTCTCCAGCAGCAGCACCCTCTGGTGTACAGGTAAGGTCTGTGCAGGGTGAAGTTGGTGATGTGATCAGTCGTGGGCTGTGGGAGCTTTTGGTGAGGGCTGTGTTGGTGCCAGATGTGATCCCTGTGCATGAAGCTGGCCTCATACATTTCCCCACTCACGCACAGACCATGTGGTGTCACGTTTGTGGGATCCCTCAGTGCGGCTGCCAGTGCAGCAGTGGGTAGGGTACATACTCTGTAGAGTGGGTAAGTGTGTGGTGGTGGGCAGGGATAAGCAGCGAGGGTGCATTTTGTGCGGACTGTAATGCATTAATGCAGGCTGAGCAGCCCGCAGCCTGAGAGCACCATCGGAGCAGGCCGGGGAGCGGAAGGAGCACTGTGGAGGCCTGGCGCAGTAGGCTGCGCAGCCTCCGGTCTGCGAGCACCAGCGGAGCAGGCCTGGGAGTAGAAGGAGCAGGTGGCGGTACACCACTCCAGGGAGCAGTTGGTACCGGAGCAGGAGAGCAACGGCAGTGCAGAGTGACGTCACCAATGTCCAGGTCGATGATTGGAGGATTGGCAGATACTGCAGGACCGGCGAGGTTGGGGCAAAGGGGTGGCGAGAGATTGTAGAGGGATATGATCGGGGCCCAGGAGAGGCGCAGGCCCAGGGGTAGCACAGACCAGCCCACACTGCGATTTGTGCAGCAGAGCTGGTCTCCAGTTAATCTTGGTTAATCCTTGCCACTGGACCAAGACCTAGCTCTGTTTAGCCCGTGTGGTGGCTGGTGTGCAACGGCCACCACACATTTAAAAAATCCACGCACAGGCATCATCCAAATTTCAAGGTTTAGTTCGGACCTGGAATTTTAGCTGCTTCATTGAAACACCTGTGAACTTTTTGATATGGAAGCAAGTCATCCTGGATTCGAGGGACTGCCGATGATGATGGATGATGATGGTGGTGGGCAGGACCACAGGACTGTGTGGGCTTCTTGTCCTCCGTTTGTGATGAAAGTCTGCTCAGTCCAGGGTCTGGCAGGAAAGCTGGAGGGTACTGGCCTCTCGCTCCTGGTGTTGGTCCTGATGGCCAGGGGGTGTAGGGCCGATCTGGGGCAGGTTGCCAGTATTGGTGGCTGTGCTGCCCATTGACCGCTGTCCCTGTCCCTGCAGTGGGTCTGTACCCACTATGTGTGTGTGTGAGCCCTTCCTGGGGCATCACATTTGTCCCAAAAGTCCAGGCTACATGATCAGGTAGCACGCTGGACCTGGGGGTCTCCCACTGGGGGATTCCGCTGTATTAACATTGTCCCTGTTGAACCCAGTGTCCTTTAACAGTATACTTCATGTATACATGACACATTGTCTCCAATCATACAGAGTCCAATCTACACTGCTTTCTCTCTTTACATTGTAACTTACAGCATTTACATCAATTTCTTGTATTTTGGTCTCTCCACACATGGTTGCATTTGGCATTTTTTAATTTCTATCATCATCATTAAGCGTTACAAACTTGTTCTCAACATCACTTACACAAGCATTCATTACATTTTCTCATCAGTTACTCCGGCATCACAATTCAACGGTACATCATCATACCTGCATTTGCTAACTGTATTTGTAACTTTAAAGTCCTTGTCATCGTAACATTGAAACTGTCCTGTTCAATTATTTCGGTTACCGGTCTCGTTGAAGGTGGCCTTCCAATCCACTTCGCCGCTCGTTGCCACGTGTCGCTCCTCTAACGCTGCCCCTCGTGGTCTGATCGTGGCCATTCTGATTTTAGGTTCTTCGCCTCGTGGTTTGGCCGCCATCTTCTCGCTCTCCTCCAGTTAGGCTGTGATGATCTTTCCTTCTCAGGTCCAGCCACAGACGCCGGGAATCCACTTTTCTCGACGATTTGCTTCACTTGGAGTTCTGCCACGGCCCGGAAGGTGAAGTCTGGACCTTTGGTTCTGGTGATCTCGCCATGGTGTTGTGAAGTTGTCGCCACGCAGTAGAGCTGGACGGTAGGATTTCTAGGTGCAGCCATGGATCCAAGTTCTGTACTGAATGGGATGTGGAATACTGGAGCTCGGAGACAGTCATCACTTCGACTGACTTGGACCTGCTTCATCCAACATCTTCCCAGCAGTGTTGGACCATCGATGGCAATGATCCACAGTGGGAGATTGATTTATCACACCGCCCTGGGCGACCTGGACATCCCCACTGCCAGTGACTGTGATTTGCCTTTGGTGTAGGTGAGCGGCTTCACTTGGACAGGAGACAGTTTTGCTCATTTGGCGGGATTGATCCAAAGTTTTTCAAAGGTTATCTGGCTCACCAAAGACTGGCTCGCCTCTGTTTCCATCTCCATTGAAATTGGAACTCCTATCATGGCTACTTCCATTTTCCATGGGGAACTTTCAGTGGAGGAGGGATAAATTCCACACTTTTCTTCTAGGGGTTGAGCAGCTTCACCTTCATCTATGTCGGAGCCCAGTTGATCAGACAATTCTTCAGCGATGTGCTGAGTAAAGCTTTTTCTATACATTCTCTGAAGGTGCACTTTCGCTTTGCAGCCTTTGCATCTATAGTCTTTGTAGCGGCACTGCTGGGCCCTGTGCTTTCCTCCACAGCGTCAGCATGGGGCTAACCGATTTGTCCAATTTGGTGGATGCAGGGCTGCGGGACTCAGGGCAGCATTTCTGCCTTTAGAAGTAGCCATTCAGTTCATTGAATTCATTAGTTTAGGGTTCTGGGTGTGTGTCATTTTTCGCTTGGAGTCGCTGCCTGAAATCACGTAGGCCTAGCTCAATTTAATTGCATTCTGCTGGGTGACTGTGATGTCCGCAGAGAGCAGTTTGTGGAGGAGGCCCTTGTGGCCGGTTCCACAAACAAATTTGTCCCTTAGTGCTTCGTTAAGGTGGTCGCCAAAATCACATGGTGATCTTCTTAAATCTGCAGCATACTTAGCAATTTCTTGGCCTTCGGGTCGCCGGTGAGTGTAGAACCGGTGCCTGGCTGTGAGGATGCTGTCTTTGGGTTTCAGTTACTCCTGTATTAGGCTACAAGTTCCCCATAGCTCTTGTTTGCTGTCTTCGCTGGGGCTAGCAAGTCCCTGAAAAGACCATGAATAGTGGGCCCACAACTACTAAGCAGGACGGCCCTGCACTTGTGTGGCAGTGTAGCCGGTGTGTCCCCATCCAGGTCGTTGACTATGAAGAAGTGCTTTAACATTTCCACGAAGGCGTCCATATCTTCCTCATCGGTGAATAGTTGACAGTTGCTGACACACGAAATGTTGTGCGTGTAGTTCGTGACCTCGTCGCCAGTTATTGTGTCGGTAGATATTCTCTTAATGAATCCACGATGCAGGGGTTTGATACTTAAACTGTGAAGACTGTAGTCCTTTATTGCAGCTAGAGTGATGACACCAAGAGGTGAGCTCCCTTTCATACAGCGTTACCTGCAGTGTGCAGGTGACCCTTAGGTCTCCAGCAGCAGTAGCCTCTGGTGTACAGGTAAGGTGTGTACAGGGTGAAGGTACAGTCAGTGTTACAGTACATCACAACATTACATCATAACATTACATCATAACATTGTAGGCGTGCATACATAACAGACTATTTGCTGGCAAATATATTTGCAGTAGCTTCCCCGCTGGAGTAGTGGTGAGGATTTGGTGCTTTTACCGCTGCAGCCTGGGTTTGATTTCCGGTCAGAGAACAGTGTATTTTCGGCTATTTACATTGCTACTCCTGAACAAATTTACAGCTCACCACACTGCTGCTGCTCCAACCATCAGCAGCGCATTATTTGTTGCAGCTATACAACATACACTTCTGTGCCTGCTGTTTTAAAGTCAGCAGTCAATGACTAGACCTCTCTCAACATCTGAAACTAGAATTGCTGATTGACACAGTAAATGTTGCCAGTCATGTCCATCATCAGTCATCAATGTACCTTTTTGCAGCACATCATCCTTGCTTACCACAGCACGGCTATCAGTCAATGCACTGCCAGTGTGGAAAATTCAACATTTTAAACTTAGCAATGTGTGCAAGATTGGAATCAGATTGTGCCTGGCCTATGGGCACTGATAACTTATCCTGAGCATAAAGATTTTCATTATCATTATATATTACATTAGCACAACCTGAACTCCGAGACCTGTTTGGGACCCTTTGCGCCGAAGTGAGGACTGAGTGAGCGGGGCAATTGCTCCCGGGGTTAGCTGTTCTTTAAAAAAGCTGTGAGAAAGTTTTGCTTCATTTGCTGTCGGGCCGAAAAAGCTCAGTTGGGAAAGCGTTAGACTGAAGATTTAAACATCCCGGGTTTCGGCAATTGCTGGTTATTTTGTGTTCCTTTCATTTAATGAGAGAAGCTGGTTTTATATCTGGAGAGTGCTTGAGAGATGGGCTGCTCAGCGCTTGCATGATAATAATTTCTACAATGAATTGTTCGATTCATGCGCTGTTTTTCTATTACTTCTTATTTACACCCTGTCCAGTTTTATATATGAACAGTGAACAATGTTTAAGCGATATCATGTGTTCAATGTTTTTGCAGTAACTCGGTCACCCAGTGTGAGCCGGAAACACATTCCCCTCAGGCTGGGCTGGCACCTACCTTCAACACACTTTGTGGCCGGTTAGCTCAGTTGGTACTAATAACGCCGATATCCCCTTACGCGCCATTCAAGTAGTTTTCATATTTTATTCGGTTGTTCCTAACATTTAAAATCCAATCTTTCAAAATAAAACAAATCCGCACAGAATCCCAAGGGTTGGGAATTATTTGGAATAACATCCATTTCTTGTTTCCCGCTGGGGCGGAGAGGCAAACCTTCTGTTTACTTGTGTTGCTGGGATGCTGATAAAAGTTGAAGCAGCGGCCTGGTCCCGGAAATGGTCATAAGCAGGAATAGACAGAAAGAACAGCTCTGTCCCAGAGACAGGCAAACCAAAGCAAATGTTCACCGGCTCCAAGAGTGCAAAATCCAGAGAAAAGGACAGAATGAAATAGATTTCAGCGGATGCCTAGCCGCACTGTGGGTGCTCCTGAACAAACTTGCAGCTCACCACACTGCTGCTGCCCCTAACATCAGCAGCGCATCATTCGTTGCAGCGATACAAAATACATCCCCCACTATTGTTTTAAGTTCAGCAGTAAACAACTCGACATCTCTCAACATTGCTGATTGAAACTGTAAGTTTTACCAACATTTAACTGCAGTGTAGAACAATCACAATTAACATTAGTCTTCCATGTACGTTCTGGCGCTGAATCACCCTAAAAAAAACCTCGCTCATTACAGCACGGCTATCAGGCAATTCAGTGCCAGTGTGGACACATGCACCATTTTGAAATTAGAAAAGTGTACAAGACTGTAATCAGAGAGTGCCTGCGCCATAGGCAGTGATAACTTAACCTGAGCATAGAGATTTTCAATATTATTTTACATTACAATAACACAAGCTGAGATCCTAGATTTGTTTGGGACCCAATGCCCCGAAGTGAGGATTGAGTGAGCGGGACAATTCCTCTCGGGGTTAGATTTTCTTTCAGAAATGTGTGAGAAATTTTTCATCTGTCTGCTGTCGGATGAAATAGCTCAGTTGGAGCGCAGTAGACTGGAGATTTCAAAGTCCATGGTTCAATCCTGGGTTTTGGCAATTTCTCGTTATTTTGTGTTCCCTTCATTTTAAAGGGAGAGGCTGGATTTATATCCGAACAGTGCTCATCTCTGTTTTAAATGGGTGGCCCCTTATTCTAAGATCATGCCCTCTAGTTCTAGTCTCTTCCATCAGTGGAAAGATCCTCTCTGCATTCACTTTGTCAAGCTCCCTCATAATCTTATACTTTTCAATAAGATCACCTCTCATTCTTCTGAATTCCAAAGAGTAGAGGCCCAGCCAGCTCAAACTTTCCTCATAAGTCAACCCCCTCATCCTCGGAATCAACCCAGTGAAGTTGCTCTGAACTGCCTCCAAAACAGGTATATCCTTTCATTAATATGGAAAACAAAACTGCACGCAATATTCCTGGTGTGGCCTCACCCATAACTTATATAGCTGTAGCAAGACTCCCCTGCTTTTATACTCCAACCCCTTTGCAATAAAGGCCAAGATACCATTGGCATACCTGATCAATTGCTATACCTGCATGCTATCATTTTGTGTTTCATGCAAGTACTCTCAGTTGCCGGTGTACTGCATCACTTTGCAATCTTTCTCCATTTAAATAATAATTTTCTCGTGAATTTTCTGCAAAAGTGCTTGATCTCACACTTTCAATCATTGTACTCTAGCTGCCAAATTTGTGACCACTCACTGAGCCTGCCTTTGTCCTTTTGCAGATATTTTGTGTCCTCCTCACACATTGCTTTTCCGCCCATCTTTGTATCGTCAGCAAATTTGGCTACGTTATGTAAGTTGCCTACTTTCAGATGTGCAATAGAAAATCCCACAGCACATTCTTCTCCTGTCAGGCAGTCATCGAATCCGTGTTCAATCAAATCAGTATGGCTTCAAGTTACATGTGATGCCTTTTTTCTCACATGACATGAAATGCACAGTAAGATCGCGCAACACGTTTGCACGCACTCTCTCACTTACACAAACAGACTAAAATTCCTGCACCCTCCAAATTTGAAATTGGAAATCCGGGACAGACAGCACATCCCTTTTAAACAGACACAGAACGATCCGGGACTGATAGCACACAATTTTCGAGAGACAGAAAAAGACCCCGGTCATCAGCACATCACAGATTGAACAAAAACAGAGATTTCTTTAAAGTTAACAGGTCGTGCAGATTCTGTGGATGAAGATCCCGGGTTCACGTTTAGTCAGATGATCATTCCGATATTTTAGGAAAAATGTAAAGTTTACACATTTGTTTTCCAAAAATAGCGCCTGGAAAAAAATAGGCAGCGAGGAAGGACACAAGGAAATGTCTGTGATACAGTGGAGCTCAGTAGTGATTGAATAATAAATGGCACAATGCGAAAAGGCAAAGTGGGTGGTAAGCGGGCAATAAAGTAACAAAGAATGCTCCAGAGGAGGTGTTAGTGGGAACAGCAGAACCATTACCAGACAATGGGAGCGGTGCTTATGATCCGATACACTGAACCTAATATTGAGGACAGAACACTATAACATGCCTGAAATATAGGGTGTGAACGCCTTTTAATCAGACCAGGCAGCTTGGCCACCCCGGATTGATTTCCTGTACGGTTTGAATTCGGCAGCCAAGGGACTAAATCCAAAGCAAGCTTCTCACATCTTTTCAGCGCTAGAGATACAGGACGCACTCATATTCAGGGCAGAGTATGTTTGACGTTGAAGTGGAGATTAACGCAGAATATATGTTTATCCCAATGGAGGTGAGCTCATGCATGCAGAAAGGAAGATATACTGATCAAGTATTGGCCGGAACCAAACACGGGTTTAGGTTGTCCAATGAGACACAGAGCCGAGTACATCTGAGATACTTTAACTTTACTCAGTTCGGTGATTTTCACTTTGCTCCTGGGAAACTCCAGGATTTGGACGATGTGGAAACAACGGAGCGAAATCAGACGTTTTAATTTGTAATATATCCGTTCTCTCACAGGTCGACTGGCTCAGAAGCGGTTCTTTGACTAAAAGTTGGCAGGGCTCATCCGGGATCGCTCGCATTTCAATTATGAAAATCCCAAAGCGAGAATCATACGCCTAGACCAACGAGCCACCGCCGATGAGGAGCGTAGCTCTCAGATTCTGACGGTAGTTTACCATTCGGCCCATCGTGCCTGTGCTGACTCGCAGAGACCGATCTCATGAGTCCCCCTGTCCATAGTCCTGCTAATGTTTTCCCTTTGATGAATATAGTATTAATTTAAGACATTACATTACCAAAGAGATGCATCTTTGTCAGTAAAAAGTGAATTTGGCAATGAGGTTAAATGTGATTGACAAAAAAAACCAGAGGGGTCAAATGTTTAACACAATAACGACGAGGGTGGGAGGACACTAGATTAGCAGTCCATCGCCTGAACCTCTCGGCCACCGCGTCTCCTATTTACAGCAACGTCAGACATCCATCCCCTTTGCATCAAAACTGAAATAACGTGCAAAAAAGTCGACTTCACCGCCTCTTCTGCCCGTGGAACCAAATTGGCAGTGATGAAAATGTGCCACTAGCTTCTTAAAGCAAACAGCCTTCCTTTACTTCAGGTGAGTGACTGTACGAGATGATTGGTTTTGAGGCAGAATCAAAACAAAGGATATAAAATTTCAAGAGGCGAGTTAGTTGACCGCGACAGGACTCAAACCTGCAATCTTCTGATAACATCGTGATTACAATCAAAGTCAGACGCCTTATCCATTCGGCCACGCTGCTGCTGCCATTGGCGCAAAATTTGTTGTTTTTTTATCTTGAGAGCAAATTTGGGACAAAGGTTATTTTAATGAATGAATGTAGGAAAACATTGAGCATATTTCGAGTAATGAATAGATGCGCTGCGATATGGATGCGCACGGGCACAGGCAACGTCAATGTAGCTTGAAACACAACAGTTTCACAATTCGGTTATCGCAGCTGATAATCACACTCCTTTTAAAACTATACAGGATGATCCGGATTATGAGAAAATACGTCATAAAGGGGCAAATGATGAACCGGAACTGACAACCATCCCGTTTAAGCAGACGCCAAATGATCCTGAACAACAATCACATCCCGATTACAAAGATGTAGAATGACCCTTGACTGACAGCAGTTCGCTTTTAAAAGAATAAAGTGGGATTTCTATCTTTCTTGAAGGCAATTATGCTGTGCGTGAGTGAGTGTGGGGCTCAGGACCAGTCGGGGCTGGGACGGTTGTTGAAGCCACAGGTGATAGACAGGCAGGAAGGAGGGAGGGAAGTAAAACCAACCCAGACAAAAAGACAATTTAAAGTATCTATATATTTATTATAATAAGAAAATAAATATTTTTACAATTTTATTGCAAAAAATTAAATTTGATTTGATTTAAATAAATAAATAATTGTTTCATAATCTATATATTTTTGATTGAACGCAGTCTGTGTGACTGGATGAATTCCACTGGAAATCAGGGCGTGCAGTCAGTAAATGCCCAACCACAGTAAGCCCATGGTGGAAGACAAGCCACGAGGGAAGATGTGGGCAACAAAGGCGATCTTTTAAAGGCGCGTGTGTCTTTCTGCTGGATCTGACAGCAGCTGCGTGTGCTGTGAAAGAAGTCAAATGTAATAGAGCCAATGCAGGCAGCACAGAAAAAGCACATTTATTGTGAAAGTTAAAAAGTAGGGAAAGTATAAAAATATACATCTATATATAAATATATATATATATGTATATAAACAAAGTCAGTAAGTCAGTCATGTCTTGTCTTGTCTTGATTTGATTTGTATTTGAAAATAAGGGGGCATCATGTCACACAGCCCATCCGCAAGCTCTCGCTAAAATCGCTATGTTTCTGACTTATGTAATTTGCCTTCTTTCAGATATGGAACAGCAAAATCCCACAGCAGATTCTTCTCCTGTCAGGCAGTCCTCGAATGCGTGTTCAATCAAATCAGTGTGGCTTCAAGTTGCAAATAATGCCTTTTTTCTCCCATGACATGAAATGCACAGTAAGATCACACAGCACGTCTGCACGCACTCTCTCTCGCTTACACAAACACACAAACAAACTAAAATTCCTGCACCCTCAAAAGGCAGTTTTTGAAATTTGAAATTTGAAATCCAGTACAGACAGCACATCCCTTTTAAACAGACACAGAATGATCCGATACTGATAGCACACCATTTTAAAGAGACAGAGAATGACCCCGGACAGGCAGCACATCACCTTAAAAGGGATACGGAAACAGAATGAACAAAAACAGAGAATTCTGTAAAACTCAGCAGATCGTGCAGATTCTGTGGATGAAGATCCCGGGTTCACGTTCAGTCAAATGATCATTTCGATATTTTAGGAAAAACGGAAAGTTTACAGATTTTTTCAACATAAATAGCGCCTGGAATAAAATAGGCAGCGAGGAAGGACAAAAGGGAATGCCTGTGATACAGTGGAGCTTAGGAGTGATTGAATAATAAATGGCACAATGCGAAAAGGCAAAGTGAGTGGTAAGCGGGCAATAAAGTAACAAAGGATGGACCAGAGGAGGTGTTAGTGGGAACAACAGAACCATTACCAGACAATGGGAGAGGTGCTTATGATCCGATACGCTGAACCTAATGTTGAGGCCAGAAGACTATAACATGCCTGCAATATAGGGTGTGAACGCCTTTTAATCAGACCAGGCAGCTTGGCCACCCCGGATTGATTTCCTGTACGGTTTAAATTCGGCAGCCAAGGGACTAATTCAAAAGCCAGCTTCTCACATCTTTTCGGCGCGAGAGAAACAGGACGTACTCAAATTCAGGGCAGAGTATGAAGTGGAGATTGACGCCGAATGTATGCTTATCTGAATGGAGATGAGCTCATGCATGCAGAAATGAAGATATGCTGATCAAGTATTGGCCGGAACCAAACACGGGTTCAGGTTGTCCAATGAGACACAGAGCCGAGTTCATCTGAGATACTTTAATTTTACTCAATTAGGTGAGATTCACTTTGCTCCTGGGAATCTAAAAGATTTGGACGATGTGGGAACAACGGAGCGATTTCACACGATTCAATTTGTAATATCTCTTTTTTCTCTTATGTCGACCGGCTCAGAAGCGGTCCTTTGACTAAAAGTTGACAGGGCTCGTCCGCGATTTGAACATGATACCTCTCGCATTTCCAATTATGAAAATCCCAAAGTGAGAATCATACCCCTAGACCAACGAGCCACCTACAACAATGAGCGCAGGTCTCAGATTCTGACGGTAGGTTGCTATTCGGCCCATCGTGCCTGTGCTGACTCTCAGAGACCAATCGAATGAGTCCCCCTCTCCATTGTCCTGCTAATGTTTTCCCTTTGATGAATAAAATATTAATTTGAGATATTACATTACCAAAGAGTTGTATCCTTGTCAGTAAAAAGTGAATTTGGCAATGAGGTTAAATGTGATTGACAAAAAAATCCAGAGGGGTCAAAGGTTTAACACAATAACGACGAGGGTGGGAGCAGTCCATCGCCTGAAACTCTCGGACACCTCGTCTCCTATTTACAGCAACGTCAGACATCCATTCCCTTTGCAACCAAACAGAAATAACGTGCAAAAACATTGTACTTCACCGCCTGTTCTGCCCTTGGAACCAGATCGACAGTGATGAAAATGTGCCATTAGCATCTTAAAGCAAACAGCCTTCCTTTATTTCAGGTGAGTGACTGTCCGAGATGGTTGGTTTTGAGGCAGAATCAATGCAAATAATTAAAATTTCACGCAGCGAGTTAGTTGACCGCGGCAGAAATCGATCCTGCAATCTTCTGATAACATCGTGGTTACAATCGAAGTCAGACACCTTATGCATTAGGCCACACGGCCGCTGCCATTGGCACAAAAATTTGTTGTTTTTTTATTTTGAGAGCAAATTTGGGACAGGGGTTTATTTCAAGGAATGGATGCAGGAAAACATGAGCATATTTCGAATAATAAATAGATGCGCTGCGATATGGATGCGCACGGGCACAGGCAACGTCAATGTACCATGAAACACAACAGTTTAACAATTCGGTCATCGCAGCTGAAATCACACTCCTTTTAAAACTAAACAGGATGATCCGGCATTCTGAGCAAATACGTCTTAGAAGGGCAAAACATAAACCGGAACTGACAACCACCCCGTTTAAACTGACACCGAATGATCCGGGACTGCAAGTACATCCCTTTTACAGATGTAGAATGACGCATGATTGACAGCAGTTCCGTTTCAAAAGAATAAAGTGGGATTTCCATCATTCCTGAAGGCAATTGTGCTGTGCGTGAGTGAGCGCGGGTCTGAGGAACACGCGGGGCAGAGACGGTTATTGAAGCCACAGGTGATAGACAGGCAGAAAGGAGGGAGGGAAATAAAAATAACCGAGACAAAAAGCCAATTTGAAATATATATATATATATATTTATCATAATAAGAAAATAAATACATTTACAATTTTATTTCAAAAAATTGAATTTTATTTTATTGAAATAAATAAATAATTGTTTCATAATCTATATATTTTTGATTAAACGAAGGCTGTGTGACTGGATGAATTCCACTGGAAATCAGGTGGTGCAGTCAGTAAATACCCAAACACAGTCAGCCCATGGTGGAAGGCAAGCCACGAGGGAAGATGTGGGCAACAAATACGACCTTTTAAAGTCGCGAGTGCCTTTCTGCTGGATCTGACAGCAGCTGCTTGTGCTGTGAAAGACATCAAATGTAATAGAGGTATTGCAGCCAGAACAGAAAAAGCACATTTATTGTGAATGTTAGCAAGTAGGGAAGGTATGTGAATATACATATATATATATATATCTAAACAAAGTCAATCAGTCATCATGTCTTGTTTTGTCTTGATTTGATTTATATTTGAAAATAAGGGGGCATCATGTCACACAGCACATACGCAAGCTCTCGCTAAAATCGCTATGTTTCTGACTTATGTAATTTGCCTTCTTTCAGATGTGGAACAGCAAAATCCCACAGCAGATTCTTCTCCTGTCAGGCAGTCCTCGAATGTGTGTTCAATCAAATCAGTGTGGCTTCAAGTTGCAAATAATGCCTTTTTTCTCCCATGACATGAAATGCACAGTAAGATCACACAGCACGTCTGCACGCACTCCCTCGCTGACACAAACACACAAACAAACTAAAATTCCTGCACCTTCCAAAGGCAGTTTTTGAAATTAGAAATTTGAAATCCGGGACAGACAGCACATCCCTTTTAAACAGACACAGAATGATCCGATACTGATAGCACACCATTTTAAAGAGACAGAGAATGACCCCGGACAGGCCGCACATCACCTTAAAAGGGATACGGAAACAGAATGAACAAAAACAGAGAATTCTGTAAAACTCAGCAGATCGTGCAGATTCTGCGGATGAAGATCCTGGGTTCACGTTCAGTCAAATGATCATTTCGATATTTTAGGAAAAACGGAAAGTTTACAGATTTTTTCAACATAAATAGCGCCTGGAATAAAATAGGCAGCGAGGAAGGACAAAAGGGAATGTCAGTGATACAATGGAGCTTAGGAGTGATTGAATAATAAATGGCACAATGCGAAAAGGCAAAGTGAGTGGTAAGCGGGCAATAAAGTAACAAAGGATGGACCAGAGGAGGTGTTAATGGGAACAACAGAACCATTACCAGACAATGGGAGCGGTGCTTATGATCCGATACGTTGAACCTAATGTTGAGGCCAGAAGACTATAACATGCCTGCAATATAGGGTGTCACCGCCTTTTAATCAGACCAGGCAGTTTGGCCACCCCGGATTGATTTCCTGTACGGTTTAAATTCGGCAGCCAAGGGACTAATTCAAAAGCCAGCTTCTCACATCTTTTCGGCGCGAGAGAAACAGGACGTACTCAAATTCAGGGCAGAGTATGTTTCACGTTGAAGTTGAGATTGACGCCGAATGAATGCATATCTGAATGGAGGTGAGCTCATGCATGGAGAAATTAAGATATGCTGATCAAGTCTTGGCCGGAACCAAACACGGGTTCAGGTTGTCCAATGAGACACAGAGCCGAGTACATCTGAGATACTTTAATTTTACTCAGTTTGGTGAGATTCACTTTGCTCCTGGGAATCTAAAAGATTTGGACGATGTGGGAACAACGGAGCGATTTTACACGATTCAATTTGTAATATGTCTTTTTTTCTCACATGTCGACCGGCTCAGAAGCGGTCCTTTGACTAAAAGTTGACAGGGCACGTCCGGTATTTGAACATGGTACCTCTCGCATTTCCAATTATGAAAATCCCAAAGTGAGAATCATACCCCTAGACCAACGAGCCACCTACAACGATGAGCGCAGGTCTCAGATTCTGACGGTAGGTTGCTATTCGGCCCATCGTGCCTGTGCTGACTCTCAGAGACCAATCGAATGAGTCCCCCTCTCCATTGTCCTGCTAATGTTTTCCCTTTGATGAATAAAATATTAATTTGAGACATTACATTACCAAAGAGTTGTATCCTTGTCAGTAAAAAGTGAATTTGGCAATGAGGTTAAATGTGATTGACAAAAAAATCCAGAGGGGTCAAAGGTTTAACACAATAACGACGAGGGTGGGAGCAGTCCATCGCCTGAAACTCTCGGACACCTCGTCTCCTATTTACAGCAACGTCAGACATCCATTCCCTTTGCAACCAAACAGAAATAACGTGCAAAAACATTGTACTTCACCGCCTGTTCTGCCCTTGGAACCAGATCGACAGTGATGAAAATGTGCCATTAGCATCTTAAAGCAAACAGCCTTCCTTTATTTCAGGTGAGTGACTGTCCGAGATGGTTGGTTTTGAGGCAGAATCAATGCAAATAATTAAAATTTCACGCAGCGAGTTAGTTGACCGCGGCAGAAATCGATCCTGCAATCTTTTGATAACATCGTGGTTACAATCGAAGTCAAACGCCTTATGCATTAGGCCACGCGGCCGCTGCCATTGGCACAAAAATTGTTGTTTTTTTATTTTGAGAGCAAATTTGGGACAGGGGTTTATTTCAAGGAATGGATGCAGGAAAACATGAGCATATTTCGAATAATAAATAGATGCGCTGCGATATGGATGCGCACGTGCACAGGCAACGTCAATGTACCATGAAACACAACAGTTTAACAATTCGGTCATCGCAGCTGAAATCACACTCCTTTTAAAACTAAACAGGATGATCCGGCATTCTTAGCAAATACGTCTTAAAAGGGCAAAACATAAAAACATAAACCGGAACTGACAACCACCCCGTTTAAACTGACACCGAATGATCCGGGACTGCAAGTACATCCCTTTCACAGATGTAGAATGACGCATGATTGACAGCAGTTCCGTTTCAAAAGAATAAAGTGGGATTTCCATCATTCCTGAAGGCAATTGTGCTGTGCGTGAGTGAGCGCGGGTCTGAGGAACACGCGGGGCAGAGACGGTTATTGAAGCCACAGGTGATAGACAGGCAGAAAGGAGGGAGGGAAGTAAAAATAACCGAGACAAAAAGCCAATTTGAAATATATATATATATATATATATTTATCATAATAAGAAAATAAATACATTTACAATTTTATTTCAAAAAATTGAATGTTATTTTATTTAAATAAATAAATAATTGTTTCATAATCTATATATTTTTGATTAAACGAAGGCTGTGTGACTGGATGAATTCCACTGGAAATCAGGTGGTGCAGTCAGTAAATACCCAAACACAGTCAGCCCATGGTGGAAGGCAAGCAACGAGGGAAGATGTGGGCAACAAATGCGACCTTTTAAAGTCGCGAGTGCCTTTCTGCTGGATCTGACAGCAGCTGCTTGTGCTGTGAAAGACATCAAATGTAATAGAGGTATTGAAGCCAGAACAGAAAAAGCACATTTATTGTGAATGTTAGCAAGTAGGGAATGTATGTGAATATACATATATATATATATATATATATATAAATCTAAGCAAAGTCAATCAGTCATCATGTCTTGTCTTGTCTTGATTTGATTTGTATTTGAAAATAAGGGAGAAGGAGTTCAACATGTCACACAGCCCATACGCAAGCTCTCGCTAAAATCGCGATGTTTCTAACTTATGTCATTTGCCTTATTTCAGATGTGGAATAGCAAAATCCCACAGCAGATTCTTCTCCTGTCAGGCAGTTCTGGAATGCGTGTTCAATCAAATCAGTATGGCTTCAAGTTGCATGTGATGCCTTTTTTCTCACATGACATGAAATGCACAGTAAGATCGCGCAACACGTTTGCACGCACTCCCTCGCTTACACAAACACACAAACAAACTAAAATTCCTGCACCCTCCAAAGGCAGTTTTTGAAATTTGAAATTTGAAATCCGGGACAGACAGCACATCCCTTTTAAACAGACACAATACTAACCGGGAATGATAGCACACCATTTTAGAGAGACAGAGATCGTCCCCGGCCATCAGCACATTACCGTAAAAGGGATACGGAAACAGAATGAACAAAAACAAAGAATTGTGTAAAACTCAGCAGTTCGTGCAGATTCTGTGGATGAAGATCCCGGGTTCACGTTCAGTCAGATGATCATTCCGATATTTTAGGAAAAATGTAAAGTTTACAGATTTTTTTCAACAAAAATAAGGCCTGGAAAATATAGGCAGCGAGGAAGGACAAAAGGGAATGTCTGTGATACAGTGGAGCGTAGGAGTGATTGAATAATAAAAGGCACAATGAGAAAAGGCAAAGTGGTTGGTAAGCGGGCAATAAAGTAACAAAGAATGTTCCAGAGGAGGTGTTAGTGGGAACAGCAGAACTATTACGAGACAATGGGATCGGTGCTTATGATCCGATACGTTGAACCTAATGTTGAGGCCAGAACACTATAACATGCCTGAAATATAGGGTGTGAACGCCTTTTAATCAGTGCAGGCAGCTTGACCACCCCGGATTGATTTCCTGTACGGTTTGAATTCGGCAGCCAAGGGATTAATTCAAAAGCCAGCTTCTCACATCTTTTCGGCACGAGAGAAACAGGACGCACTCATATTCAGGGCAGAGTATGTTTCACGTTGAAGTGGAGATTGACGCCGTAGGTATGCTTATCCCAATGGAGGTGAGCTCATACATGCAGAAATGAAGATAGACTGATCAAGTATTGGCCGGAACCAAACACGGGGTTTAGGTTGTCCAATGAGACACAGAGCCGAGTACATCTGAGATACCTGAACTTTACTCTGTTCAGTGAGATTCACTTTGCTCCTGGGAATCTAAAAGATTTGGACGGTGTGGGAACAACGGAGCGATATCACACGTTTTAATTTGTAATATGTATTTTTTCTCATTTGTCGACCTGCTCAGAAGCGGATCTTTGACTAAAAGTTGACAGGGCACGTCCGGGATTTGAACCCGGGACGTCTCACATTTCCAATTATGAAAATCCCAAAGTGAGAATCATACCCCTAGACCAACGAGCCGCCGACAGCGAGAAGCGTAGCTCTCAGTTTCTGACGGTAGTTTACTATTCGGCCCATCGTGCTTGTGCTGATTCTCAGAGACCTTTCTGATGAGTCCCCCTCTGCATTGTCCTGCTAATGTTTTCTCTTTGATGAATATATTATTAATTTGAGACATTACATTACCAAAGAGTTGCTTTCTTGTCAGTAAAAAGTGAATTTGGCAATGAGGTTAAATGTCATTGACAATAAAATTCAGAGGGGTCAAAGGTTTAACACAATAACGACGAGTGTGGGAGCACACTGGATTAGCAGTCCACCGCCTGAAATATCTCGGCCACCTCGTCTCCTATTTACAGCAACGTCAGAACCCCATCCCCTTTGCAAACACACAGAAATAACTTGCAAAAAAGTCTACTTCACCGCCTGTTCTGCCCGTGTAACCAGATCGACAGTGATGAAAATGTGCCATTAGCTTCTAAAAGCAAACAGCCTTCCTTTGCATCAGGTGAGTGACTGTCCGAGATGGTTGGTTTTGAGGCAGAATCAAAGCAACGAATTAAAATTTCAAGCGGTGAGTTAGTTGACTGCGGTAGGACTTGAACCTGTAATCTTCTGATAACATCGTGGTTACAACCGAAGTCAGACGCCTTGTCCATTATGCCACGCGGCCGCTGCCATTGGCTCAAAATTTGTTCTTTTTTATATTGAGAGCAAATTTAGGATAAGGGTTATTGCAACGAATGGATGGAGTAAAACATGAGCATATTTCGAGTAATGAATAGATGCGCTGCGATATGGATGCGCACGGGCACAGGCAACGTCAATGTAGCTTGAAGCACAACAGTTTAACAATTCGGTCATCGTAGCTGAAATCACACTCCTTTTAAAACTATGCAGAATGATCCGGATTATGAGAAAATACGTCACAAAGGGGCAAATTGTGAACCGGAACTGACAACCATACCGTTTAAGCAGACACCGAATAATCCTGAACAACAAGCACATCCCTATTACAAAGATGTAGAATTACCCTTGACTGACAGCAGTTCACTTTTAAAAGAATAAAGTGAGATTTCTATCATTCTTGAAAGCAATTGTACTGTGCCTGAGTGAGCGTGGGGCTCAGGACCAGTCGGGGCTGGGACAGTTGTTGATGCCACAGGTGATAGACAGGCAGGAAGGAGGGAGGGAAGTAAAACGAACCCAGACAAAAAGACAATTTAAAATATCTATATAATTATCATAATTTTAAAATCAATAATTTCACAATTTTATTGCAAAACAGTGAATTTGATTTGAATTGAATAAATAAATAATTGTTTCATAATCTATATATTTTTGATTGAACGAAGGCTGTGTGACTGGATGAATTCCACTGGAAATCAGGTGATACAATCAGTAAATACCCAAACACAGTAAGCCCATGGTGTAAGACAAGCACCGATGGAAGATGTGGGCAACAAAGTCGATATTTTATAATCGCGAGTACCTTTCTGCAGCATCTGACAGCAGCTGCGTGTGCTGTGAAAGAGGTCAAATGTAATAGAACCCAGTGCAGGCAGAACAGAAAAAGTACTATTATTGTGAAAGTTAAAAAGTAGGAAATGTTTATAAATATACGTATATGTAAATATAGACATATATATATATATATAAACTAAGTCAGTCAGTCAGTCATGTCTTGTCTTGTCTTGATTTGATTTGTATTTGACAATAAGGGGGAAGGAGGTCATCATGTCACATAGCCCATGCGCAAGCTCTCGCTAAAATCGCGATGTTTCTAACTTATGTCATTTGCCTTCTTTCAGATGTGGAATAGCAAAATCCCACAGCAGTTTCTTCTCCTGTCAGGCAGTCCTGGAATGCGTGTTCAATCAAATCAGTATGGCTTCAAGTTACATGGCATGCCTTTTTTCTCACATGACATGAAATGCACAGTAAGATCGCGCAGCACGTTTGCACGCACTCTCTCGCTTACACAAACACACAAACAAACTAAAATTCCTATACTCTCCAAAGGCAGTTTTTGAAATTTGAAATTAAAATCCGGGAGAGTGAACACAATCCCTTTCAAACAGACACAGAATGATCCGAGACTGATAGCATTCCATGTTAGAGAGACAGAGACTGACCCCGGCGATCAGCACATCACCTGAAAAGGTATACGGAAACAGAATGAACAAAAACAGAGAATTCTGTAAAACTCACCAGTTCGTGCAGATTCTGTGGATGAAGATCCCGGGTTCAGGTTCAGTCAGAAGATCATTCCGATATTTTAGGAAAAATTTAAAGTTTACAGATTTTTTCAACAAATATAGCTCCTGGAATATAATAGGCAGCGAGGAAGGACAAAAGGGAATCTCTGTGATAGAGTGGAGCGTAGGAGTGATTGAATAGTAAATGGCACAATGCGAAAAGGCAAAGTGGGTGGTAAGCGGGCAATAAAGTAACAAAGGATGGTCCAGAGGAGGTGTTAGTGGAAACAGCAGAACCATTACCAGACAATGGGAGCGGTGCTTATGATACGATACGCTGAACCTAATGTTGAGGCCAGAAGACGATAATATACCGTGTGAAAGCCTTTTAATCAGACCAGGCAGCTTGGCCACCCCGGATTTATTTCCTGTACAGTTTGAATTCAGCAGCCAAGGGACTAATTCAAAAGCCAGCTTCTCACATCTTTTCGGCACGAGAGAAACAGGACGCACTCATATTCAGGGCAGAGTATGTTTCACGTTGAAGTGGAGGTTGACGCCGAACGTCTGCTTATCCCAATGGAGGTGAGCTCATGCATGCAGAAATGGAGATAGACTGATAAAGTATTGGCC
The DNA here is from genome assembly GCF_044704955.1 of Pristiophorus japonicus. NCBI lineage: Eukaryota > Metazoa > Chordata > Chondrichthyes > Pristiophoridae > Pristiophorus > Pristiophorus japonicus. The sequence goes on from NC_092001.1 coordinate 7,885,913, forward strand.
GGAACCAAACACGGGTTTAGGTTGTCCAATGAGACACAGAGCCGAGTACATCTGAGATACTTTAACTTAACTCTGTTCGGTGAGTTTCACTTTGCTCCTGGGAAACTCCAGGATTTGAACGCTGTGGGAACAACGGAGCGAAATCACACGTTTATAATTTGAAATATGTTAGTTTTCTCACATGTCGACCTGCTCAGCAGCGATTATTTGACTAAAAGTTGACAGGGCTCATCCTGGATTGAACCCGGGAGTTCTCGCATTTCAATTTTGAAAATCCCAAAGCGAGAATCATACCCTTAGACCAACGAGCCGCCGCCTACGAGCTGCGTGGATCTCAGATTCTGACGGTAGTTTACTATTCGGCCCATCGTGCCTGTGCTGACTCTCAGAGACCGATCGAATGGGTTCCCCTCTCCATAGTTCAGCTACAGTTTTCCCTTTGATGAATATATTTTTAATTTGAGACATTACATTACCAAAGAGCTGCATCCTTGTCAGTAAAAGGTGAATTTGGCAATGAGGTTAACTGTGATTGACAAAAAAAAACAGAGGGATCAAGTTTTTAACACAATAACTACGAGGGTGGGAGCACACTGGATCAGCAGTCCATCGCCTGAACCTTTCGGACAACTCGTCTCCTATTTACAGCAACGTCAGACATCCATCACCTACTTTTTGCATCCAAACAGAAATAATGTGCAAGGAAGTCTACCTCACCGCCTGTTCTGCCCGTGTAACCAGCTCGACAGTGATGAAAATGTGCCATTAGCTTCTTAAAGCAAACAGCCTTCATTTGCATCAGGTGAGTGACTGTCCGAGATGGTTGATTTTGAGGCAGAATCAAAACAAATAATAGAATATTTCAGGCTTCGAGTTAGTTGACTGCGGTAGGACTCGAACCTGTAATCTTCTGATAACACCGTGGTTACAACCGAAGTCAGACGCCTTGTCCATTAGGCCACGCGGCCGCTGCCATTGGCTCAAAATTTGTTCTTTTTTATATTGAGAGCAAATTTGGGATAAGGGTTATTGCAACGAATGGATGGAGTAAAACATGAGCATATTTCGAGTAATGAATAGATGCGCTGCGATATGGATGCGCACGGGCACAGGCAACGTCAATGTAGCTTGAAATACAACAGTTTAACAATTCGGTCATCGCAGCTGAAATCACACTCCTCGTAAAACTATGCAGAATGATCCGGATTATGAGAAAATACGTCATATAGGGGCAAATTGTGAACCGGAACTGACAACCATCCCGTTTAAGCAGACACCGAATGATCCTGAACAACAAGCACATCCCTATTACAAAGATGTAGAATTACCCTTGACTGACAGCAGTTCACTTTTAAAAGAATAAAGTGGGATTTCTATCATTCTTGAAGGCAATTGTACTGTGCCTGAGTGAGCGTGGGGCTCAGGACCAGTCGGGGCTGGGACAGTTGTTGATGCCACAGGTGATAGACAGGCAGGAAGGAGGGAGGGAAGCAAAACGAACCCAGACAAAAAGACAATTTAAAATATCTATATAATTATCATAATAATAAAATCAATAATTTCACAATTTTATTGCAAAACAGTGAATTTCATTTGATTTAAATAAATAAATAACTGTTTCATAATCTTTTTATTTTTGGTTGAACTAATGCTGTGTGACTGGATGAATTCCACTAGAAATCAGGGGGTGCAGTCAGTAAATACCCAAACACAGTAAACCCATGGTGGGAGACAAGCCACGAGGGAAGATGTGGGCAACAAAGTCGATATTTTAAAATCGCGAGTGCCTTTCTGCTGGATCTGACAGCAGCTGCTTGTGCTGTGAAAGTGGTCAAATATAATAGAGCCAGTGCAGGCAGAACAGAAGACGTACATTTATTGTGAAATTAAAAAAGTAGGGAATGTTTCTAAATATATGTATATATAAATATATACATATATATATATAAAAACAAAATCAGTCAGTCAGTCATGTCTTGTCTTGTCTTGATTTGATTTGTATTTCAAAATAAGGGGAAGAAGGTCATCATGTCACACAGCCCATACGCAAGCTCTTGCTAAAATCGCGATGTTTCTAAATTATGTCATTTGCCTTCTTTCAGATGTGGAATAGCAAAATCCCACAGCAGTTTCTTCTGTCAGGCAGTTCTGGAATGCGTGTTCAATCAAATCAGTATGGCTTCAAGTTACATGTCATGCCTTTTTTCTCAGGTGACATGAAATGCACAGTAAGATCGCGCAGCAGGATTGCACGCACTCTCTCGCTTACACAAACACACAAACAAACTAAAATTCCTGCACTCTCCAAAGGCAGTTTTTGAAATTTGAAATTGAAATCCGGGAGAGTCAACCCAATCCCTTTCAAACAGACACAGAATGATCCGAGACTGATAGCATTGCATGTTAGAGCGACAGAGAATGACCCCGGCGATCAGCACATCACCTTAAAAGCGATACGGAAATAGAAAGAACAAAAACAGAGAATTCTGCAAATCTCACCAGTTCGTGCAGATTCTGTGGTTGAAGATGCCGGGTTCAGGTTCAGTCAGATGATCATTCGGAAAGTTTAGGAAAAATGTAAAGTTTACAGATTTTTTCAACAAAAGTAGCGCCTGAAAAAAAATAGGCAGCGAGGAAGGTCAAAAGGGAATGTCTGTGATACAGTGGAGCGTAGGAGTTATTGAATAATAAATGGCACAATGCGAAAAGGCAAAGTGGGTTGTAAGCGGGCTGTCCGAGAGGCGGGAGTTCCAGGCGTTGGTGAGGCCTTTCAAGGCCCAGCGGCAGCGAGAGGCGTGACTTGTGCAGTTGCAGCGGGGAGAGAAGGCAAATAAGAAGTAGAAAGAAATCAAAAGGTGACGTCACAGCCAAGAGGGTAAGTGATTGGCTGGATTGGTGAGTAGTTTTTCTTTTTTCTCTTCTATATCAGTGAGTAACTTTTAACATTGTTGTTGCCAATTTAAGTGTATCTAAGGGTTAAGTCATGGCAGGAGAGCTCGGTCGGGGGTTATGCTCCTCCTGTACCATGTGGGAACTCAGGGATGACTCCATTGTCCCTGACGACTATGTGTGCAGGAAGTCTATCCACCTCCAGCTCCTGACGGACTGCGTTGCGGAGTTGGAGCTGAGGGTGGATTCACTCTGGAGCATCCACGACGCTGAGAATGACGTGAGTATCACGTGTAGCGAGTTGGTCGTACCACAGAGAAAGGGTCCACAGCCAGATATGGAATGGAAGACCAACAGGAAGAGCAGTGCAAGGAAGGTAGTTCAGGAGTCTCCTGTGGTCATCCCCAAGCAAAACAGATACACTGCTTTGGGTATTGTTGAGGGGCATGACTTATCAGGGGAGGGCTGCAGCAGCCAAGTTCATGGCACCGTGGCTGGCTCTGTTGGGAGAGCGATAGTGATAAGGGATTCAATTGTACGGGGAACAGATAGGCGTTTCTGCAGCCGCAACTGAGACACCAGGATGGTATGTTGCCTCCCTGGTGCAAGGGTCAAGGATGTTTCGGAGCGGGTGCAGGACATTCTAAAAAGGAAGGGAGATCATCCAGTTGTCGTGGTGCACATTGGTACCAACGACATAGGTAAAAAAAGTGATGAGGTCCTACGAAACGAATTTAAGGAGCTAGGAGCTAAATTAAAAAGTAGCACCTCAAAAGTAGTAATCTCGGGATGGCTACCAGTGCCACGTGATAGTCAGAGTAGGAATCGCAGGATAGCGAAGTTGAATACGTGGCTTGAGCAGTGGTGCAGCAGGGAGGGATTCAAATTCTTGGGTCATTGGAACCGGTTCTTGGGGCGGTGGGACCAGTACAAGCCAGATGGTCTGCACCTGGGCAGGACCGGAACCAATGTCCGAGGGGGAGGGTTTGCTAGTGCTGTTGGGGAGGATTTAAACTAATATGGCAGGGGGATGGGAACCAATGCAGGGTGACAGAGGGAAACAAAAAGGAGGCAAAAGCAAAAGACAGAAAGGAGATGAGGAAAAGTGGAGGGCAGAGAAACCCAAGGCAAAGAACAAAAAGGGCCATTGTGCAGCAAAATTCTAAAAGGACGAAGGGTGTTAAAAAAACAAGCCTGAAGGGTTTGTGTCTTGATGCAAGGAGTATCCGCAATAAGGTGGGTGAATTAACTGTGCAAATAGATGTTAACTAATATGATGTGATTGGGATTACGGAGACGTGGCTCCAGGATGATCAGGGCTGGAAACTCAACATCCAGGCGTATTCAACATTCAAGAAAGATAGAATAAAAGGAAAAGGAGGTGGGGGTAGCATTGCTGGTTAAGAAGTAAATTAAGGCAATAGTTGGGAAGGACATTAGCTTGGATGATGTGGAATCTATATGGGTAGAGCTGCAGAATACCAAAGGGCAAAAAACGTTAGTGGGAGTTGTGTACAGACCTCAAAACAGTAGTAGTGATGTTGGGGAGGGCATCAAACATGAAATTAGGGATGCGTGCAGTAAAGGTGCAACAGTTATAATGGGTGACGTGAATATGCACATAGATTGGGTTAATCAAACTGGAAGCAATAAAGTGGAGAAGGATTTCCTGGAGTGCATAAGGGATGGTTTTTTAGAACAATATGTCGAGGAAGCAACGAGCGGGGAGACCATTTTAGACTGGGTGTTGTGCAATGAGAGAGGATTAATTAGCAATCTCGTTGTGCGAGGCCCCTTGGGGAAGAGTGACCATAATATGGTGGAATTCTGCATTAGGATGGAGAATGAAACAGTTAATTCAGAGACCATGGTCCAGAACTTAAAGAAGGGTAACTTTGAAGGTATGAGGCATTAATTGGCTAGGATAGACTGGCGAATGATACTTAAGGGGTTGACTGTGGATGGGCAATGGAATACATTTAGAGACCGCATGGATGAACTACAACAATTATATATTCCTGTCTGGCGTAAAAATAAAAAAGGGAAGGTGGCTCAACCGTGGCTATCAAGGGAAATCAGGGATAGTATTAAAGCCAAGGAAGTGGCATACAAATTGGCCAGAAATAGCAGCGAACCCGGGGACTGGAAGAAATTTAGAACTCAGCAGAGGAGGACAAAGGTTTTGATTAGGGCAGGGAAAATGGAGTACGAGAAGAAGCTTGCAGGGAGCATTAAGACCGATTGCAAAAGTTTCTATAGATATGAAAAGGGAAAAAGGTTAGTAAAGACAAACGTAGGTCCCCTGCAGTCAGAATCAGGGGAAGTCATAACGGGGAAGAAAGAAATGGCGGACCAATTGAACAAGTACTTTGGTTCGGTATTCACTGAGGAGGACACAAACAACCTTCCGGATATAAAAGGGGTCGGAGGGTCTAGTAAGGAGGAGGAACTGAGGGAAATCCTTAGTAGTCGGGAAATTGTGTTGGGAAAATTGATGGGATTGAAGGCCGATAAATCCCCAGGGCGTGATGGACTGCATCCCAGAGTACTTAAGGAGGTGGCCTTGGAAATAGCGGATGCATTGACAGTCATTTTCCAACATTCCATTGACTCTGGATCAGTTCCTATGGAGTGGAGGGTAGCCAATGTAACCCCACTTTTAAAAAAAGGAGGAGAGAGATAACAGGGAATTCGAGACCGGTCAGCCTGACATCGGTAGTGGGTAAAATGATGGAATCAATTATTAAGGATGTCATAGCAGTGCATTTGGAAAGAGGCGATATGATAGGTCCAAGTCAGCATGAATTTGTGAAAGGGAAATCATGCTTGACAAATCTTCTGGAATTTTTTGAGGATGTTTCCAGTAGAGTGGACAAGGGAGAACCAGGTCCCACACAAGAGATTAACGTGCAAAGTTAAAGCACATGGGATTGGGGGTAGTGTGCTGACATGGATTGAGAACTGGCTGTCAGACAGGAAGCAAAGAGTAGGAGTAAATGGGGACTTTTCAGAATGGTGTGCCGCAAGGTTCTGTGCTGGGGCCCCAGCTGTTTACACTGTACGTTAATGATTTAGACGAGGGGATTAAATGGAGTATCTCCAAATTTGCGGATGACACTAAGTTGGATGGCAGTGTGAGCTGCGAGGAGGATGCTGTGAGGCTGCAAAGCGACATGGATAGGTTAGGTGAGTTGGCAAATGCATGGCAGATGAAGTATAATGTGGATAAATGTGAGGTTATCCACTTTGGTGGTAAAAACAGAGAGACAGACTATTATCTGAATGGTGACAGATTATGAAAAGGGGAGGTGCAAAGAGACCAGGGTGTCATGGTACATCAGTCATTGAAGGTTGGCATGCAGGTACAGCAGGCGTTAAGAAAGCAAATGGCATGTTGGCCTTCATAGCGAGGGGATTTGAGTACAGGGGCAGGGAGGTGTTACTACAGTGGTACAGGGCCTTGGTGAGGCCACACCTGGAGTATTGTGTACAGTTTTGTTCTCTTAACCTGAGGAAGGACATTCTTGCTATTGAGGGAGTGCAGCGAAGGTTCACCAGACTGATTCCCGGGATAGCGGGACTGACCTATGAAGAAAGACTGGATCAACTGGGCTTGTATTCACTGGAGTTCAGAAGTATGAAAGGGGATCTCATAGAAAAGTTTAAAATTCTGACGGGGTTAGACAGGTTAGATGCAGGAAGAATGTTCCCAATGTTGGGGAAGTCCAGAACCAGGGGACACAGTCTAAGGATAAGGGGTAAGCCATTTAGGACCGAGATGAGGAGGAATTTCTTCACCCAGAGAGTGGTGAACCTGTGGAATTCTCTACCACAGAAAGGTGTTGAGGCCAATTCACTAAATATATTCAAAAAGGAGTTAGATGAAGTCCCTACTACAAGGGGGATCAAGGGGTATGGTGAGAAAGTAGGAAAGGGGTTCTGAAGTTGCATGTTCAGCCATGAACTCATTGAATGGCGGTGCAGGCTAGAAGGGCCGAATGGCCTACCCCTGCACCTATTTTCTATGTTTCTATGTCTATGTTTCTAAAGTAACAAAGGATCGTCCAGAGGAGGTGTTAGTGAGAACAGCAGAACCATTACCAGACAATGGGAGCGGTGCTTAAGTCCCGATACGCTGAACCTAATGTTGAGGCAAGAAGACGATAACATGACTGAAATATAGGATGTGAACGCCTTTTAATCAAACCAGGCAGTTTGGCCACCCCGGATTGATATCCTGTTCGTTTTCAATTCGGTCGCCAAGGGACTAATTCAAAAGCCAGCTTCTCACATCTTTTCGGCACTGGAGAAGCAGGACGCACTCATATTCAGGGCAGAGTATGTTTCACGTTGAAGTGGAGATTGACGCCGAATGTATGCTTATCCCAATGGAGGTGAGTTCATGCATGCAGAAATGAAGATAGACTGATCAAGTTTTGGTCGGAAGCAAACACGGGTTTAGGTTGTCCAATGAGACACAGAGCCGAGCACATCTGAGATACTTCAACTTTACTCAGTTCAGTGAGTTTCACTTTGCTCCTGGGAAACACCAGGATTTGGACACTGTGGGAACAACGGAGCGAAATCACACGTTTATAATTTGAAATATGTCCGTTTTTTCACATGTCGACCTGCTCAGAAGGGGTTCTTTGACTAAATGTTTGCAGGGCTCATCGGGGATTTGAACACAGAACCTCTCGCATTTCAATTTTGAAAATCGCAAAGCGAGAATCATACCCCTAGACCAACGAGCCGCCGACTGCGGAGAGCGTAGCTCTCAGATTCTGACGGTAGTTTACTATTCGGCCCAACGTGCCTGTGCTGACTCTCCGAGACCGATCGAATGAGTTCCCCTCTCCATAGTTCAGCTAATGTTTTCCCTTTGATGAATATATTATTAATTTGAGACATTACATTACCAAAGAGCTGCATCCTTGTCAGTAAAAGGTGAATTTGGCAATGAGGTTAAATGTCATTGACAAAAAAAACAGAGGGATCCAATTTTAACACAATAACGACGAGGGTGGGAGCTCACTGGATCAGCAGTCCATCGCCTGAACCTTTCGGACACCTCGTCTCCTATTTACAGCAACGTCAGACATCCATCACCTACTTTTTGCATCCAAACAGAAATAAAGTGCAAGGAAGTCGACTTCACCGCCTTTCTGCCCGTGTAACCAGCTCGACAGTGAAGAAAATGTGCCATTAGCTTTTTAAAGCAAACAGCCTTCCTTTACATCAGGTGAGTGACTGTCCAAGATGGTTGATTTTAAGGCAGAATCAAAATAAAGAATATACAATTTCACGCTGCGAGTTGGTTGACTGCGGTATGAGTCGAACCTTTAATCTTTTGATAACATTGTGGTTACAATCGAAGTCAGACGCCTTGTCCATTTGACCACACGGCGCAGCCATTGGCTCAAAATTTGTTGTTTTTCAAATTGAGAGCAAATTCGTGATAAGCTTATTGCAAGGAATGGATGTAGTAAAACATGAGCATATTTCGAGTAATGAATAGATGCGCTGCGATATGGATGCGCACGGGCACAGGCAACGTCAATGTAGCTTGAAACACAACAGTTTAACAATTCGGTCATCGTAGCTGAAATCACACTCCTTTTAAAACTATGCAGAATGATCCGGATTATGAGAAAATACGTCATAAAGGGGCAAATTATGAACCAGAACTGACAACCATCCCGTTTAAGCAGACACCGAATGATCCTGAACAGCAAGCACATCCCTATTACAAAGATGTAGAATGACCCTTGACTGACAGCAGTTCACTTTTAAAAGAATAAAGTGGGATTTCTATCATTCTTGAAGGCAATTGTACTGTGCCTGAATGAGTGTGGGACTCAGGACCAGTCGGAGCTGGGACGGTTATTGAAGCCACAGGTGATAGACCGGCAGGAAGGAGGGAGGGAAGTAAAACGAACCCAGACAAAAAGACAACTTAAAATATCTATATATTTATCACAATAAGAAAATAAATAATTTTACAATTTTATTGCAAAAAATTGAATTTGATTTGATTTGAATAAATAAATAATTGTTTCATAATCTATATATATTTGATTGAACGAAGGATGTGTGACTGGATGAATTCCACTGGAAATCAGGGGGTGCAGTCAGTAAATACCCAACCACAGTCAGCCCATGGTGGAAGACAAGCCACGAGGGAAGATGGGGGCAACAAATGCGATCTTTCAAAATCGCGAGTGCCTTTCTGCTGGATCTGACAGCAGCTACATGTGCTGTGAAAGAGGTCAAATGTAATAGAACCCAGTGCAGGCAGAACAGAAGAAGTCCAATTTTTGTGAAAGTTAAAAAATAGGGAATGTATATAAATATACGTATATATAAATATTTATATACCTATACAGATAAACAAAGTCAATCAGTCAGTCATGTCTTGTCTTGTCTTGATTTGATTTGTATTTGAAAATAAGGGGGAATCAGGTCATCATGTCGCACAGCCCATAGCAAGCTCTCGCTAAAATCGCGATGTTTCTAACTTATGTCAATTGCCTTCTTTCTGATGTGGAAGAGCAAAATCCCACAGCAGATTTTTCTCCTGTCAGGCAGTTCTGGAATGCGTGTTCATTCAAATCAGTCTGGCTTCAAGTTGCATGTAATAACTTTTTTCTCACCTGATATGAAATGCACAGTAAGATCGCGAAGCACGTTTGCGCGCACTCTCTCGCTTACACAAACACACAAACAAACTAACATTCCTGCACCCTCCAAAGGCAGTTTTATGAAATTTGAATTTGAAATCAGGACAGACAGCACATCACTTTTAAACAGACACAGAATGAACCGGGACTGATCGCACACCATTTTAGAGAGACAGAGATTCCCCGACCATCACCACATCACCTTATAAGGGATACCGAAACAGAATGAACAAAAATAGATAATTCTGTAAAACTCAGCAGGTCGTGCAGATTCTGTGGATGAAGATCCCGGGTTCACGTTCAGTCAGATGATCATTCCAATATTTTGGGAAAAATTTAAATTTTATAGATTTTTTCAACAAAAATAGCGCCTGGAAAAAAATAGGCAGCGAGGAAGGACAAAAGGGAATGTCTGTGATACAGTGGAGCGTAGGAGTGATTGAATAATAATTGGCACAATGCGAAAAGGCAAAGTGCGTGGTAAGCGGGCAACAAAGTAACAAAGAATGCTATGGAGGAGGTGTTGGTGGGAAATGCAGAATCATTAACAGACAATAGGAGCGGTGCTTATGATCCGATAAGCTGACGCTAATGTTGAGGCCAGAAGACTATAGTATGCCTGAAATAGAGGGTGTTCACGCCTTTTAATCAGACCAGGCAGCTTGGCCACCCCGGAGTGATTTCCTGGACGGTTTGAATTAGGCAACCAAGGGACTAATACAAAAGACAGCTTCTCACATCTTTTCGGCGTTAGAGAAACAGGACGTACTCATATTCAGGGCAGAGTATGTTTCACGTTGAAGTGGAGATTGACGCCGAATGTATTCTTATCCCAATGGAGGTGAGCTCATGCATGCAGAAATGAAGATATACTGAACAAGTATTGGCCGGAACCAAACACGGGTTAAGGTTGTCCAATGAGACACAGAGCCGAGCGCATCTGAGAAAATTTAAGTCCGGTGAGTTTCACTTTGCTCCTGGGAATCTTCAGGATTTGGACGCTGTGGGAACAACGGAGCGAAATCACACGTTTTAATTTGAAATATGTCCGTTTTCTCACATGTCGACCGGATCAGAAGCGGTTATTTGACTAAAAGTTGGCGGGGCTCGTCTGGGATTTGAACGCGGGACCTCTCGTATTTTAATTTTGACAATCCCAAAGCGAAAATCATAACCCTAGACCAACGAGCCGCCGACAACGAAGAGCGTAGCTCTCAGATTCTGACGGTAGTTTACAATTTGAACCATCGTGCCTGTGCTGACTCTCAGAGACCGATCCAAGGAGCGCCCCTATCCATAGTCGTGCTAATGTTTTCCCTTTGATGAATATATTATTAATCTGAGACATTACATCACCAAAGAGCTGCATCCTTGTCAGTAAAATGTGTATTTGGCAATGTCATTGACAAAAAAACCAGAGGGATCAAATTTTTAACACAATAACGACGAGGGTGGGAGCACACTGGATTCGCAGTCTATCGCCTGAACCGCTCGGCCTCCTCGTCTCCTATTTACAGCAACGTCAAACATCCATCCCCTACTTTTTGCATCCAAACAGAAATAATGTGCAAGGAAGTCTACTTCACCGCCTGTTCTGCCCGTGCAACCAGATCGGCAGTGATGAAAATGTGCCATTAGCTTCTTAAAGCAACCAGCCTTCCTTTGCATCAGGTGAGTGACTGTCCGAGATGGTTGATTTTGAGGCAGAATCAAAACAATGAATATAAAATTTGATGCATCGTGTTAGTTGACCGCGGTAGGACTCGAACCTCGCGGTTATTATCGAAGTCAGATGACTTATCCATTAGGGCACGCGGCCGCTGCCATCTGCACAGATTTTGTTGTTTTTTATCTTGAGAGCAAATTTGGGACAAGGTTACTTCAAGTCATGAATGTCGGAAAACATGAGCATATTTCGAGTAATGAATAGATGCGCTGCGATATAGATGCGCACGGGAACAGGCAACGTCAATGTCGCTTGAAACACAACAGTTTAACAATTCGGTCGTCGCAGCTGAAATCACACTCCTTTTAAAACTATACAGAATGATCCGGATTATGTGAAAATACGTCATAAATGGGCAAATTATGAACCAGAACTCACAACCATCCCGTTAAGCAGGCACCGAATAACCCTGAACTGTAAAAACACATCCCTATTAGAAAGATATAGAATGACCCATGCCTGACAGCAGTTCGCTTTTCAAAGAATAAATTGGGATTTCTTTCATTCTTGAAGCAATTGTGCTGTGCATGATTGAGTGTGGGGCTCAGGACCAGTCGGGGCTGGGAAGGTTGTTGAAGCCACATGTGATAGACAGGCAGGAAGGAGGGAGGGGTGTAAAACCAACTCAGAGAAAAATAAATTTTAAAATATCTATATATTTATCATAACAAGAAAATAAATAATTTTACAATTTTATTGCAAAAAATTGAATTTGATTTGATTTAAATAAATAAACAATTGTTTCATAATCTATATGTTTTTGATTGAACGAAGGCTGTGTGACTGGATGAATTCCACTGGAAATCAGGTGGTGTAGTTAGTAAATACCCTAACACGTTAATACCATAGTGGAAGACAAGCCACGATGGAACATGTGGGCAACAAAAGTGATCTTTTAAAATCGCGAGTGCATTTCTGCTGGATCTGACAGCAGCTGCGTGTGCTGTGAAAGATATCAAATGTAATAGAGCCAGTGCAGGTTGACCAGAAGAAGTATATTTATCGTGAAAGTTAAAATTTAGGGAATGTATATAAATATACATATATATCAATATTAATATACTTATATATATAAACAAAGTCAGTCAGTCAGTCATGTCTTGTCTTGTCTTGATTTGATTTGTATTTGAAAATAAGGGGGAAGGAGGTCTTCATGTCACACATCGCATCGGCAAGCTCTCGCTAAACTCGCTATGTTTCTAACTTATGTCATTTGCCTTCTTTCAGATGTGGAATAGCAAAATCCCACAGCAGATTCTTCTTGATACGTCCTTACTGCACAGTAGAAATGCACAAGAGGCCCATGCTTGAGAGAAGGTCAGTCTGTGACCTGTCCTTTATTCCTTCGCACTCAAGTGATGAAAGTGGGTGGAGCTTCCCCTTTTATACCTGAAGCTCCAGGTTAGGAGTGTCTCCCACCTCGTGGTCAGTGTTCTCACGGTGTACAACTTTCGTCAGTTTATACATGGGTTAGAATGCTGGTTGAATACATGACATCACCTCCCCCCCCCTCAAAGTCTTATTGGGATCACAGGTTGAGTCTCTCTGGTGGTTCACGCTCCCTTGTAGAGCGCCTGAGTTGGGGCTCCGGTTGTTGGGCGCTGGCCTGAGTTTCTGCTGTTTGGGGTGCCTCAGGCCTGTCCGGACTGCCCACAGTGACTGGGCTCTCCTCTTGGTTCCGGTGTTCGGTCACCTGTGGTGGAGTGAACTCTATATCGTGTTCTTCCTCTGCTTCTTCTATGGGGTTGCTGAACATCCTTTTTGTTTGATCTACATGTTTGCGGCAGATTTGTCCATTGGTAAGTTTAACTACCAGAATCATATTTCCCTCTTTGGCAACCACAGTGCCTGCGAGCCATTTGGGCCCTGCAGCCTAGTTGAGGACAAAAACAGGATCATTTACATCAATACATCGCGCCCTCGCATTCCTGTCATGGTAGTGATATTGTGACTGGCGCCTGCTCTCGACAATTTCTTTCATGGTGGGGTGTATAACGGATAATCGGGTTTAGAGCGTCCTTTTCATTAGTAGCTCTGCGGGTGGAAACCCTGTGTACGAATGTGGTCGGGATCTATAGGCCAACAGGTGGCGTGATAAGCGGGTTTGTCGGGAACCCCCTTGGAATCTGAGCATCCCCTGTTTGATTATCTGCACTGCTCGTTCTGCCTGGCCGTTTGAGGCCGGCTTGAACGGTGCTGTTCTAACACGGTTAATTCCATTGCCTGCAATAAGTCCTGGAATTCAGTGCTTGTGAAGCACGGGCCATTGTCGCTGACCAAGATCTCCGATAGACCGTGGGCGGCGAACATTGCCCATAGACTTTCTACCGTGGCAGAGGATGTGCTTGAATTTAAAATGTCACACTCGATCCATTTGGAGTAGGCGCCTACTGCAACCAAAAGAATTTTCCCCATGAAAGAACCTGCATAGTCCACATGGATGCGTGACTAAGGCTTGGCGGGTCATGGCTAGGGGCTAAGGGGGGCTTCCTGGGCGCATTGCCCAGCTGGGCACACGTGTTGCACCTGTGAACACAAAGTTCCAGATCTGCGTCTATCCCTGGCCACCAAATGTGTGACCTGGCAATTGCCTTCATCATGACAATGCCCGGGTGCCCATTGTGGAGTTCTCTGATGAACACCTCTCTGCCCATCGGGGGCATGACTACGCAGTTTCCCCAAAGAAGGCAATCGGCCTGAATCGAGAGTTCATCCTTGCGCCTGTGAAATGGTTTAAATTTCTCAGGGCATGCCCTGTACGTGGCTGCCCAGTCCCCATTCAGGACACATTTCTTTACTAGAGACAATAGCGAGTCTCTATTTGTCCAGACTTTAATCTGACGGGCTGTCACGGGTGAGCCTTCGCTTCCGAAAGCTTCAACAGCCATGACCATCTCAGCACCATGCTCGGTAGCCCCCTCAGTGGTGGCTAGTGAGAGCCTGCTGAGTGCATCGGCGCAGTTTTCGGTGCCCGGTCTGTGGCGAATTGTGTAGTCATAGGCAGCTAACGTGAGTGCCCACCTCTGTATGCAGGCCGATCCGTTTGCATTTATGGGCTTGTTGTCGGCCAAAATGGATGTTAGGGGTTTGTGATCTTTCTCCAGCTCAGATTTCCTGCCAAATAGGTCCTGGTGCTTTTTCTTTACCGCATATACACATGCGAGCGCCTCATTTTCTACCATCCCCTAGCCCCTTTCTGCCTGGGACAGACTCCTGGAGGCATAAGCTACTGGCTGTAACTGACCCTTGGCATTGACATGCTGCAACACACACCCGACACCATAGGACGATGCATCACACCTTAACACAAGTTTCTTGCATGGGTCATATAGCGTTAGCAGATTGTTGGAACATAACAAATTGCGCGCTCTATTAAAAGCCCTTTCCTGGCTGTCCCCCCAGACCCATTCGCGACCTTTGCGTAGGAGCACATGTAGCGGCTCTAGCAGCGTGCTCAATTTGGGAAGAAAGTTACCAAAATAGTTCAGGAGCCCCAGGAACGAACGCAGCGCCGTCGTGTTACGGGGTCTGGGTGCTCTCTGGATCGCTTCCGTCTTGGATGCAGTAGGGCTGATCCCGTCTGCTGCTACCCTCATCCCCAGGAATTCTACCTCTGGAGCTAGGAAGACGCACTTCGCCTTTTTCAGTCGTTGACCTACCCGGTCCAGTCTGCGTAACACCTCCTCAAGGTTGTGGAGGTGTTCTTCAGTATCGTAACCCGTAATGAGGATGTCGTCCTGAAAAACCACCGTCCTTGGAATCGACTTCAGGAGGCTTTCCATATTTCGTTGGAAGATCGCGGCGGCCGAGCGAATCCCGAATGGACATCTGTTGTACTCAAACAACCCCTTGTGTGTCATGATGGTGGTCAGCTTCTTCGACTCACTCACCAGCTCCTGGGTCATGTAAGCTGAGGTCAGGTCCAATTTTGAAAAACGTTTACCACTGGATAGCGTCGCAAATAGGTCCTCCGCTCTCGGTAGTGGGTACTGGTCTTGGAGTGACACCCGATTGATGGTGGCCTTGTAATCGCCACATATCCTGACCGACCCATCCGCCTTGAGCACAGGCACAATCGGCTCGCCCAGTCACTGAATTCGACTGGCGAGATGATACCTTCCCTCAACAGGCGGTACAATTCGCCTTCTATCTTTTCCTGCATCACGTACGCCACCGCTCTGGCCTTGTGGTGTACTGGTCTGGCGTCCGGGATTATGTGACTCATTACATTGGCCCCCATGAAAGTGCCAATGCCGGGTTGAAATAATGAGTCAAATTTGTCCAGGACCTGTAAGCATGATACTCGTTCCACAGAGGAAATTGCATTGAAATCGCCCCATTTCCAGTTCAAGACAGCAAGCCAACTCCTCCCCAATAGTGCGGGACCGTCCCCTGGGACAATCCAGAGTGGCAACCTGTTCTCCGAATCTTTGTGGGTCACGACTACCGTGGCGCTGCCGAGCACCGGAATGATCTGCTTTGTGTAAGTCCGTAGCTGTGAGTCAATCGGCGATAATTTCTGCCTCCTGGCCTTGGATGCCCACAACTTTTCGAACTGTTTGTTACCCATCAGGGACTGGCTAGCACCCGTGTCTAACTCCATTGATACTGGGATGCCATTGAGGAGCAATTTCATCATTATCGGTGGCGTCCTGGTGTATGAACTGTATACGTGCTCCACATGAACTGGCTGAACTTTAGCTTCCAGCGATTTCCCCCAGTGTCCATTTCTGCAATTTCTGCAGGTATTTTGCTCATCTCTGCAAACTCCGGCTGAATGTATGCCTCCACGCCTCCAGCATGAGTTGCGGTTTGAAACAAAAGGTCCCTTGCCAGTCGATCGTCCCTGACTGTCCCTATTATTGTCCTTGAGTGCACCATTAACAGGTGTTTTGGCCCCATTACTGGCCGCATTGTCCCTTGCAATGGCGTGAATCGCTGTTCAGCTTGCCATTGTCTCTGTCGAACTCCCCCTCTGGGTTCGACTACATGTTGGGGCATGCCTGACTGCCCTTGTCTGCCTGGAGAACTGTGTGCTGCTTTAACAATGTTGAATCTCTGTCCCAACCATTCCTTAACACAATACCTCTCGTCTGTTCTGCTAGTGGCCATGCTCGTGTGGTTTAAATCCCAGTGTCTTGTCGCCATTGATACGTCCTTACTACACAGTATAAATGCATAAGAGGCCCATGCTTGAGAGAAGGTCAGTCTGTGACCTGTCCTTTATTCCTTGGCACTCAAGTGATGAAGGTGGGTGGAGCTTCCCCTTTTATACCTGAAGGTCCAGGTTAGGAGTGTCTTCCACCTGTTGGTCAGTGTTCTCACGGTGTGCAACTTACGTCAGTTTATACATGGGTTACAATGCTGGTTGAATAGATGACACTTCTCCTGTCAGGCAGTCCACGAATGCGTGTTCGATCAAATCAGTGTGGCATCAAGTTGCAAATAATGCCTTTTTCCTCACGTGACATGAAATGCACAGTAAGATCACGCAGCACGTTTGGACGCACTCTCTCGCTTACACAAACACACAAACAAACTAAAATTCCTGCACCCTCCAAAGGCAGTTTTTGACATTTGAAATTTGAAATCGGGGACAGACAGCACATCCCTTTTAAACAGACACAGAACGAACCGGGACTGATCGCACACCATTTTAGAGAGACAGAGAATGACCCCGACCATCAGCACATCACCTTAAAAGGGATACGGAAACAGAATGAACAAAAACAGAGTATTCTGTAAAACTCAGCAGGTCGAGCATATTCTGTGGATGATGAGCCCGGGTTCACGTTCAGTCAGATGATCATTCCGATCTTTCAGGAAAAATTTAAAGTTTACAGATTTTTTCAACAAAAATAGCGCCTGGAAATAATAGGCAGCAACGAAGGACAAAAGGGAATGTCTGTGCTACAGTGGAGCGTAGGAGTAATTGAATAATAAATGACAAATTCGAAAAAGGCAAAGTGGGTGGTAAGCGGGCAAAAAAGTAACAAAGAATGGTTTGGAGGAGGTGTTAGTGGGAACAGCAGAACCATTAGCAGACAATGGGAGCGGTGCTTATGATCCGATACGCTGAACCTAATGTTGAGGCCAGAAGACTATAACATGCCTGAAATATAGGGTGCGAACGCCTTTTAATCAGACCAGGCAGCTTGGTCACCCCGGATTGATTTCCTGTTCGGTTTGAATTCGGCAGCAAACTAATTCAAAAGCCAGCTTCTCACATCTTTTCCGCACTAGAGAAACAGGACGCACTCATATTCAGGGCAGAGTCTGTTTCACGTTGAAGTGGAGATTGACGCCGAATGTATGCTTCTCCCAATGGAGGTGAGCTCATGCATACAGAAATGAAGATATACTGATCAAGTATTGGCCGGAACCAAACACGGGTTTAGGTTGTCCAATGAGACACAGAGCGGAGAACACCTGAGAACTTAAATTTTACTCAGGTCGGTGAGTTTCACTTTGCTCCTGGGAAACTCCAGGATTTGTACGATGTGGGAACAACGGAGCGAAATTACACGTTTCTAATTTGAAATATGTCCGTTTTTTCACATGTCGACCAGCTCAGAAGCGGTTCTATGACTAAAAGTTGGCAGGGCTCGTCCGGGATTTGAACGCGGGACATCTCGCATTTCCAATTATAAGAATCCCGAAGCGAGAATCATACCCCTAGACCAACGAACCGCCGACTGCGAAGGGCTTAGCTCTCAGATTCTGACGGTAGTTTACTATTCGGCCCATTGTGCATGTGCTGACTCTCAGAGACCGATCGAGTGAGTCCCCCTCTCCATCGTCGTGCTAATGTTGTCCCTTTGATGAATATATTATTAATTTGAGACTTTACATTACCAAAGAGCTGCATCCTTGTCAGTAAAAGGTGAATTTGGGAATGAGGTTAAATGCGATTGACAAAAAAACCAGAGGGGTCACATTTTTAACACAATAACGACGAGGGTGGCAGCACACTGGATCAGCAGTCCATCGCCTGATCCTTTCGGCAACCTCGTGTCCTATTTACAGCAACGTCAGACATCCATCCCCTACTTTTTGCATCCAAACAGAAATAATGTGCACGAAAGTCTACTTCACCGCTTGTTCTGCCCATGCAACCAGATCGGCAGTGATGAAAATGTGCCGTTAGCTTCTTAAAGCAAACATCCTTCCTTTAATTCAGGTGAGTGACTGTACGAGATGTTTGGTTTTGAGGCAGAATCAAAAAAAGAATATAAAATTTCATACGGCGAGTTACCTGACCGCTGCAGTACTCGACCCAGCAATCTTCTGATAACATCACAGAGTGACATAACATGGTGGAACTCTGCATTAGTATGGAGAATGAAACACTTAATTCAGAGACCATGGTCCAGAACTTAAAGAAGGGTAACTTTGAAGTTATGAGGCGTGAATTGGCTAGGATAGATTGGCGAATGATACTGAAGGGGTTGACTGTGGATGGGCAATGGCAGACATTTAGAGACCGCATGGATGAACTACAACAATTGTACATTCCTGTCTGTCGTAAAAATAAAAAAGGGAAGGTGGCACAACCGTGGCTATCAAGGGAAATCAGGGATAGTATTAAAGCCAAGGAAGTGGCATACAAATTGGCCAGAAATAGCAGCGAACCCGGGGACTGGGAGAAATTTAGAACTCATCTGAGGAAGATAAAGGGTTTGATTAGGGCAGGGAAAATGGAGTACGAGAAGAAGCTTGCAGGGAACATTAAGGCTGATTGCAAAAGTTTCTATCGATATGTAAAGAGAAAACAGTTAGTAAAGACAAACGTAGGTCCCCTGCAGTCAGAATCAGGGGAAGTCATAACGGGGAACAAATAAATCGCAGACCAATTGAACAACTACTTTGGTATGGTAGTCACTAAGGAGGACACAAACAACGTTCCGGATATAAAAGTGGTCAGAGGGTCTAGTAAGGAGGAGGAACTGTGGGAAATCCTTTTTCGTCGGGAAATTGTCTTTGGAAAATTGATGGGATTGAAGGCCGATAAATCCCCAGGGCCTGATGGACTGCATCCCAGAGTACTTAAGGAGGTGGCCTTGGAAGTAGCGGATGCATTAGACAGTCATTTTCCAACCTTCCATTGATTCTGGATTAGTTCCTATGGAGTGGAGGGTAGCCAATGTAACGCCACTTTTTAAAGAAGGAGGGAAAGAGAAAACAGGGAATGATAGACCGGTCAGCCTGACCTCAGTAGTGGGTAAAATGATGGAATCAATTATTCAGGATGTCATAGCCTTTGGAAAGAGGTGACATGATAGGTCCAAGTCAGCATGGGTTTGTGAAAGGGAAATCGTGCTTGACAAATCTTCTAGAATTTTTTGAGGATGTTTCCAGTAGAGTGGACAAGGAGGACCAGTTGGTGTGCTATAATTGGACTTTCAGAAAGCTTGCGACAATATCCCACACAAGTGATTAATGTGCAAAGTTAAAGCACATGGGATTGGGGGTAGTGTGCTGACATGGATTGAGAACTGGTTGTCAGACAGGAATCTAAGAGTAGGAGTAAATGGGGACTTTTCAGAATGGCAGGCAGTGACTAGTGGGCTACCGCAAGGTGCTGGGGCCTCAGGTGTTTACATTGTACATTAATGATTTAGATGAGGGGATTAAATGCAGTATCTCCAAATTTGCGGATAAGACGAGGTTGGTGGCAGTGTGAGCTGCGAGGAGGATGCTATGAGGCTGCAGTGTGACTTGGATAGGTTAGGTGAGTGGGCAAATGCATGGCAGATGAAGTATAATGTTGATAGATGTGAGGTTATCCACGTTGGTGGTAAATACAGAGCGACAGACTATTATCTGATTGGTGACAGATTAGGAAAAGGGGAGGTGCAACGAGACCTGGGTGTCATGGTACATCAGTCATTGAAGGTTGGCATGCAGGTACAGCAGGCGGTTAAGAAACCAAATGGCATGTTGGCATTCATAGCGATGGGATTTGTATACAGGGGCAGGGAGCTGTAGCGACAGTTGTACAGGGCCTTGGTGAAGCCACACCTGGAGTATTGTGTACTGTTTTGGTCTCCTAACTTGATGAAGGACATTCTTGCTATTGAGGGAGTGCAGCGTCCGTTCACCAGACTGATTCCCGGGATGGTGGGACTGACCTATCAAGAAAGATTGGATCAACTGGGCTTGTATTCACTGGAGTTCAGAAGAATGAGAGGGTCCTCATAGAAACGTTTAAAATTCTGACGGGTTTCGACAGGTTAGTTGCAGGAAGAATGTTCCCAATGTTGGGGAAGTCATGAACCAGGGCTCGCAGTCGAAGGATAAGGGGTAAGCCATTTAGGAACGAAATGAGGAGAAACTTCTTCACCCGGAGAATGGTGAACCTGTGGAATTCTCTACCACAGAAAGTAGTTGAGGCCAATTCACTAAATATATTCAAAAGGTCAGTTAGATGAAGTCCTTACTACTCGGGGGATCAAGGGGTATGGCGAGAAAGCAGGAAGGGGGTACTGAAGTTGCATGTTCATCCATGAACTCATTGAATGGCGGTGCAGGCGAGAAGGGCCAAATGTCCTATTCCTGCATCTATTTTTCAAACTTTACTCAGTTTGGTGAGTTTTACTTTGTTCCTGAAAAACTCCAGGATTTGGACGCTGTGGGAACAACGGGGCGAAATGACACGTTTTCATTTGAAATATGTCTGTTTTCTCACATGTCGACAGGCTCAGAAGCGGTTCTTTGACTAAAACTTGGCACGGCTCGTCGGAGATTTGAACCTAGGACCGCTCGCATTTCACTGATGAAAAACACAAAGCGAGAATCATTCCCCTAGACCAACGAGCCCCAACAGTAAGGAATGTAGCTCTCAGATTCGCCAGCCAAGGGACTAATTCCAAAGCCAGTTTCTCACATATTTTCAGCGATGGAGAAACAGGACGCACTCATATTCAGGGCAGAGTCTGTTTCACGTTGAAGCGGAGATTGACGTTAAATGTATGATTATCCCAATGGAGGTGAGCTCATGCGTGCAGAAAGGAAGATATACTGATCAAGTATTGGCCGGAATCAAACCCGGGTTTAGGTTGTCCAATGAGACACATAGCCGAGTACATCTGAGATACATAAACTTTACTCAGTTTGGTGACTTTCACTTTGCTCCTCGGAATCTCCAGGACTTTGGACGCTGTGGGAACAACGGAGCGAAATCACACGTTTTAATTTGAAACATGTCAGTTTTCTCACATGTCGACCGGCTGAGAGGTGTTTTTTTGACTAAAAATCGGCTGAGCTCGTACTTGATTTGAACCCGGGAGCTCTCGCATTTCAATTATTAAAATGCCTAAGCGATAATCATACCCCTAGACCAAAGAGTCGCCGACAGTGAAGGACGTAGCTCTCAGATTCTGACGTTAGTTTGCTATTCGGTCCAACGTTCCTGTGCTGACTCTCAGAGACCGATCTCATGATTCCCCATCTCCATGGTCCAGCTACTGATTTCCCTTTGATAAATAGATTATTTTTTGATGCATTACTTTTCCAACGAGCTGCATCCTTGTCAGTAAAAGGTGAATTTGGCAATGGGGTTAAATGTGATTGAAGAAAAAAACGAGGTGTCAAATATTTAACACAATAACGACGAAGCTGAGGACATACTGGATCAGCAGTCCATTGCCTGAACCTCTCAGTCACCTTGTCTCCTATTTAGTGCAAAGTCAGACATCCATCCCCTACTTTTTGTATTCAAACAGAAATAATCTGCACGAAATCTACTTCACCGCTTGTTCGGTCCATGCAACCATATCGACAGTGATGAAAATGTGCCATTAGCTTCTTAAAGCAAACAGCCTTCCTTTACTTCAGGTGAGTGACTGTCCGAGATGGTTGGTTTTGAGTCAGAATCAAAACAAAGAATATAACATTTCACACGGCGAGTTAGTTGACCGCGGCAGGACTCGAACCTGCAATTTTCTGATAACATCGCAGTTGCAATCAAAGTCTGACGCTTTATCCATTTGGCCACGCGGCCGTTGCTGTCGGCCGAAAATTTGTTGTTTTTTATATTGAGAGCAAATTTGGGACAAGTGTTATATCAAGGAGTGGATTTCGCAAAACATGAGCATATTTCGAGTAATGAATAGATGCGCTGCGATATGGATGCGCACGGACACAGGTAACCTCAATGTAGCTTGAAACGCAACAGTTTAACAATTCGGTTATCGCAGCTGAAATCACACTCCTTTTAAAATATACTGGATGATCCGAATTATGAGAAAATACGTCTTCAAGGGGCAATTGATGAACCGGAACAGACAACCATCCCGTTTGAACAGACACCAAATGATCCTGGACAGGAAGTACATCCCTCTTACACAGCTGTAGAATAGCATTTGACGGACAGCAGTTCCCCTTTAAAAGAATAAAGTGGGATTTCTATCAATCCTGAAGGCAATTGTGCTGTGCGTGAGTGAGTGTGGGCCTCAGGTCCATGCGGGGCTGGGACGGTTGTTGAAGCCACAGGAGATAGACAGGCAGGAAGGAGGGAGGGAAGTTAAACCAATCCAGACAAAAAGACAATTTAAAACATATATATATTTGTCATAATTAGAAACTAAATAAATTTACAATTTAATTGCAAAAAATTAAATGTGATTTGATTTAAAAAAATAAATAATTGTTTCTTCATCTATATATTTTTGATTGAACGAAGGCTGTGCGACTGCATGAAATCCACTGGAAATCAGGGTTTGCAGTCAGTAAATACCCAAACACAGTAAGCCCATGGTGGAAGACAAGCCACGAGGGAAGATGTGGGCAACAAAGGCGATCTTTTAAAGTCGTGCGTGCCTTTTTGCTGGATCTGACAGCAGCTGCGTGTGCTGTGAAAGAGGTCAAATGCAATAGAGCCAATGCAGGCAGAACAGAAAAAGCATATTTATTGTGAAAGTTAAAAATTAGGGAATGTATAAAAATAAACGCATATATACATATTTATACATATATTTATGTAAACAAAGTCAGTCAGTCAGCCATGTCTTTCTTGATTTTATTTGTATTTGAAAATAAGGGGGAAGGATTTCATCATGTCACACAGCCCATACGCAAGCTCTCGCTAAAATCGCTATGTTTCTAACTTATGTAATTTGCCTTCTTTCACATGTGGAATAGCAAAATCCCACAGCAGTTTCTTCTCCTGTCAGGCAGTCCTCGAATGCGTGTTGAATCAAATCAGTTTGGCTTCTAGTTGCATGTAATACCTTTTATCTCTCATGACATGAAATGCACAGTAAGAATGCGCAGAACATTTGCACGCACTCTCTCGCTTACACAAACATACAAACAAACTAAAATTCCTGCACTCTCCAAAGGCAGTTTTTGAAATTTGAAATTTGATACCCGGGACAGTTAGCGCATCCCTTTTAAATAGATACATAATGATCCGGTACTGAAACCACACCATTTTAGAGAGACTGAGAATGACCGCGGCGATCAGCACAACACCAGAAAAGGGATACGGAAACAGAATGAACAAAAACAAAGAATTCTGTAAAACTCAGCAGGTCGTGAACATTCTGTGGATGAAGAAACCGGGCTCACGTTCAGTCAGATGATCATTCCGATTATTTCAGAAAACTGTAAAGATTACAGATTTTTTCCATGAAAATAGCGCCTGGAAAAAAATAGGCAGCGAGGAAGGACAAAAGGAAATGTCTGTGACACCGTGCAGCGACGGAGTGATTGAATAATACATGGCACAATGCGAAAAGTCAAAGTGGGTGGTAAGCGGGCAATACAGTAACAAAGGATGGACCAGAGGAGGTGTTAGTGGGAACAGCAGAATCATTAGCAGACAATGGGAGCGGTGCTTATGATCCGATACGTTGAACCTAATGTTGAGGCCAGAACACTATAACATGCCTGGAATGTAGGGTGTGAACGCCTTTTAATCATACCAGGCAGCTTGGCCACCCCGGATTGATTTCCTGTACGGTTTAAATTCGCCAGCCAAGGGACTAATTCCAAAGCCAGTTTCTCACATCTTTTCAGCGATGGAGAAACAGGACGCACTCATATTCAGGGCAGAGTCTGTTTCACGTTGAAGCGGAGATTGATGCTGAATGTATGCTTATCCCAATGGAGGTGAGCTCATGCGTGCAGAAAGGAAGATATACTGATCAAGTATTGGCCGGAATCAAACCCGGGTTTAGGTTGTCCAATGAGACACAGAGACGAGTACTTCTGGGATACATGAACTTTACTCAGTTCGGAGAGTTTCACTTTGCTCCTGGGAATCTCCAGGAATTTCGACGCTGTGGGAACAACGGAGCGAATCACACGTTTTAATTTGAAACATGTCAGTATTCTCACATGTCGACCGCTGAGAAATGTTCTTTTGACGAAAAGTTGGCAGGGCTCGTCCGGGATCTCTCGCATTTCAATTATTAAAATCTCTAAGCGAGAATCATACCACGAGATCAACGAGCCGCCGACAATGAAGTACGTAGCTCTCAGATTCTGACATGAATTTGCTGTTCGGCCCATCGTGCCTGTGCTGACTCTCAGAGACCTATCTAATGAGTTCCCCTCGCCATTGTCCTGCTAATGTTTTCCCTTTAATGAATAGATAATGTTTTGAGACATTACTTTACCAACCAGCTGCATCCTTGTCAGTAAAAAGTGAATTTGGCATTGAGGTTAAATGTGAATGACGTAAAAAACCGAGGGTTCAAATGTTTAACAAAATAACGACGAGGGTGGGGGCATACTGGATCAGCAGTCTATCGCCTGAACATCTCAGTCACCTCGTCTCCTATTTACATCAATGTCAGACATCCATCCCCTACTTTTTGCATCCAAACAGAAATAATGTGCATGAAAGTCTACTTGACCGCTTGTTCTGCCCGTGCAACCAGATCAACAGTAATGAAAATGTGCCATTTGCTTCTGAAAGCAAACAGCCTTCCTTCACTTCAGGTGAGTGACTGTTCGAGATGTTTGGTTTTGAGGCAGAATCAAAGCAAATAATATAACATTTCACTTGGCGCGTTAGGTGACCGTGGCACGACTTGAACCTGCAGTCTTTTGATAACATCGCAATTATAACCGAAGTCAGACGCCTATATCTATTATGCCACGCGGCCGTTGCCGTCGTTGCACTATTTATTGTTTTTTATATTGAGAGCAAATTTGGGCCAATGTGACATGAATGAGTGGATTTAGTAAAACATGAGCATATTTCGAGTAATGAATAGATGCGCTGCGATATGGATGTACACGGACACAGTCAACGTCAATGTAGCTTGAAACACAACAGTTTTACAATTCGGTCATCGCAGTGAAATCACACTCCTTTTAAAATATACAGGCTGATCCGGATTATGAGAAAATACGTCTTAAACTGGCAAATGTTGAACCGGAACTGACATCCAGCCCGTTTAAACAGATACCGAATGATCCTGGACAGGAAGCACATCCTTCTTACACAGATGTAGAATGGCCCTTGACGGACAGCAGTTCCGTTTTAAAAGAATAAAGTGGGATTTCTATCATTGCTGAATGCAATTGTGCTGTGCGTGATTGAGCGTGGGGCTCAGGACCATGCGGGGCTGGGACGGTTGTTGAAGCCACAGGTGATAGACAGGCAGGAAGGAGGGAGGGATGTAAAACCAACCCAGACAAAAAGACAATTTAAAATGTATATATATTTATCATAATAAGAAAATAAATACATTTACAATTTTATTGTAAAAAATTGAATTTGATTTGATTTAAATAAATAAATAATTGCTTCACAATTTATATATTCTTGATTGAACGAAGGCTGTTTGACTGCATGAATTCCACTGGAAATCAGGGCGTGCAGTCAGTAAATACCCAAATACAGTAAGCCCATGGTGGAAGAAAAGCCACGAGGGAAGATGTGGGCAACAAAGGAGATGCTTTAAAGTCGCGAGTGCCTTCCCTGAGCTGTCAAGTACTTCCAGCATTAAATGAGCAATTCCATATCCAGCATGTGTTGCACTTTGCTTGTTATTTTACAGCAGTGGCCTCAATTATAATGATAAAATATCAAAGTAATTTAAATGTGACCTGCTGGCAAATGGCAGCCTCTGAATGGCAACATTGGTGCTTTAAGAAAAGAATTCTCACTTGCAACACAACCGATCCATATGCGATTCTCGGCCGATGCAGCTTTTCATTTTTACTTATCCATTTCAAACAACAATTTACAAATGAGTGAAGGCATTATGTGAAACATTAATAAGATAGTAAATTTCGTGGTGATGTTTTAAATAATTAATGTAATGTAAATACATTTGATGAATGCACATGTAATTGGCAAATGGATGTCAACACAAATAAATATGAGGTATTACATTTTGTTGACAAAAATAGGGCGGTCACATGTTACTCGGTAAATACGAGGCTCAGTGGGATAGAAGAGAAAATGGATCTCAGAGTACAAATATACAAATCACTGAAAGTAGCGACGCAGGTTAACAAAGCAAAAAAAAAGCCAACAAAACACTAGGGTTTATTTCTGACGGGATTGAATTGAAAAGTTATGATAAAGTTTTATAGCGCAGTTGGAAATCTGCGTACAATTCTGGTCACGTTGTTATTAAATAGGTAGAGAGGCACTGGAGAGGGAGGAACAAAGATGACGATACCAGAAATGTAAGGAGATGATGAACATGTTGGGTCTCTTTTCTCCTGAAAAGACAATGCTTGAGGTTGACCTAATAGAATTCTTTAAAATTATGAAAGACTTTGGTAGAGTAATTTCCACTTGTGTGAAAGAGCAAAAGTAAAAGGAAATCAATATAAGATAAACAACAAAAATGTAAACATAAACTCATTTACCCAGATAGTGGTGAGAATGTGGAAGTCACTGCAACAAGGAGTAGTTGAGTAAAATCCTGCAGATGCTTCAACGGGGTGGTTAGTCCAGCATATGAGGGAGAAAGGAATAGAGCATTATGCGGATAGAGTTGACGAGGAAATACAGCATTTTAATTCCATATGTATTTAATGAACTCAATTTAAATTCCCCACCTGCCATGTTTGGATGTGTATACATGCATCTGAGTTACGGAACCAGTAGCATAACCACTGTACTATCGTACTCTTAACTTCATCCTTTACCTGTGCAACTGGGTCAAGGGGTGAACAGCCTCCTTCAGCTCCGTTGTAACAGACTTGAGTGGCTGAATGGCCTGCTGCGTTTCCTAAATACAAGGGTCAAGGGCTTGAATCACTTCCTCCTGGATCGACTAGGCTTATATTAACTGGAATTTAGAAGAATGAGAGGGGATGTCACAGAAACATATAAAATTCTGACGCGATTGGACAGGTTAGATGCAGGAAGTCCCCGATGTTGGGGAAGTCCACAACAAGGGGTCACAGCCTAAGGATAAAAGATAAGCCATTTAGGACCGTGATGAAGAGGAACCTCTTCACTCAGTTAATTTTGAACCTGTGAAATGCTCTACCACAGAAAGTTGTTGTGGCCAGTTCGATGGATATATTCAAAAGGGAGTTAGATGTGCCCCTAAAGGGCTCAAGTGGTATGGAGAGAAAGCAAAAATGGGGTAATGATTTTGTATGATGAGCCATCAGCATATGATTGGTGGTACAGGCTCGAAGGGCCAAATGGCCTAATCCTGCGCCTATTTTCTATGTTTCTATGTTTCTTTGTTTCCTGTTGCTATCTAATAGGCTGCACGGCATTGAATCAGCCCGTTCTATTCCTATGTAGGTGTTTTGAGGGGCTGAATAGTGTACTTCTGTGTAACAATTTATAGGTGCTGAATGGCTACAGGCTCGAAGGACTGAGTTGCCTCTACCTGTTCCAGTGTAACAGGCTCAAGTGGTTGAATAGCCTCCTCCCATTCTTATGTAACAAGCTCGAGTGGCTGAATGTCCTCCTCCTGTTCTTGTGTAACAAGCTTGAGGGCAGATTAAACTCATTCTGTTACTGTATAACCAGCCTCTTTAGGTTGAATATACTTCTCCTCTTCCTATGTAATAGGCTCGGGAGATTGAATGTCCTCCTCCTGTTCCAGTATAACATAGAAACATAGAAACATACAACATAGGTGCAGGAGTAGGCCATTCGGCTCTTCGAGCCAGCACCACCATTCACTAAGATGATGGCTGATCATTCCCTCAGTTCCCCGTTCCTGCTTTCTCTCCATACTCTTTGGTACATTTAGCCTTGAGTGCCATATCTAATTCTCTATTCAATATATCCAATGAACTGGCATCAACAATTCTCTGCGGTAGGGAATTCCACAGGTTAACAATGCTCTGAGTGAAGAACTTTCTCCTCAGCTCCGTCCTAAATGACCTACCCCTTATCCTAAGACTTTCTCTCCTGGTTCTGGACTTCCCCATCATTGGGGCCATTCTTCCCGCATTTAACCTGTCCAGTCCCGTCGGAATCTTGTAAGTCTCGATGAGTCCCCTCTCATCCTTCTAAATTCCAGTGTATGAAGGCCCAGTTGTTCCAATCTCTCCTCATATGTCAGTCCCGCCATCCCGGGAATCAGTCTGGTGAGCTTTCGCTGCACTCCCTCAGTAGCAAGAACGTCCTTCCTCAGATTAGGAGACCAACACTGAACACAGTAAGAGCATCTAGGAGCTTATTGGCATCCTCCTGTTCCTATACAGCAGATTCGAGGGGCAGATTGCCTTTTCCAATTCCTATAAAACTGTCTGGAAAGTGATGAATAACCCGCTTCCTGTTCTTATGTAAGATGCTTGAAAACTGACTGGCCGCCACCTGCTACTATTTAACATGACTGAGGGGATGAATAGCCTGCTCTTGTGTAAAAGGTTCAACGGACTGAAAGGATTCTTCCTGTGAAATAGACTCACGTTATCATCATCATCATCACCGGCAATCCCTCTGAATCGAGGAAGACTTGCTTCCACTTTTAGCATGTGTTGTTCGGTGGCTGTACGAGAACCACAGTCTCTGTCACAAGTGGGACAGACAGTGGTTGAAGTAAATGGTAGGTTGGGAGTCTGGTTTGCTGCACGCTCCTTCCGCTGCCTGCGCTGGATTTCTGCTTGCTCTCGGGGACGAGCCTCGAACAGCTCAGTGCCCTCCCGGATGCACTTCCTCTACTTCGGGCGGTCTATGGCCAGGGACTCCCAGGTGTCAGTGGGAATGTCACACTTTATCAGGGAGCCTTTGAGGGTGTCCTTGTAACGTTTCCACTCTCCACCTTTGGCTCGTTTGCCGTTGACGAGTTCCAAGTAGAGTGCTTGCTTTGGGAGTCTCGTGTCTGGCATGCAAACTATGTGGCCTGTGCAACGGAGCTGATCAAATGTGGTCAGTGCTTCAATGCTCGGGATGTTGGCCTGGACGAGGGCGCTAACTTTGTTGCGTCTGTCCTCCCAGGGCATTTGCAGGATCTTGCTGAGAAATCGTTGGTGGTAGTTCCCTAGCGACTTGAGGTGTCTACTTTACATGTTCCACATGTTTGAGCAAAACAGGAGCGCCGTTATTAATACGGCTCTGCAGACCATGATCTTGGTGAAAGTATTGAGGAACTGGTCTTCAAACACTCTTTTCCACAGGTGGCCGAAGGCTGCACTGGCGCACTGGAGGCGGTATTGGATCTTGTCTTTAATGCCAGCTCTTGTTGAAAGTAGGCTCCCGAGATAAAATAAGTGGTCCACGTTGTCCAGGGCCGTACTGTGTATCTTGATGACTGGGGGGGCAGTGCTGTGCAGTGAAGACAGGTTGATGGAGGAACTTTTTCTTACTGATGTTTAGCGCAAGGCCCATGCTTTCGTGCGCCTCAGTAAATACCTCGACTGTGTCCTGGAGTTCAGCTTCTGTGTGTGCACAGACGCAGGCGTCATCCACGTACGGTAGCTCGACGACAGAGGTTGGGATGGTCTTGGACCTGGCCTGGTGATGGCGAACGTTGAACAGGTTCCCACTGGTTCTGTAGTTTAGTTCCACTCCAGCGGGGAGTTAGTCAACTGTGAGGTGGAGCATGGCAGCGAGGAATTGAGAAGAGGGTTGGAGCATTGAAGCAGCTCTGCTTGACTCCGGTTCGGACGTGGATTGTGTCTGTCATGGATCCGTTGGTAAGGGTCACGGCCTGCATGTCGTCGTGTAGCAGGCGGAGGATGGTGACGTACTTTTGGTGGCATCCGAAACGGAGGAAGACGCACCTTAGGCTCTCGTGGTTGAGAGTGTGAAAGGCATTTGTAAGGTTGAAGAAAGCCATGTTCCATGCAGTTTTCCTGCAGCTGTCGCGCTGCAAAAAATCACGTCCGTTGTTCCCAGGAGGGGACGAAATTCGCTCTGTAACTCCGTGGGGAGCTCCTCGGCCACAGGGTGAAGTCAGTTGTGGAGGAGCCGAACGACGACTTTCCCAGTGGCTGATAGCAGGTGGTTACCGCAGTCGGACTTGTCCAGTTTTTGAAAGATGTTCATGATCACTGCATCTCTAAGATCTCCCCGCATGTTCTCCTCCCGCCAGATGAGATAGAGGAGGTGATGTCTTCGCGCCAGAAGTTCCTCTCCACCATACTTCAGTGCCTCAGCAGGGATGCCGTCTGCCCCCCGTAGACTTGTTATATCTTTAGATTTCTTATGGCGTTTTTTATCTGGTGAAGTGTTGGGATCTCATTGAGGTGGTGTCGGGTAGCATTCTGCGGAATGGAGTCAACTACACTCGTGTCAAACATTGCATTACATAGTGTATACTGCACAGAAACAGACCATTCGCCCCAGGCTGTCCTTTATGCTCCACGGAACCTCCGCTCAACTTTCCTCAACAGGCTAATGCTCTATTCCCTTCTCTCTCATATGCCCGTCTTGCCCCACATTAAATACTTCCATACTATTCTCTTCAACCACTCCCTGTGGTACCGATTTCCACAATCTCACCACTCTTTGGGTAAATAAGTTTATTTTGAATTCCCGATGTTGATTTCATGGTGACTATTTTATATTGATAGCGTCTGGTTATTCTCTTTCCCACCAGTCGAAGCATTCTCACTGCATTCACTCCATCAAAATCTTTCATAATTTTAATTGCCTCCATCAGGTCACGGCTCAGCCTTCTTTTGTCAAGCGAAAAGGGACACTGCCTGCTCATCCTTTCCTGATTTGTATACGCTGGCTGTTCTGGTATCATCCTTGTAAATTTTCTCTGCATCCTCTGAAATACCTCTATGTCCTTTTTATAATATGGCGACCAGAACTGTGCATTGTACTCTATGCGTGATCTAATGAAGTTTAAATACAGGTTTAGCATAATGTGACTACTTTTCAATTCTGTATGTCTAGAAATAAATCAGCGTGTTTGCTTTGCTTTTTTATGGCCTTGCTAAACTATGTCGTTATTTTTTAGAGTCTTGTATTTGTATTCCGAGATCTCTTTGTTCATGAACACCACCCAGACTGGAAACTTCCAGCAATAAGTGCCCTCCCTAAGTTTACCACCTAAATGTTTAACACCTCATATTTATATGGTTTGAAATTCATTTGCCAATTATATGCCCGTTCTGCAAGTTTATTAATGTCCTCCGGTAAGTTGTTTCACCGTTCCTCAGTAATGATATCCCTCCTAATTTGGTGCCACCCGCACATTTAAAATTTAGTTTTTGCTTCATAGACCTAAATATTTAATATACATTGTGAACAGCAGCGGTCCCAGCACCGATCCTTGTGGAACACCAGTACCCGCCTTCTGCCACTAAGAAAAGCTACTCTCTGATTTCTGTCTCGAAGTCAGCTATCTCTCCATTCTGCTACTTGTCTCCTGACTTTGCATTCTCTGACCTGGCTTGAGGCTTTTCTTGTTCATATGCAACAAACTACTTTTTGCAATTGTATTCATTCAAGTATATCGACATCGCTAGCAAGGGCAGCATTTGTTGCCCATCTCTATCGGCCCTTGTGAAGTTGGCGGTGAGTCACCTTTTCGCAACTGAATGGCACGCCAGGAAATTTCAGAGGTCAGTTAAGAGCCAACGACATTGCTGTGGGTTTGGAGTCACATATAGGCCCAGACCGGTAAGGACGGCAGATTTCCCAACCTAAAGGTGACAAGTGAACCAAATGGGGAGTTTTTTTACAATGGTCACCATTACTGATACTTTTAAAATTCCAGGTTCAATTAATTGAATTTAAATTTCCCCACTCTCGTGTTGGGCTGTGATTTCCTCTCTCTTGATTATTAGTCCAGTTGTATAACCATCATGCTACTGTGATTGACCTCCATCTGTGTAATGCACTCAAGGGGCTTAATGACTCCTCCTATTCCTGTGCAACAGGTTGAGGGAAGGAATGGCGTGCTCCTGTTACTATATAACAGGATCGAGAGGTTGATTAGCTTCCTCCTGTTCCTGTATAACAGGTTCGTGAGTCTCAAATGCCTCATCCTCAGCCTATGCTGCAGTTTAGAATGGTTAACTGGGCTTCTAGTCTTTTTATAGATAAGTCTCAAGTAGCTGAACGCCTTCCGCCAGTCCTATACCTCAGCCTCGAGGGGTTAATGGCCTTCCCCTATCCTTGAGCAACAGACTGGAGAGGCTCAAATGGCATCCTCCTATTTCTGCTCAACAGCTTCGTTGGTTTGGCATTGCCTTCTCGTCATCTATGCAACAGGTTCGACCGACCGAATGGAGTTCGACATTTCTTGTAAAACAGGCGCAAGAAGCTGAATGGCTTCCTCCTGCCCTTTGCAATTGGTTTGAGGGGTTAATGGACACAATGACCTCCACCTGTCCGTGTGTAACAGGCTCGCTGCCTTGCCTCTGCTAGTGTGCAAAATACTCAGATGATAATTGGGAAGGACTGCAGCCACTTGTGCAACAGAAAGAGCAGGTACCACAGCTAGCCTTCTTTGAAATATTGTTTGGCTGCAAAATTGACTGTGCAGCCCAAGCCCAAATCCTGACTTTGGTGTGAGTCGACCCACTAATGTTTAATGTGCCATGGAATAGAAGTGTCAACGTGTTGTCCAGTGCACCACAGAGCCGCCAAATGTTACATAAATATAAAATTAAAATAGTGTTGATGCATAATCTGAGCTAAAAACAGAAAAATCTGCAAACACTCAGCAGACGAGGCAAAAACCTGCGGAGAGAGAAACAGAGTGAACGTGTCGGGTCCATGAATTTTCATCGCAACTGATTCAATCTCTCCCGTCCAAAACGGATGCTCTTTAAGACCCGAATCATCATGTTACTGTTTGAAAGGGATGTTTTGTCATTGACTGATGGAACCTTTCAGCTCGGAAGGAGGCCACTTTGCCCCACTGTGTCCGCATTGTCCGACAAATAGCTATCCCACCTAATCCCACTTTCCAGCTCTTTTGGTTTCCATGTAACAATCTATGGTTTTATTTTATTCATTCAAGCATGTTGACATCGCTAGCAAGGAGTTAATGGCCTTCTCCTGTTCTCGTGTAACAGACTGGAGAGGCTCAATTGCCTTTTACTATTTCTGTGCAACAGGTTCATTGGTTTTGCATTGCCTTATCGTCATCTATGCAACAGGTTCGCGCGACTGAATTTGTTGCAGTCATCCTCAGTATTGAATATCCAACTAATTTGGCGTCATCCGCAAATTGAGAAATTGTGTTTGTGATTCTTAGTGTAAATCTTTCATATAAATTGTAAACAACAGTGGTCCCAGCATAGATCCTTGTGGAACAGCACTATCCACCATCTGCCACTATGAAAAGCTAACTTTTACCACTACTCCCTGCTTTCTGTCTTGAAGCCAGCTAGCTATGCATTTATCTAGTTGTCTCCTGATTCCACATTCTCTGACCTGTCTTGCGGTTCTTCTTTTTTCTGTTTAACAATCTAGGGATCCTAGTATTTCTTTTATTCATTCTAGCATGTGGATAATGCTAGCAATGGCAACCGTTGTTGCATTTCCCTAATTTCCCTTGTGAAATTAATGGTTAGCCATCTTATGCAACTGAGTTTCTTGCTAGGCCATTTCAGAGGGCAGTTAAGAGTCAACCGCGTTGCCCGGGATCTGGACCCTTAGTAAGGACGGCAGATTTCCATCACTAAAGGAGACTATCGAACGAGATGGGCGTGTTGCATCAATGGTCAACATTACTAATACTTTTAAAATTCCTGATGTATTTAATTGAACTTAATTTGCCCTACTCTCGCGGTGGGCTATGATTTTCTCTCACTGGATTACTAGTTCACTGCCATAACCGTTATTCTATTATGATTGACCTCTGCCTGTGTAATGTGCTAGAGGGGCTGAATGACTCCTCCTGTTCCTGTGCAACAGGTTGAGGGATGGAATGTCATCCTCCGAATCCTCTGTAATAGGTTCTAGGCGTTGATTAGTCTCAACCTGTTCCTGTATAACAGGTCGGTTGGTCTGAAATGCCTCGTCCTAATCCTATGCAACGTGTTCTATTAAGGGGAGAGCGGAGTGGGGTTCGGGATGTGGGGCCGAAGGGTGGCGGGCGAAGGTCGTGGTGCAGAGAAATCTAGAATGCTAAAAAGAAATAAAAAGGAAGCAATGCCGAAAAGTGATTGTTGTAATGTTACCACATTATGTCAAGAAGGGACAGAGCATAGAAACAAAAGGGGGCACTAACAAAAAGGATCCAGATAAGAAAAAAAGCGATAAGATAAATAGGGCTATAGTACAAAATGTTACGATTTAAAACGACAAATCTAAAATCATTGTATCTGAATGAACGAAGCATCTGTAATAAGGTAGAAGAATTGACAGCTCAAATAGATATAAACGGATACAATATCGTTGCAATTACAGAGATATGGTTGCACGGTGACCAGGGTTGGGAACTGAATATCAAACAATATCCGATTTTTCGGAAGGACAGGCAGAAAGGAAGAGCGGGATTGTTAGTAAAGGAAGAAATCAGCGCAAGAATGAGAAAGTTTAACGCCACGTAAAGTCAAGATGTAGATTCAGTCTGGGTGGCACGAAGGAGAACGAAGGGGCAGAAAAGATTGGTGTGAGTTGTCTATAGGCCTCCAAACAGTTGTGGTAGTGTAGAGGATAACATTAACAGGAAATTAGAGCTGCATGTAACAAGGGTACTAACATCATCGAAGGTGACTTTAAACTATATATAAATTAAAGTAATAATAATATGGCCGATTGATTCCTGGCATGTGTATGAGATGTTTTTTTAGCCAAGTATTTTCGGAGCCTACTCGGGAACAGAATATCCTAGGTTGGGTATTATGTAATGAGAAGGGTTTTTTTTAGCAATCTTTTTGTTCGGGGTCCTTTAGGGAAGAGTGGCAATAATATGATTGAATTCTTTATTAAGATGGAAAGTGAAGTATTCCAATCCGAATCTATGGTCCTAAATCCAAGCAAAGGAAACTATGAATGAATGGGGAATGGATTGGCTGTGATAGATTGGGAAGAGTCAATAAACGTCATGTTGGTGGAAGGGCAACGGCTAACATTTCAGGAACGAATACATGAATTGCGACAGTTATATTTTCCTTTCTGGTGTAAAAACACAAAAAAGGATACTGGCCCAACCATGGCTAACAAAATAAATTAAGGATAGTATTAGATTCAAAGAAGAGTTATACAAAGTTGCCAGAAAAAGTAGCAAGCCTGAGGATGGGGAACAATTTAGAATTCAGCAAAAATGTGCAAAGAGATTGATTAAGAGGCGAGACATAGAGAATGAGAAACTTGCAAGGAACATAAACACCGACTGTAGTAGATTCTACAAGTTGATAAAAAGGAAAAGATTAGTGAAGACAAACGTAGATCCTTTACCGACAGACACCGGGGAATTTATAATGTGGAACAAGGAAATGGCAGGACAATTAAATAAATACTTCGTTTCTATCTTCAAGGACGAGGACACAAGTAACATCCCAGAAATACTTGCGAACCAAAGGTCTAGTGCGCAAGAGGAATTAAAGGAAATTATTATTTGTAAGAAAGTAGTGCTGAGGAAACTAATGGGAATGAAGGCCGATTAATCCCCAGGGCCTGATGATCTGCATCCCACAGTACTAAAAGAGGTTGCAATGGAAAGAGTGCATGCATTGGTTGACAACTTCCAAAAATCTATAGTTTATGGAACAGTTCCTGCAGACTGAATGGTGGCAAATGTAACCCCACTGTTTAAAAATGGATGGAGAGAGAAAACAAGGAACTCCAGACCGGTTAGCCTAACATTAGCTGTAGGGAAAATGCGAGAGCCTATAATAAAGGATTTTATATCGGCACACTTACATAATATCAAAGGGATTCGACAAAGTCAACATGAATTCATGAAAACAAAATCATGTTTGACAAACCTACTGGCGTTTTTTGAGGATGTAACTGATAGAAAACATAAGGTAGAACCAGTGGACAGAGTGTATTTGGATTTTCAGAAGGCCTCTGATAAAGTCCCACGTAAGATGTAGTGTGCAAAATTAAAGTACATCGGATTGGGGGTAATTTACTCGCATGAATTGAAAATTGGTTAACGGAAAGGAAACAGGATCGATGGGCAGAGAGACCGGTGTCCTTGTAAAACTGTCATGTGAAAGCATACATGCAGGTGCAGCAAGAATTTAGGAAGGCAGATGGTATGTTGGCCTTCATTGCAAGAGGACTTGAGTAAAGGAGCAACGATGTGTGACTAGTTATACAGAGCCTTGGTGAGACCGCACCTGGAGTATGGCGTGCAGTTTTGGATTCGTAAATCAAGAAAGGATATACTTGCCATAGAGGGAGTGCAGCGAAGGTTCACCAGACGGATTATTGGGATGTCAGGATTGTCGTATGAGGAGAGATTGGGTCGACGAGGACTGTATTCAGTGGAGTTTATAAGAATGAGAGAAGATCTCATTGAAATTTATACCATTCTGACAGGATGAATAGACTGGATGCGGCGAAGATGATTCACCTGATTGGGAAGGTTTTAACAAGGAGTCACAGTCTCAGGATACGGGGTAGGAAGTTTAGAAAGGAGAAGAGGAGTTTTTTTTCACTCAGAGAGTGGTGCAGCTGTGGAATTCTCTACCACAGAAGGCTGTGAAGCCCGAGTCACTGAATATATTTAAAATGGAGATAGATTTCTAGACACAAAAGACATCAAGTGATATGGGGGAAAAGCCTGAATATGGTGTTGAGATAGAGGATTAGGAATGATCATATTGAATGGCGGTGCAGACTCGAAGGGCCGAATGGACGACTACTGCTCCTATTTTCTATGTTTCTATGTTTTAGTATCTAAATGGTCTTTTGCTCTTCTTGTAGACCAAGCTCAAGGAACTGATCGGCTTCTGCCTCTCCGAAGGCTCAGATTTGAGGCGTTAATGTCCTCCTCCTTTCCCTCTGCAACAGTGCGGTGCGGCTGAATTGTCTCCTCTTAAATCTGTGTAACAGGAAAGAGTGCCTCCTCGTCATCTATGCAGCCGATACGAGCGGCCGAATGGCGTTCTACTATTCTTGTATAAAAAGCCCAAGTATCTGATTGGCTTCCTGTTGTCCCTTGCAACTGGCTCGAGGGGTTAATGGAAGTCTACTGTCCTTCTGTAACAGGCTTGATGGCTTGCTCCTGTTGATGTGCAACAGACTCAGTGTGCTAAGAGAACTCAATAGAGAAGTGGGTGGGATTGGAGCCACTTGTGTAACAGGAAGTGCAGACCCCGCAGTTTCCCTTCTCGGACGTATTGATTTGCTGCAAAATGCACTGAGCGGCTGAGGAAACACCAGATCATGACCTAAATTCCGACTTAAATCCAAGCTATCCAGACTAATGCCACTTTCCAGCTCTTGGTCCGTAGCCTTTTAGATTACTGGAATTCAAATGCACATTCAAGGACTTTTTAAAACTGGTGAGGACTTCGCCCTCTAATGTCCTTTCAGGCAGTGATTTCCAGACTCTTACCACTCCCTGGCTGAAAGCATTGCACCTCAATTCCCTTATAACCTCCTACCA
Organism: Pristiophorus japonicus; assembly: GCF_044704955.1. Classification (NCBI taxonomy): domain Eukaryota; kingdom Metazoa; phylum Chordata; class Chondrichthyes; family Pristiophoridae; genus Pristiophorus; species Pristiophorus japonicus. The sequence continues at coordinate 7,924,126 of NC_092001.1, forward strand.
ATTACTTTAAATCTATGCCGCCTGGTTGTTAACAACTCTGCTAAGGGAAATCGATCCTTTCTATTCACTCTATCTAGGCTAGTCATAATTTCATTCACTTCAATCCGGACACATCTTAGCCTCCTCTGTTCCAAAGAAAACAAACCCAGTCTACGCAATATTTACTCAGAGCTAAATTCACCATCCGCCTAAGTCTACCCTGTATCTTCACGAGTGCAGTTAAATCTTTCCTGTAGTACGGTGACCAGAACAGCACGTAATACTCTAGCTGTGGCCTAACTAGAGTTTTACACATTTGAAGCATGACTTCCCCGATCTTATATTCTATGGCTCATCTAATGAAGGCAAATATTCCGTGTTGATTCTTAACATAGAAATATAGAAAATAGGCGCGGCATACGCCATTTGACACTTCGAGCCTGCACCACCACTCAATAAGATCATGGCTGATCATTCCCTCAGTACCCCGTTCCTGTTTCTCTCCATACCCCTTGATCCATTTAGCCGTAAGGCCATGCCTAACTCCCTGTTGAATATATCCAATGTACTGGCATCAACACCTCTCTGCGGCAGGGAATTACACAGGTTAACAACTCTCTGAGTGAAGAAGATTCTCCTCATCTTATCCTAAATGGTCTGTCCCTTATCATAAGTCTGTGTCCCCTGGTTCTGGACTTTCGCAACATCAGGAACATTCTTCCCGCATCTAACCTGTCCAGTCCCGTCAGAATCTTATATGTTTCTATGAGATCCCCTCTCATCCTTCTAAACTCCAGTGTATAAAGGCCCAGTTGATCCAATCTCTCCTCATAAGTCAGTCCAGCCATCCCTGGAATCAGTCTGGTGAACCTACGCAGCACTCACTCAGTAGCAAGAATGTCCTTCCTCGGATTAGGAGACCAAAACTGAACAGAATATTCCAGGTGAGGTCTCACCAAGGCCCTGTAGAACAGCAGTAAGGCCACCCTGCTCCTATACTCAAATCCCCAAGCTATGAAGGCCAACATATCATTTGCCTTGTTCACCGCCTGCTGTACCTGCATGCCAACTTTCAATGACTGCTGAACCATGGCACCTAGGTCTCGTTGCACCCCCACTTTTCCTAATCTGCCGCCATTCAGATAATATTCTGCCTTCGTGTTTTTGCCAACAAAGTGGATAACCTCACATTTATCAACAGTACACTGCATCTGCCATGTATTTGCCCACTCACCTAACCTGCAGCCTCTTAGCGTCCTCCTAACGGCGCACACCGCCACCCAATTTAGTTTCATCTGCTAACCTGGAGATATTACACTCAATTCCTTCATCCAAGTAATGAATGTATACTGTGAAAAGCTGGGATCCCAGCACTGAACCCTGCGGCACTCCATTAATCACTGCCTGAAAATTCTTAAAAGGATCCGTTTATCCCGACACTCTGCTTCCTGTCTGCCAACCAGTTCTCTGTCCACATCAGTACATTGCCCCCAATACCATGTGCTTCGATTTTGCACACCAATCTCTTATGTGGGACCTTGTCAACAGCATTTTGAAAATCCAAATACACCACATCCACTGATTTTCCCTTGTCCACTCTGCTAGTTATATCGTCAAAAATTTCAGAAGATTTGTCAAGCATGATTTTCCATTCATAAATCCATGCTGACTTGGACCGACCCTATCACAGCTTTCCAAATGCGCTGCTATTTCATCCTTAAATATTGATTCCAACATTTTCCCCACTACTGATATCAGGCTAACCATTCTATAGTTACCCATTTTCTCTCTCCCTCCTTTTTTAAAAAGTGATGTTGCATTAGCTACCCTCCAGTCCATGGGAATTGATGCAGAATCGATAGACTGTTGGAAAATGATCACCAATGCATCCACTATTTCTAGGGCCACTTCGTTAAGTACTTTGGGATGCAGACTATCAGGCCCCGGGGATTTATCGGCCTTCAATCTCATAATTTTCCCGAAGACAATTTTCCATCTAATAAGGATATCCTTCAGTTCCTCCTTCTCACGAGACCCTCGATCCATTAATACATCCGGAAGATTATTTGTGTCTTCCATCGTGAAGACAGAACCAAAGTATTTGTTCAATTACTCTACTATTTCTTTGTTCCCCATTATACATTCACTTGAATCCGACTGCAAGCGATCTACGTTTGTCTTCACTAATCTTTTTCACTTCACATATCGACAGAAGCTTTTGCACTCATTTTTTATGTGTCCGGCAAGCTTCCTCTCGTACTCTATTTCCCCCCTCTTAATTAAACCCTTAGTCCTGCTCTGCTGAATTGTATGTTTCTCCCAGTCCTCAGGTTTGTTGCTTTTTCTGGCCAATTTATATGCTTCTTCCTTTGATTTAACACTATCCTTAACTTCCCTTGTTCGTCACCGTTGAGCCATCTGCCCCGTTTTATTTTTAATCCAGACAGGAATGTAAATTGTTAAAGTTGATCCATGTGGTCTTTAAATGTTTGCCATTGCCTATCCACCGTCATCCCTTTAAGTATAATTTGCTATTCTATCCAATTCACGCCTCATACCGTCGTAATTACCTTTCCTTAAGTTCAGGTCCCTAGTTTCTGAATTAACTGTGTCACTCTCCATCTTAATAAAGAATTCGACCATGTTATGGTCACTCTTCCCCAAGGGACCTCGCACAACAAGATTGCCAATTAGTCCCCTCTCATTACATATCACCCAGTCGAGGATGGTCAGCTCTCAATTGGTCCCTCGATATATTGATCTCGAAAACCATCCCTAATACACGCCAGGAAATCGTCCTCCACCGCAGTGCTACCAGTTTGTTCAGCCCAATCAATATGTAGATTATAGTCGCCCATGTTAACTGCTGTACCATTATTGCACACATTCCTTATTTCTTGTTTGATGCAGTCCCCAACCTCACTACTAGTGTTTGGAGGTCTGTACACAATTCCCACTTGCGTTTTCTGCCATTCTGCAGCTCGACCTGTACCGCTTCCATATCATCCAAGCTAATGTCCCTCTTTACTATTGCATTAATTTCCTCTTTAACCAACAACGCCACCCCACCTCCTTTTCATTTCTGTCTATCCTTCCCAAGCATCTTTTCTCCTTGCCCTGCTACCGTCAAGGATTATGTGGACATGCAATCCAATGTCATTTGCACCTCTACACTTATCAGTGGCCTAACATTTAATGTTTATTCGCTTTCCCTATAAGCATTCTCCAAATGCATATCTCGCACTTCTCCATGTTGAATTCCATTAAACTCCTGACCAGTTCTTTGATATCTTCCTGCAATGTACAACTTTCTTCCTCATTGTCAACCATACCTGGTTCACCATTCTTTTAGTCACCTGCGCTAATTTATATTTAGCGGCTAGGTGTCAAATTTGTATCGCATAATACTCTTGTGAAGCACCATGGACTTTTCTCTAATTTCAAGGCGCTAATTGTATATAAGTTATTGTTTACAATGTTTGTTACGTAACGTTATACAGAGTTTGCACCACAGAAAGGGACAATTGTACCTAACTGGTGTTGCTGAAGTTAATGCTCCACACTACCCTACTTCACCTGATCCGAGCAGCATATTGTTCTTTTGCTTTCTCAGTCATGTGCTTAGGTACTCCCTCTAAAATAAAACTGTGCTAATCGCCTCAACTACTGCTCGTGTAGCATCTTCCACATTCTAACCACTCTTTGGTAAATAAGTTACTGTTGAATTGCCAACTGAATTTAGCGGTAACCTCCGTTCTGAACTCCTGCACAATATCAAACATTTTCTCCACATCAACCCGATCAAATACTTTCATAATGTTAAAAATATATCTCCCTTGTTTTTCTTGAAAGAAGCTCCCCAGTCTGTTCATTACATTTCCCGAAATGTAAATTCTTTCAGTTCTGACCGAAATGTTTCCGTCTTTGCTGTGAGATTCTATGATTCTACGATTTAATTTTCACATCGTCTGGGAGAGGCAACAGGGCAAGCATGCAGGCGGACTCTCTGATAATTTGCACCAACCACTGGACTATTAAAACAGCGTCATCATGTAACTGCGATGGCCGAGTGGTTAAGGCATCGGATTTATAAATCTAAGGGGGTTTCTCTGCGAAAGTTCAAACCCTCCTTGCAGTGATTCAACAGGCAACTTTTTTTTATTCGACTCCCTGTGGATATCACTGGAATCTGACCACAATTCCCTCCACTGCCCTGTATTACACTGATAGACGCGAAGCTGTTGTTCGAACTGGAAACACTAATAATTTATCGGTATTAATTCGTGATTGTTGGTTTGTTGGAACCTATCTGCAAAAATCAGTGGGAAATATACACCGCTTGAAAAAATACCTTTTAATAAAGATCCCTGCATTGCTCGGGATGAAATGACCTTCAGTTAATGAGTGGTTTAGTTTTATAAAGTTGAACAAGCTTTGACAAAATAACCGCGGCAGCATTTGATGTTGCGATTTTCCGATAACATCAGCGTTTGCATCAAAGTGAGATGCCTTATCCATTAAGCGACGTGGCCCCTGCCGTTTGCAGCAGGCTAATGATGAGAATGAAGGATTACACAGCAGAATTGTATTTTGATCAGTTCCATACTTTGCACTGCAAACCAATCAGCGGCAGTGAGCCTTTCATTGATTGAAATACGTGAAGTCACAAAGCCCCGGAGAATATGGAATTATTCATTAAAAGCTGGAAACACTCCGCAGGGCCATCAGCTCTCGGCAGAACTAATGTTTTGCAGCGTTACTTCAATATACTATAGGTCCGGTGTGATTTTCGTTCCTGAATGTTTAAGCTGATCTAAAATACTTGCAGCCCAACCGCACCACCAAAAATATAATAAATGGAATGTAATCAGTTCGAACCCGCGAATTTTCCGTTATTAGCACGACGTTCTCACCAACTGAGCTAACCTGCCTTCACACCGTGCCTTTTCACAGGACACTTTTATATTAAAATGCTAGCATTTCGACAGCGACATTCACCTCAGCACTTCACAAGGCGGTTCAGAGCAAATTAATTACTTTTAAAGTGTGATCACTGTTGTAATGTTGGAAATGCAAAAATGTATAGCATGGAAGGAGGCTATAAAAGGGGTCAGAGGGTCTAGTAAGGAGGGGGAACTGAGGGAAATCTTTATTAGTCGGGAAATTGTGTTGGGGAAATTGATGGGATTGAAGGCCGATAAATCCCCAGGGCCTGATGGACTGCATCCCAGAGTACTTAAGGAGGTGGCCTTGGAAATAGCGGATGCATTGACAGTCATTTTCCAACATTCCATTGACTCTGGATCAGATCCTATCGAGTGGAGGGTAGCCAATGTAACCCCACTTTTTAAAAAAGGAGGGAGAGAGAAAACAGGGAATTATAGACCGGTCAGTCTGACCTCAGTAGTGGGTAAAATGATGGAATCAATTATTAAGAATGTCACAGCAGTGCATCTGGAAAATGGTGACATGATAGGTCCAATTCAGCATGGATTTGTGAAAGAGAAATCGTGCTTGACAAATCTTCTGGAATTTTTTGAGGATGTTTCCAATAAAGTGGACAAAGGAGAACCAGTTGATGTGGTATATTTGGACTTTCAGAAGGCTTTCGACAAGGTCCCACACAAGAGATTAATGTGCAAAGTTAAAGCACATGGGATTGGGGGTAATGTGCTGACGTGGATTGAGAACTGTTTGTCAGACAGGAAGCAAAGAGTAGGAGTAAACGGGTACTTTTCAGAATGGCAGGCAATGACTAGTGGGGTGCCGCAAGGTTCTGTGCTGGGGCCCCAGCTGTTTACATTGTACATCAATGATTTAGACGAGGGGATTAAATGCATTATCTCCAAATTTACGGATGACACTAAGTTGGGTGGCAGTGTGAGCTGCGAGGAGGATGCTATTAGGCTGCAGAGTGACTTGGATAGGTTAGGTGAGTGGGCAAATGCATGGCAGATGAAGTATAATGTGAATAAATGTGAGGTTATCCACTTTGGTGGTAAAAACAGAGAGACAGACTATTACCTGAATGGTGACAGATTAGGAAAAGGGAAGGTGCAACGAGACCTGGGTGTCATGGTACATCAGTCATTGAAGGTTAGCATGCAGGTACAGCAGGCGGTTAAGAAAGCAAATGGCATGTTGGCCTTCATAGCGAGGGGATTTGAATAAAGGGGCAGGGAGGTGTTGCTACAGTTGTACAGGGTCTTGGTGAGGCCACACCTGGAGTATTGTGTACAGTTTTGGTCTCCTAACTTGAGGAAGGACATTCTTGCTATTGAGGGAGTGCAGCAAAGATTCACCAGACTGATTCTAGGGATGGCGGGACTGACTTATCAAGAAAGACTGGATCAACTGGGCTTGTATTCACATAAGTTAAGAAGAATGAGAGGGGATCTCATAGAAATGTTTAAAATTCTGACGGGTTTAGACAGGTTAGATGCAGGAAGAATTTTCCCAATGTTGAGGAAGTCCAGAACCAGGGGTCACAGTCTGAGGATAAGGGGTAAGCCATTTAGGACCGAGGTGAGGAGAAACTTCTTCACCCAGAGAGTGGTGAACCTGTGGAATTCTCTACCACAGAAAGTAGTTGAGGCCAATTCACTAAATATATTCAAAAGGGAGTTAGATGAAGTCCTTACTACTCGGGGTATCAAGGGTTATGGCGAGAAAGCAGGAAGGGAGTACTGAAGTTTCATGTTCAGCCATGAACTCATTGAATGGCGGTGCAGGCTAGAAGGGCTGAATGGCCTGCTCCTGCACCTATTTTCTATGTTTCTATGTTTCTATGTTTCAGCCACTCGTGTCCGCACAGGCCGACTAAGAGCTTTCCAGCCTAATTATCATTTCGCAGCTCGAAGTAGGTTCCAGCACTTTAATTGGCATCCAAGTATTTTTAAAAGGTGTGAGGATTTCTGCCACTACCGCGCATCCAGGCAATGAGTTCCCGACTACCAGGACCCCCTGGGTAAAGATATTTACCCTCATAGCCGTCGAACACTCCCCCTAATTCATCATCATAGGCAGTCCCTCGGAATCGAGGAAGAATTGCTTCCACTCTTAGCATGTGTTCTTAGATGGCTGCATAGTCTAATACGAGAACTACAGTCTCTGTCACAGGTCGGACAGATATTCGTTGAGGGAAAGGATGGAAAGGGAGCCTGGTTTTCCGCACGCTCCTTCCACGCTTGATTTCTGCATGCTCTCGGTAACGATACTCGAGGAGCTCAGGACACTCCCGAATGCACTTCCTCCACTTAGCGCAGTATATGGCCAAGAACTCCCAGGTGTCTTTGGGGATGTCACACTTTATCAGGGAGGCTTTGAGCGTGTCCTTGTAACGTTCACTCTGCCCGCCTTTGGCTCACTTGCCGTGGACGAGTTCCTAGAAGAGCGCTTGATTTTGCAAACTCGTGTCTGGCATGTGGCCTGCCCAGCGGAGCTGATCATGTGTGGTAAGTGCTTCAATGCTGGGTATGTTCTCCTGGGCGAGGACGATAATGTTTGTGCGTCTGTCCTCCCAAAGGATTTGCAGGATCTTGTGGAGACATCGCTGGTGGTTTTCTCCAGCGACTTGAGGTGTTTTCTATACATGGTCCAGGTCTCTGAGCCATACAGGAGGGCGGGTATTACTACTGCCTTGTAGACCATGAGTTGGTGACAGTTTTAAGGGAGTGATCTTCAAACACTTTTTTCCTCAGGCGACCGAAGGGTGCACTGGCTCACTGGAGGCGGTGTTGCCTCTCATCATCAATGCCTGCTCTTGTTGATAGGAGGCTCCCGAGATAGGGGAAGTGGTCCACCCCGCAATTATTTAAAACCATTCCCCCTGGTTGTTGACCACTCTGTAAAGGGAAACAAGTCCTTCCTACCAACTCTATCTAGGGCCCTCATAAAGTTGTGCACCTGAATATAGTCTCCCCTCAGCCTCCTCTGTTGCAAAGAAAGCAGACTCAGCATTTCCAATCTTTCCTCATCACCAAAATTCTCCAGTCCAGGCAACTATTTTTGTAAATCTCCTCAGTACACTTTCCAGCGGAATTCCATCTTTTTTCTGAAATGTGATGACGAGAACTGCACACAGTATTCCAGCTGCCGCCTGACCAATATTTTATACAGTCAATTATAATGTCCTTGCTGTAACCTGCAGAGTTATGGACCTAGAGCTGGTAAGTGGGATTAGACTGGATAACCACTTGTTGGCTGGCGCAGATATGATGGTAAGTACTGCAGGGAATCCAATAAGGCCAAGGTGATCTCCTGGACTAATTGCAATCGACAAGATGGAGAGCAATTTACACAGATTTTTTTCCCACATTATCTTGCGGTTTTTTTCTGTTTTTTGCTTCTCCCATGAGTTCACATGGCTCCGGTTGGGGTGGTGTGTATAATATTTCGGTGCAAGGGGTGTAGCAGTTGTGTGGGGCGGACTTATTAGGCTGGGCATTCTTTATCTTTCCGCCATTGTCAATCATCACAGGTTCATATATAGCCTTCAGGGTTGTTGATCAAAGGGCCTTGTGGCTCTTTTTCAGCCGGCACGTGTACTATGGGCCGAAGTGGTCTCCGTCAGCGCTGTAGATTTCTAAGTTTCTATGTTCCTTCACAGATCCAGACTATTCCTTCACAGACCCAGACAGCTGCAACACTGACTCAGACTGCTCTTTCACATTCCCAGACTCTACCTTCAGAGATTCAGAATTTTCTTACACAGTCCCACACTCTGCCTTCACAGATCCAAACTTGTCCTGCACCGACCCAGACAGCGGATAAACAGACCCAGGCAGCTCCTGTACAGAGGGGTACTGATCCTACACCGAGCCAGACATTACTGCACATTTCCAGACACTCCTGTGCAGACAGGCAAAGCGCATACACAGCATCAAAATGCTTGTTTACAGATTCAGGCAGTTCCTTTCACAGACCCAGCATCAACTACACAGGAGCAAACATGTCCTCATCAGTCGCAAACAACACCAACATCTTTCCAGAGAGCTTTGACAGAGACACTGACATTTCCTACGTGAAAGCAGGCAGCTCCTGTACAGAACCAGGCAGGTGCTACACTGAAGCAGGGATCAACAGCACAGGCACAAACTTTCCTTCACAGACCCATACAGCTCCTTTCAGAGATATAGGGACCTCCGAGACAGATTAATTCCTTTCTACACAGACATAGACAGCTTTACCCTGGCGAAGGCATCACCAAAACCGATCCAAGAGAGCTCCTACACAGAGATAAGCAGTTCTTACACGTGCGCAGACTGTTCCAGCAAAGGACCAGACTGCTCCTACACCCAGCCAGACAGCTAGCTTCGGAGACCCAGGCACCTCATTTGAAGATCAAGACAGTATCGGCAATGAATCAAAACGCCAATGCAGAGCAACACTGACCCAAGGAGATCAACCACAGACAGACACACTCAAACATGGACGCAGACTCTCCAACACAAACAGAGACAACTCTTGCACAGACCCAGTCAGCTCCAAACCTGACACATGGAGCTGCAACACAAACCACAACGCTCCTCCGAAAACACGGACAACACTTAGACAGACACAGTCAGCTCAAAAACTGACACAGGCAGCTGCAACACAGACCAGACAGCATCTAACGAGATCCAGAAACTAATACTCAGAAACTGAGAGTTCTTATAGAGACCCAGACACTCCTACATATACCCAGAGAGCCTGTCATTGAATCCAATGCCTAATGCTGCAGATAACGGAAATGTATCGGCTTACAAAGGACAGCATAGCGTACGCTGCCTTTCTGTCTAATATGACCATGCCAGCGTTTAAGTTCTAATCGAATCTTCTCGATTCTTTCCTGATTGAAATCTATCAGCATAGCCGTCTATTCCTTTCTCCCTCATATGCTTGTATCGCCTCTCCTTAAACTTATCTATACTATTCGCTTGAACCACTCCTGCACTATTGAGTTCCACATTCTCAGCACTCTTTCCAGAAAGAAGTTACTTCTGAATTACCTAGCTTGTTCATTATTTCCTCTTATGAATAAATTCCCGTTTCTGGTATCGTCCGTGTAAATCCTCTCTGCACCCTCCCAATTGCCTCTATATCATTTTATAACCAGAACTGCATGCAGTACTCCAAGTGTGGTCTAACCGAGGTTCAATACTGGTTCAGCATAACCTTCCTACTTTGCAATTATTTTGCACTCGAAATAATCTCCACTCTTAGTTATCTTTATTTTGCCTTGCTAAACTCTGTCACAATTATATTGAGTTGTTGTACTGAGAGATCTAATTGTTCCACTTCCCCCGAGAGTCATTTGCGCCAAGTAACAAGTGACCTCCATATTCTTCCCACCAAAATGGAGTACCTCACATTTATGTGTGTGGAACTTCATTGACAATGATGTGCCCATTCTGCATGTTTATCAGTGCTGTCCTTAATTTTCTGCAGTCCTTCTCAGTATCAATTTCCTCCAATTTGGTATCATTAACACATTAGGAAATTCTGTTTTTAGTTCCAAACCTAAATCCTTATTATAAATTGTGAACAATAGTGGTCCCAGCATTGATCCTTTTGGAAAACTACGACCGACCTTCTGCCAATGTGAATAGCTACCGTGTACGTCCAATCACTGATTGCAGTCTTGAATCGAGCTCGCTATCCATTCTGCAATTATCCCCTGACCGTGTCGAGTAGGCTATTATTTGGTATCAAAGCGAAGATCTTTTGAAAATGTCGATACATCACACTTATTGCCTTATCAATGTCTACTCTCTCTATTACCTCTTCAAAAATTATGTGAGGTTGGTCCAGCAGGACTTTCCCTGTTGAAATCAATGCTGATTATTCATTTTTATACTTTTGGTTTCTAGATGTTCTTCTATTTTCTCCATTGTTGTGGAAAAATATTTCCGAGACTGTATATAATATATAAAGAGAGGTTTATTAAATCGGAGACAAAGCTTTGGGAGAAGTGTTAAAGACCGCTGTCTTTGAACCAGCTTCTCAATTTCGTATCTCCAGTGAGGTTCTTTTATCTTACAAATTACGTCACTTTACATCACAAGCTCTATCATCGCATTACAAGGTTTACAAAGCTTTTTGTCCAAGGCTGAGGTTTTGTGACAGGGCATTATAAACAAGGGCAAACTCTTTGGCACCGGTGTAGACAAACATCCCACTTAATTATCTCTCCAGTCGTTCATTATCTCACTTTCCTATCTCCATTACTCAAGGCCAGCATACCTTAAAGTCTAACTGTGTCTTTTTTATATAAAGCATAATGCATCTGTATTGTCCATTACAAAATTCATTAAAGGGGAAAATAAAACAAATGTTTGTTCCAGTATACTAGTCAAGTATATTTCCAAAAATCCGCTCAAACAATATTCCCGCTTTTGGTCCTGGAAGATGTTCACGAAATCCAGATGACCACAATGAAAGTAGCATTGTGTCATATATTCGTCCTTTGGGGTATCTTACTTCCCTGATGTTCCGTATGTCCACCTTGCCTGTAGCTCTAGGCTACCCTTCAAAGATAATGGTCGGTGTCATTGTCGTCTGTTTCTTGATCGTTGGTGTCTTCAGATATTTACATCAGGTGTGCTTCTTCTTCGGCGATTACACTGGCTACTGGCATCAGTCGAGCCATCATAACTTTACAGCAGATATTAAAACACCTGATAATCAGACAGCAAGTAATTATTATTACAATCAGAATAATTACTCCATGCATTAGATAGGACCCCCAGGATCCCCCTAACAGCCAGTCAAACCAGCCAGATTCTTCTGCTGTCGTGGATAACTTCTTTACCTCCCTTCTTATGTGATCAGCGAAGTTGGTTATGTTTTCTGAATTATCGGGAATGTAAGTGCAACATTCAGCTACAATTAAGGCACATGTGCCCCCACTTTGTGCTAGTATATAATCTAGGGCCATTCGGTTCAGGAGTACCATTGTCCGTATGGCTACCATTTCAGCCGTTATGCCCTCTATTGCTTCAGCAGTGCCGTTAACTAACTGTTCCAGTACCCTCTCTAGGTTACGTAATTCATCCATGGTGCGTCCTATCCTGAATGGGAGCATCATGACCCCAAATAGCTTCTCTACCGGGGTAAGATCTCGTCTTAGTCGACCTGGTGTCTGTACTTCTGCTACAGTACGTACCCATCTGACAAAAGTGACCACATATCCAAAATAACAGGACCCCCTCCAGTTGTGAGGCAACCAGGGGTGGGCCTTATGCCCGCGCACAAAATAAGTGCCATTGTATGCTGTTAGATTCGATCCCAATCTCTCTCTCAGCCCCCGTCGCCACCTAATGTTAGGGTCCCAGTCCTGGCTACTTGTCTGATTCTTCAAACCCTCTATTTCAAAGAACCCCTGGTTTGTTGTTTCGCTGGCTATTACGTTCCACCTAGTGAGGTTAAAGTATTGCGTACAATTGCTTATCCTGCTAAAAAAAACCTGTTTCCTCACCAGTCAGATTTCTAGTGAAACAAATGTCAGCGGTAGGCCTTCCAACTCCTGAGGTGTTGGTGAAAACGAGGAACGGGGGTCGTACCGACCGATTGTATTCCGGCTGGTACCATCCGTCAAATGCATCCAAAAGGTAACCCCCCCGATCTCCACATTTCTTTATCCCCACTTTGATTCCAAGTATCATTTACTTCCCCTGTACCGTTTTGTCGCATTACCCACTCTGCTACTTCCGAGATGTTAAGGGAGATTGACCTCAAAGGGATGCCTCCTTTGCTATGTATGGGGATGTGCGAACATACCCAGCAACTGGAAAAGTTCTTATTTTGTGCATAAACATAAGACATGTACAAAAAGGTATTCACATGTAACTCTCGTTTTTGTCTAGCTAGCAGGCCGGACATAACACGAACTATGATAATCTCACCGATCGCAATATATAGTTTCATCTTATTACTCTATAATTAACAAATAGTCAAAGGCAAAATGGCCGTATGGCTTTGAAGAATCTCTCGCTGTCAATCTGTAAATAGACAAACAACAACAACTAATACGTGTGCTAAACGGCTGGTTCAAAAACCTTAAGCTGGGTCCGATGCTTCCATTGTCCGTTCCCTTTAACATCAATGCAGGCACAAGTGTCCCTGCTGATTATAAGCTCATACGGTCCTATTCATTTTTGGAGCAAACCCCGGTTTTCCCGGGAGGACCCTTACCATAACGCGACTTCCCGCCAACGGGACTTCAGGGAGCTTTTTAAGCTCTGCTTCCGCGTCTCTTTCTTCCTGATTGTCCCTCACTAATTTACACATCCCTTTTAATTGAGTACTTAGTTCCAAAACATACCATTTTATTTTGTCTTTTAATGGGCCAATATTGGCCCCCCCTGTTATGAAGTTCTCTGGTAATTGCATCGCCCTTCCTGTCATAAGTTCATAAGGGGTTAATCCGGTTGTCCAGTTTGTCGTGGCTCTTAACTTCATCAATAAAATGGGTAATACTTTTGTCCACGTTTTTCCTGACGTTTTCATGGCCTTTGCCAGGGCGTTCTTAAGGGTATGGTTCATGCGCTCTACCATCCCAGAACTCTGCGGGTGGTAGGGGATGTGGAATTTTTGTTTTATGCCCATCAGCTGGCATATTGTTTTTACAATTTTCCCGGTGAAGTGGGTGCCTTGGTCAGAATATCCTTGCCACTGTTGAGGCAGTGCAATCACGTGTGGGGAAAGCTTCCACCCACCGTGTAAATTGATCTATAATCACTAGGCAATATCTTTTTCCATGGGATGGGGGCAAAGGACCTGTGAAATCAATTTGTACGTGTTCCCATGGCCCTCGTGGACCGGGCTGGTATCCCATTTTAATTTTAATGGCCCTGCCTGGATTATATTGTGCGCACGTAACACATCGATGGCAATATTTGGCGATATCTCTCCCCATCCCTTTCCATCACCAATCTCTTCCAAGACTCCTGGTCATGGCCTCTCGTCCTGAATGAGACAGGCCATGATGCAACTCCAATAAGGTATTCTGTATGCATTCAGGCGCCATTACCTTGTCGTTTCGTCTCCAAACGTTATCATTCCCTTGCATTGCGCCCTGCTTTGTCCACATACCTATTTCCTCCTCAGAAGTGTCCTGGTGTAGTTTCTCAATACTTATCTGTTCGTCTCGGGCCCCAGCGGCACTGACTGAGGCTTCCTCACACTCTTCCTGCTCTAATGCCTTCTGTGCAGCTACATCTGCAGCCTTATTTCCCTGGTGACTCAGCCAATCTGGACTGGTTCGGTCCGGCTCCCTCCTGTGGGCTTTAATTTTAATAACCGCTACCTGTTTTGGTTTATTACTGGCTGCTAAAAGAGCTTCTATTCTCAGCTGATGCTTTATGGGATGTCCGCTAGTTGTGATAAAACTCCTTCTCCCCCATGCTGTCATATAATCGTGTACTACCCCGAAAGCATATCTACTGTCCGTATAGATATTACAATCTTATTTTCCGATAATTCCAGTGCCCGGGTGAGGGCTACCAGTTCTGCCACTTGAGCTGACGACACCCCATTAATTCTCCCTGATTCAACTGTCTCTAGATCCTGGTTAACTACGGCCCATCCGGTACGAGGTAGTCCCTCTACGTATTTTCGTGAGCCGTCCACAAACAAGGTTTGTTCTGCGGTTTGAAGGGGGCGTCTTTTATTCTATCCTCTTCCATATCCTCACATACCTCTTCACAAAAGTGGGGTTCCCCTTCACCCATCATACCTTCTGCGGGGTTGTTTCCTACATCCCTAATTATGGTTACCGCTTTGTTGGGTGTTAAGAGGACTGCTTCCCACTTTGCCCGCCTCATATTAGATACGGTTCTCAGTTTTCCTGTGTTTAACATTTCTAACAATGTGTGTTTAGTGTGGAGAATGATGTTTCCAGTCATCACCACAGGCTGGCTTAATTTTTACCGCCCTCAGCAACTGGTCCTTTAGCCCTCAGCCAACGGTCCATTGGCGCTCAGCCACTGGGTCCTTGGCCCTCAGCCACCGGTCCCTTGGCCTTCAGCCATCGCTCCCTTGGCCCTCAGCCACCGGCCCCTTGGCCCTCAGCCACTGGGTCCTTGGCCCTCAGCCACCGGGTCCTTGGCCCTCAGCCACCAGTCCCTTGACCCTCAGCCACTGGGTCCTTGGCCCTCAGCCACCGGCCCATTGATCCTCAGCCACCGGTCCCTTGGCCCTCAGCCACTGAGTCCTTGGCCCTCAGCCACCGGTCCCTTGGCCCTCAGCCACCAGTCCCTTGTCCATCAGCCACCGGTGCCTTGGCCCTCAGCCACCGGTCACTTGGCACTCAGCTACCGGTTCCTTGACCATCAGCCACCGGTCCCTTGGCCCTCAGCCACCGATCCCTTGTCCCTCAGCAACCGGATCCTTGCGGCCCAGCACCTGACCCTTGGCCGTCTGCAACAGGTCCATTAGCCACAGGTCCTTTGGCCCTCAGAAACTTGGCCCTCAGCCACCAGTCCCGTGGCCCTTGGAATCCGTTGCCAAGTCCCTAGGGAACTATTTCCAAGCCCCGCGGCTACTGTTCTCAAGGCCCTTGACAACCAGTCACTAGGCCCGGCCACCAGCCCCTTGGCCCTCGGCCATCAGCCCCTTCGCCGTCGACCACTGGCCCCTTGGCTGTCAGCCACCAGTCACTTGGTTCTTAACAGCCGGACACTTGGCCCATAGCAACCGGTCTCTTGGCCTTAAAAAACGGCCTCTTCCGCTCAGCAACCAGTCCCTTGGCCCTTCGCAAATGGTGGCTTGGCCCACATCAATCAACACTTGGCCCACAGCAACTGGTCCCTTGGCCTTTAGCAACTGGTATCTTGGCCACCAGCAACCTGTCCCAAAACCCTTAGCAACCAGTACCTTGGCTGAGAGCAATAAACAATTGGCCGTTAGCAACTGGACCCTTGCCGCTCACCAACTTGGCCTTTAGCGACGGGCCCCTTGGCCTGAAGCAACCAGTCCCATGGTGCTCAACCTCCGGTCCTTTGGTCCTAAGCAACCACTCCCTTCGCCCTTAGCAACTGGTCCCTTAGCCCTCAGCAATCAGTGAGTTGGCCATTGACAACTGGTCACCTGGCCATCGGCAACCTGTCTCTTGGCCCTTGGTGTTATGCATGAATACAGGGTCTGACTAGATACTGTGAGCTCAAAGTAAAGTGTGAGAATAGTCTTTTATTTAAGGCCTCCAGAATGCCTCTCCAGCCTGTGAGGCCTCCTTAAGTACAGGTGCTCCCAAGGAATTGTGGACTCCCTTGGGACTCCATGGGATGAGTCCTCTGGTGGCTAGACAAGGTATTTAAAGGTTTACATATATAACAAAACTCCCCCCAAAGTCAATGGTGTAACTATTTAGAAGTTGAGTCGATCTGTGGCCTTTCATTCCCTGGTTGATCGACTCGGTGTAAATGCTGGTTTTGTTGCATCATTTGTTGGGCCCTCGCTGGGCTACTGTGCAGCTGGCCTTGCTGGGCTGCCTGGTGTGGTGAGTCCTGCTGGGCTGCTGCTGGTGGTGGGTTCTGCTTCGTGGCCAACCGCGGTGTCTGTTCCCACTGGTGTGTATGTTGTGCGGTCACAGAAGGTAGGGTCCAATATGGGTTGTTGAGGATTGTCCGTGAATCTGAGTTTCATTTGGTCCAAGTGTTTCCGGTGAATGAGTCCATTTGAAAGTTTGACGCGAGACACCCTGCTCTCCTCTTTGGCCACGACAATACCGGGAAGCCACTTGGGACCTTGTCCATAGTTCAACACAAATACAGGATCATTGATTTCAATTTCGCGTGAAAATTTTCGCTCTCATCATGTGTACTTTGTTGAAGCCGCCTGCTCTCTACCTGTTCACGTAGACCAGGGTATACTAAAAAGAGCCTTGTTTTATGTGCCCTGTTCATGAGCTGTTCAGCGGGTGGAATCCCAGTGAGCGAATGTGCTCTCGTGTGGTAGCTAATCATGATATGGGATAGGCGAGTCTGTAGTGAGCCTTCAGTTACCCTCTTCAAGCTCTGCTTGATAGTTTGCACTGCTCTCTCTGCCTGACAATTGGATGCTGTTTTGAACGGGGCAGATGTAACATGTTTGATCCCATTACGGATCATGAACTCTTTGAACTCGGCACGGGTTAAACATGGCCAATTGTCACTCACAAGAACATCAGGCAGGCCGTGCGTGGCAAACATGGCCCGCAGGCTTTCAGTGGTGTCAGCGGACATGCTAGCTGACATTATCTCACATTCAATCCATTTGGAGTATGCATCTACAACCACTAGGAACATTTTACCCAAAAACGGGCCTGCATAGTCGACATGGACCCTGGAACACGGCTTGGAGAGCTAAAATCATAAACTTAGTGGCTCCTCCCTGGGTGCATTTCTTAACTGCGAGCATGTGTTACATTTGTGCATGCAGGTCTCTAAGTTCACATCGATACCGGGCCACCGCACTTGGGATCTGGCTATCACTTTCATCATTACAGTGCCTGGGTGAATACTGTGGAGATCACTGATGAAGGACCACTACCTGATTACTCCACAGAAGGCAGTCTGCCTGTATAGTCATTTCATCTTTGCGCCGCTGGTACGGCTTTATCTCTTCCTGCATTTACAATGGGACACTAGACCAGCACCCGTGAAGCACACAATTTTTTACTAGGACAGTAAGGGGTCCTGGCTCATCCTGGTTCTAATCTGTTGGGCTGTGACAGGTGACTGCTCACTCTCAAATGCTTCCATCACCATGGCTAAATCTGCGGGCTGCACCATTTCCACCTCCGTGGTGGGCAATGGCAGCCTACTGAGAGCTCGGCACGGTTTTCCCTGCCCAGCCTGTGGCGGATGGCACAGTTGTATGCAGACAATGTGAGCGCCCATCTCTGCATGCGGGCCGATGCATTCGTATTTATCCCCTTACTTTTGGAAACAAAGGGTTATCAGTGGCTTATTCTAAGCTTCCAATTCAAATTTGAGCCCAAACAGATATTATTGCATTTTATTTATTCCATAAACACACGCTAACGATTCGTTTTCAATCATGCTGTAGGCTCCCTCAGCCTTAGACATACTCCTGGATGTATAAGCAACCGGTTGCAAGTTCCCAAAATCATTAGCTTGTTGCAATACACACCCAACGCCATATGATGATGCATCACATGCTCTTATCAAACGTTTACATGGATCATAAAACACAAGCAATTTGTTTGAGCATAACAATTTTCTAGCTTTTCCAAAGGCATTTTCTTGGCTTTTGCCCCATACCCATTCGTCTCCTTTACGCAGTAAGGCGTGCAGTGGTTCGAACAGTGTGCTGAGACCCGGTAAGAAGTTGGCAAAGTAGTTCAGGAGTCTTAGAAACGACAGCAGCTCCATCACTTTCGGTGGCCTCGGTGTGTTCTCGATTGCCTCAATCTTCGAAGCGGTGGGCCTGATGCCATCCGCCGCGATTCTTCTCCCCAGGAACTACACTTCAGGCACCAGGAAATTGCACTTCGAGCGTTTTAACCAGAGCCCCACGCAGTTGAGTCGATTAAGAACCGACTCCATGTTCTACAGATGCTCGATTGTGTCCCGACCTGTAACCAATATGCCGTCCTGGAAGACGACCATGCGCGGGATCGACTTCAGTAAGCTTTCAATGTTTCTCTGGAATATTGCAGTGGCTGATCGAATCCCAAATGGGCATCTGTTGTAAATGAAATGACTTTTGTGCGTGTTGATGCAGGTTCGATGATTCCTCCAACTCCTGCATCATGTAGTCTGAGGTCAAGTCCAGCTTCGTGAATGTCTTCCCTCCCGCCAGTGTCGCAAAAAGGTCGTCAGCTTTTGGTAGTGGCTATTGATCCTGTAGGGAGAAGCGATTTATAATTACTTTGTAATCGCCACAAATTCTGATGGTGCCATCTCCCTTGAGGACTGGAACAATCGGACTAATTGAATTCGATTGGCGAAATGATGCGCTCTCAATGCAGCAGTCCAGCTTGATCTCTATTCTTTCTCTCATCAAGTACGATACTGCTCTCGCCTCGTGATGGATGGGTCGCGCCCCCGGACTTAGATGGATTTCTACTTTTGCTCCTTGGAACTTTCCGATGCCTAGTTTGAACAGCGAAGGGAACTTGTTTAAGACCTGGGCACACGAAGTGTCGTCACTGGACGAGAGCGCTTGGACGTGATCCCAGTTCCAGTGTATCTTTGCCAGCCAGCTCCTGCCGAACAGCGTGGGACCATTGCCCGGTAATACACAGAGTGGTAGCTTGTGCACCGCTCCACTGTAGGATAAATTTACAGTAGCACTGCGGATTATGGGAATCAGTTCATTTGTGTAAGTTCTCAGTTTCGTACGAATGGGAGGCAAGACTGTCCTTGAGGCCTTGCTGCACCACAATTTATTTAAAGTCATTTTGCTCATAATAGACTTGCTCGCGCCAGTGTCCAGCTCCATTGACAGCGGGAATCCATTTAATTCAAATTTAAGCATTATCGGGGGACACTTTGTGGTAAATGTGTGCACCCCATATACCTCTGCCTCCTCGGTCTGAGGCTGTGGTTCGTCGTGATCTGCCGTGAATTTGTGGCGATTACAAAGTAACTATCAATCATTTCTCCCTGCAGGTTCAATACCCACTGAGCTGGACCTTTCCTTTCCTCCAGAGGAAAAATGTTCTCTCCATCGTACACTGATGTGTTTGCAGCTCTGACCGATGTCCATGCCCCAGAACATTAACTGTCCCACTGATCCTGTCCCTCTAATTTAGTTTTTGAGCCCATGCAGCTCTCCCTGATGATTCTTTGCGCCCTATCTCTGCAATTGAATTATTTGTAGATCAGTGGCAACAGGCTGCAGAAGCGAGCGGGTTATGGGCGCTGATAGGAACTGCTGCTACTCATGGCTGTCTAACACCCCACGGAAGCTGGAGAGGGTTTGAAAGCCGTCACATAAAATAAATCATGTGGTATCACACGATTCCACCATCTAAAGGAACAGTTTTATATTGGTGTATTTATGACGCAACCGGATTTAATTCGGAGAAGTGTGAGGTAATGCACTTGGGGAGGGCTAATAAGGAAATGTATACACATTAAACAATAGGCCACGTAGAAGTGTAGATTAACAAAGGGAACTTGGTGTGTTTGGCCACAGATCCCTGAATGTAGCAGGCCAGGTGGATAATGTAGTTAAGAAGGTATACAGAACGCTTGCCTTTATTGGCCGAGGCATAGGATACAAGAGCAGGGAGATTATGCTTAAATTGTATAATACACTGGTTAGGCCTCAGTTGGAGTATTGCGTGCAGTTCTGGTCGCCATATTCCAGGAAGGACATGATTGCACGAGAGAAGGTGCAGAGGAGAATTACGGGGATACTGCCTGGAATGGAGACTCTAAGCTCTGAGGACAGAATGGACAGTTGGGTTTGCTCTCCGTGGAACAGAGGAGGTTGAGGGGAGACCTCAATGTGGTGTATAAAATTTTGAGGGGACTGGATATAGTGGAAATCAAGGGGTCAATTACGAGAGGCATAGATTTAATGAGTTTGGTGAAAGGGTTAGAGGGAATTTGAGGGAAAGCTTCCTCACGCAGAGGGTTGTGAGGGTCTGGAACACGTTGCCTGGAAGGGTCGTGGAGGGAGAAACCCTCACCACATTTAAAAGGTGATTGCATGTGCACTTGAAGTGCGGTAACCTGCAGGGTTACGGACCTAGTTGGATGACACAGACACGATGGTAATACGTCGTGGAATCTGATACAGCCAGGGTGGCCTCCTCGACTAGTTTCGATCGCCTAGATGTGTCGGAGAGAAATTTTCCCAGATTTCTTTCCCCGATTGACCGTGATTATTGTAAGAAAATAAGAACATAAGAAATAGGAACAGGAGTAGGCCATTTGGCCCCTCGGGGCTGCTCTGTCATTCAATACGATCATTGCTGATCGGATCATGGACTCAGTTCCACATCCGTGTCCGCTCCCCATAACCCTTTACTCACTTATCGCTCAAAAATATGTTTATCTCCGTCTGAAATATATTTAAAGAGCCAGCCTCCACAGCTCTCTGGGGCAGATAATTCCATAAATTTACAATCGTCTGAGAGAAGAAATTTCTCCTCATCTGAGTTTTAAATGAGTGGCCCCTTATTCTGAGACTATGAACCCAAGGTTCAGTTTCTGCTATGCAGAAATATCCTCTCTGCATCCAACTTGTCGAATCCCCTCATTATCATACATATTTCGATAAGATCACCACAGTCTTCTGAACTCCAATGAATATAGGCCCAACCTATTCAACCTATCTTCATAAGTCAGCCCCCATCTCCGGAATCAACCGAGTGAACCTTCTCTGAGCAGGCTCCATTTCAAGTGTATCCTTCCTTAAATACGACCAAAACTGTACACAATACTCTAGTTGTGTCCTCACCAATACTCTATACAGTTGGAGCAGGACTTCTCTGCTTTTATACTCTATTCCCCTTGCAATAATGGCCAACATTACCTTTTCCTTCCTGATTACTTGTTGTACCTGCATAATAAAGTTTTTTGTTTCATCCACAAGGACTATGGAGTGGTCAACCTTGCAAAAGGCTGCAGACAGGTCAAGAACGATGAGGAGGCGGTTTTACATGATCAGACACATAGGGTATCATTTGTGACGTTGAGCCATTTCAGGCAGAAACCTGATTGGTCTGTTTCAAATATGGAGTTTCAGGAGAGATCGGCATGGATTTGAGAAATGACAACATGCTCAAGGACTTTGGAGAAGGGGAGGTTGGAGATGGGGAGGTGCTTTGCAAGGACTGAGGGGTCAAGGGAGGATATTTAAAGAAGGGAGGTGATGAAAGCAGATTTAAATGTGAGGGAGACAGTATCTCCTTTAAGATGCTCCTTAAAACCTACGTCTTTTCCCAAGCTTTCAGTCCTCTGCACTAATATATGGCTTCGTGTCAAAACCGTTTTGAAAATCGCTCCTGTGAAGCACCTTGTGATGTGCAACTATTTTAAAGGCGCTACGTAAATGCAAACTCTTTTGTTTATAGATATCAGAGAGTTACAGAATAATTATATAATTTAATGTTTTATATGTACACTTCAAATCAGCCGTTATATAATTTAGAACATTAAGTATGAATAAACTGGCCTTTCTATAAGTCACAACATTATAAATATAAATCTAAGCAACATGTATATAATCTAAGGCAGCATGTGCACAATGTATCCAGGTATACACATCTCCTAACACAGCATATATTTACAATATTGTATGTATAAGCTAACATTATTATTGGAAACTATATACATATGTTTGTATGTGTGTGTGTGTATATAAATTGAAATAGCATATCTCAAATTTCAGAAAAGAAGTATATGTTTAAACAATGGATGAATAATTTAAAATCATGTATGTGTTAAAACAGTTTGTGCCTATTTAAAATAGCATTCTTTATGGAAATCAGCCACATTTACACACCACGATTTTAACCAACAGGTGTCCATTGCTCGATATCATCTCATTTGAAACTACTTGTTCCGGTGTTTATTTCTCTTTATGGGCCCAGGACCAAGGTCACAGGACAGTGACAGGGTAACTGGGAACAGGAGAGATGTTAAAACGGGTATCAATCTTCACTCTCTCCAATAATGGGGAGACGATGAGAATTGTTTATAAACAGCGGGTTATTACGATCTGGAATTCACTGCCGGAAATGCCAGTGGAAGTAAAACCAACAGCAACTTACAAAATGGAATTGGATACATACTTGAAAGGGGAGAAATTGGCAGGGCTTTGGAAAAATAGGAAGCGGGGGGGACTATTAGGCACGATGGGCTGAATAGCCTCGTCCTGTTGTGTAATGCCAGAAATATTGAAGTGTAACACTCTCTGCAACCAGGAGGCGGCGCCATTGCCTAAAATATTCCCACTCCCTCTTCTGGCCTGTTGGTGAAATGCAGCCAATGTTTACTCTTCCCAATTACCAGTGACTCTGGTAACATTGGTGATTTACTTCACATTGAGTTCTCCTTTTTACCACCCTCCCTCAACCTCCACAAGAGCAGATTGCCGCCGAGGGTCAGGATCCAGAGACCCAGACTGCATCAATGGTACCTCACCCCAAGTGCCTGATCTCCGCTGTCAGCCCAGACACTCAGTGAGAGCATCTACCAGCAGAGGGAACTGTCAAAGTGATAGAAAGAGACAGAGTGAGAGCGAAAGAGAGAGAACGAGAGCTAGACACACAAAGACAGACAGAGAGTGAAGGAGTGAGGGAGATAAAAACAGAGAGATACTGAGTGAGAGAAACAGAGAAAAACAGAGACAGCGAGATGGATAGACATAGAGGGACAGACCGAGAGACAGAGACAGAAAGAGCGAGAGAGAAACAAACAGATAAAGATAGAGAAAGTGAGACTGAGAGAAATAGTTAGTGTGAAAGTAAAGCAGAGCGACAGACAGAGATCAAGTTAATCACAGGTAAATATAAAGAGAACGTGAGGGAGAGAGAGAGACAGAGTGAGAAATAGAGAGACACACAGAGAAAGTGAGTTAGAGATAGAGAGACAGAGTGAGAGACAGAGTGAGAGATAGAGAGACAGAGTGAGAGAGAGACAGAGTGATTGACACACAGAGAGAGTGAGTTAGGGATAGAGAGACAGAGAGACACACCATAGAGTGTGATTCAGAGTGAGAGAGAGACAGAGTGAGAAATAGAGAGACACACAGAGACAGTGAGTTAGAGATAGAGAAACAGAGATAGACACACACCATAGACTGTGATTTAGAGTGAGAGAGAGAGAGAGACAGAGTGATAGATAGAGACACACATAGACAGTGAATTAGGGATAGAGAGACAGAGAGAGAGAGACAGAGTGAGAGATAGAGAGACACACTATAGAGAGTGAGTTAGAGATAGAGAGACAGAGAGACAGTGAGAAATAGAGACACACAGAGCCAGTGAGTTAGTTAGAGATAGAAAGACATAGAGAGAGACAGAATGAGAGATAGAGAAACACACCATAGAGAGTGATTCAGAGTGACAGAGAGTCAGAGTGAGAGATAGAGACAGAGGGAGAAAGAGACAGGGAACGAGGGGAGGGGAGAGAGACAGAGAAAAACAAAGAGTAAAACACACAGATAGACAGAGTCTGCGATATAAAGAGAGAGAGTCAAGATTGAAAGAATGGGAGAGACTGAAACAGAGAGAGAGAAACAGTGAGAGACAGAGAGCAGGAATCAGAGAGTAGAGAGAAGGAAAGGGAAGACAGGGAAAGACAAGGAGATATACAGAAGTAGAAAGACAGTGGGAGAAAGTGAGAAACTGATGGGATGAAAAATAGTGAGAGATAGAAAGACAACGAGAGAAAAGAAAAGAGAGTCAGAGACAAGAGTGAGAGAAGGACAGACAAGATGGCAGGAAAGAGGCAGCTTGAGAGCGCGAGACAGGGACCAGCGGGCGATACATAAAGTGAAGGACAAGGACAGAGAGACAGAGAAAGAAAGAGGGGAAGAGAGGGAGTTAGCCGGCACAGAGAGACAGAGAAAGTGAGAGTGACAGAACAAGAGACAAGGAGACAGAGAGAAATTGAGATATATGTATCGAGAGAGAGAGAGAGAGAGCGGCAGGAAGATACACAGGTAAAGTGAGACAGTGAGAGATAGAAAGAGAGCGAGGCAGAGAGATGGAAGTAGAGATAGGAGCAGGGAGATATCTCTGTGAATTCTCTACCACAGAAGGCTGTGGAGGCCGTCACTAAATATATTTAAGAGGGAGATAGCTAGATTCCTAAAAACAAAAGGCATGAAGGGGTATGGGGTAAAAGCGGGTGTTGAGATAGAGGATCAGCCATGATCATATTGAATGGTGATGCAGACTCGAAGGGCCAAGTGGTCTACTACTCCTTATATTTTCTATGTTTCTAGGTGTCTATGATATATATGTGTATATATATATATATATATATGTATGTATATATAGAGAGATATACATGGAGAGAGAGAGCGAAAGTGAGAGAGTGAGAGATGAAATGAGAGGGAGAAAGAAAGAATGAGAGAGAGAGAGTGAGAGAAAGACAAATGGATATAACGTGGGGAGACAGATCTATACATATATAGATTATAGATATAGATAGATAGAGAGAGACAGTGAGAGATAAAGAGAGAGTGAGAGAGAGAAATAAATGACGGGAGAGACAGAGAATGAGGGACAGAAAAGTAGAGACAGAGAAATATAGCTGGGGAGAGGGAGAGAGACCGACAGACAGGGAGGGAGAAAAAATAACGACATACAATGGAAGAGAATGAGAAAGAGACAGAGCGACGGGAAGAGAGAGAAAGGAGAGGTAAGTAGATAGAAGCAGAGGGAGATGTACTTCCCTCCTTGTTCTGTAAATTCAGTGTGTTGTGGGCCCTTTGAGCAGTCAATAATCCCCTGACAGAATATGTTTTAATACCCGGTATCAGAGTAGGATGGCAGGGGTTCACATCACCGTGTTAGACACGGGAGTGGATCCTGGATCACAGGGACTCCAGGCAATAGCACTGATTGTAGTTCAGGCCTTGCGTGTCCTTGGACTCCCGTACTCAGCGCACTATAAAGGGAACACCTCTGGTGTTGGAGGTCCCACAAACACGAACCACTCTGCCAAACAGCCACTTAGACTTTTAGTACGGCTTCTAATCGATCGATCAATCATTTCATTCACTGAGAAACGGAAGGTTTTACAATTTGACACAGTGTTTAGTGTACCTAAGATAGTATCTGACTACTATCTAAAATGTATGTTGATAAATTATTGGGAGACTAGAAGTGGGAGAAATGATCAACACTGAGTTGGCCTCTTTCACATTTACCAATGTAACACTTTGCTCTCAGCAATCACCGTTAGTGGGGTTATTAATTCTTTCACAATTATTCCCTCACTTTATTATCCCACGTAATTAGCACAGTGGAGATATTACTAAATGGACCTGGGAACATTGGACGTTGCATTCACGATTTTCAGTGTAAGCCCTTTCCCCTATGCCAGTAATAATTTAAGTTTAGATTTTTGACTGGAAGAGGGTTGTAGAGATTGATGTGGTTGGCCAATGCCAGTAATAAATAGCACTTGGGGAAGGAATGTGCTGTATAATGATGCATTACTTGTGGCCATTCTCAAAAGATATTCTGCGAAATCGACATGTGCCTTGGCTTTTCTCAGGAGTGACAGCACATTGACAATGAGCAAGCCCGATCTAATGCCTGATCTGGGCACAATTTGCGGATTAAATATTTTCCGAGCGACCTAATTATTTATATGCGTGATTTCAAAAGCATCAAAGTAGCACTTCAATGTGCAATTTTTAACGGTTGTATAAATTATGTCATCCTTGATTCTGCTTGTGTATAATTGTCAGTGGAATCAGAGCCAATCTCTCACTTTCTACTGAACAAATGGTTTTAAGACCATTTAGAATAAACAGACCGCGACTTTTCAATGTAACTCGTAAATCTGCATCATGTGGAATCTATATGGGTAGAGCTGCGAAACACTAAAGGGCAGAAAACGTCAGTGGGAGTTGTGTACAGACCACCAAACAATAGTAGTGAATTTGGGGATGCATTAAACAGGAAATTAGGGATGCGTGCAATAAGGGTAGAGCAGTTATCATGGGTGATTTTAATCTACATATAGATTAGGCTAACCAAACTGGTAGCAATACAGTGGAGGAGGATTTCCTGGAGGGAATAAGGGATGGTTTTCCAGACCAATATGTCGAGGAAACAACGAGAGAACAGGACCACCTAGCCAGGGTCTTATGTAACGAGAGAGGAATAATAAGCAATCTGGTCATGTGGGGAACCTTGGGAAAAAGTGGTAGAATTCTTCATTCAGATGGAGAGCAACACAGTTAATTCAGAGACTAGGGTCCTGAACTTAAAGAAAGGAAACTTCAATGATATGAGACGTGATTTGGCTAGGATAGACTGGTTAATGATACTTAAAGGTTTGCCGGTGGATAGGCAATGGCAGACATTTATAGATCACATGGATGAAGTACAACTATTGTACATCCCTGTCTGGCGTAAAAATAAAACAGGAACAGTGGCTCAACCGTGGCTAACAAGGGAAATTAGGGATAGTTTTAAATCCACGGAAGAGGCATATAAATTGGCCAGAAAAAGTAGCAAACCTGAGGACTGGGAGAAATTTAGAATTCAGCAGAGGAGGACTAAGGGTGTAATTAGAGTATGAGAGTAAGCTTGCAGGGAACATAAAAACTGACTGCAAAAGCTTCTGTAGATATGTGAAAAGAAAACTAATGTAGGTCCATTGCAGTCAGAATCAGGTGAATTCATAATGGGAACAAGGAATTGGCAGACCAATTGAACAAATACTTTGGTTCTGTCTTCACCAAGGAAGATACAAATAACCTCCCGAAATTACTAGGGAATGAGGGTCGAGCGAGAAGGGGGAACTGAGGGAAATCCTTATCAGTCAGGAAATGGTGTTAGACAAATTGAAGGGACTGAAGGCTGATAATTGCCCAGGGCTTGATAGTCTGCATCCCAGAGTATTAAGGAAGTGATCCTCGAAATAATAGATGCATTGCTGGTTATTTTCCAAAATTCCTTGGACTCTGGATAAGTACCAATGGATTGGAGGGTAGCTAATGTAACCCCACATTTTAAACTGGAGGGAGAGAAAAAAACAAGGAATTATAGAGCGGTTAGCCTGACATTGGCAGTGGGGGAAATGCTGGAATTAATTCTGAAACATGTAATTTGGAAAACAATGACAGGAGCGGTACATGTCAGCATGGATTTATGAAAGGGAAATCATGCTTGACAAAACTTCTAGGATTATTTGAGGGTGTAACTAGTAGAGTGGATAATGGACAACCAGTGGATGTGATGCATGTGGACATTCAAAAGGCTTTTGACAAGGTTCCACTCAAGAGATTAGTGTGCAAAATTAAGGCACATGGTACTGGGGGTAATGTATTGACCTGGATAGAGAACTGGTTGGCAGACAGAAGCAAAGAGTGGGAATAAACGGGTCCTATTCAGAATGGCAGGCAGTGACTAGTGCGGTGCCGCAAGGTTTAGTGCTGGGATCCCAACTATTTACAATATACATCAATGATTTGGATGAAGGAATTGAATGTAATATCTCCAAGTTTGCAGATGACACTAAGCTGGGTGGCAGTGTGAGCTGTGAGGAGGACGCTTAGAGGCTGCAGGGTGAATTGGACAGATTAGGTGAGTGGACATATGCATGGCAGATGCAGTATAATGTGGATAAATGTGAGGTTATCCACTTTGGTGGCAAAAACAGGAAGGAAGATAATTATCTGAATGGTGACAGATTAGTAAAAGTGGAGATGTAACGAGACCTGGGTGTCATGGTACATCAGTCATTGAAGGGAGGCACAGCTGGCAGTGAAGAAAGCAAATGGCATGCTGGATTTCATTGTGAGAGGATTTGAGTGCAGGAGCAGGGAGGTCTTACTGCAGTTCCACCGGGCCTTGATGACACCACACCTTCAGTATTGTGTGCAGTTTTGGTCTCCTAATGTGAGGAACGACACGCTTGCTATTGAGGGAGTACGGCGAAGGTTCATCAGATTAATTCCTGGGATGGCAGGATTGACATATGAAGAAAGACTGGATCGGTAAGGCTTATACTTACAGGAATTTAGAAGAATTTGAGGGAAGCTCACAGAAGCATACAAAATTATGACGGGACTGGACAGGTTAGATGCAGGAAGAATGCTCCCGATGTTGGGGAAGTCCAGAACCAGGGATCACAGACTAAGGATAAGGGGTAAGCCATTTAGGACCGAGATGAGGAGAAACTTTTTCACCCAGAGTTATTAGCCTGTGGAATGCTCTACCACAGAAAGTTATTGAGTCCAGTACGTTACATACATTCAGGAGGGAGTTAGATGTGGCGCTTAGGGCTAAAGGGATCAAGGGGTATGGAGAGAAAGCAGGAAAGGGGTACTGAGGGAATGATCAGCCATGATCATATTGAATGGTGGTGCAGGCTCGAAGGGCCGAATGGCCTGCTCCTGCACCTATTTTCTATGTGTCTATGTTGGTTAGCCTGTCAATACCTGCTATTTATATTCAGTGTGGAAACGACATGATGGGTATTTATACATTAAATGCCATAACAAAGTTTAATGGCAGCTCTTGTTGACACAATTAATTTTACATCTGCACCATTGTTCCCTCTATTTTTACTGTGCCCGGTCCCTTTAAAATCCAGCGGCAGGAGCTGGTGAGCGACCTCTGCACGTGACCTCGTGATTGGTCCACGACCGCCCGGCCACACATCAGGGGGCACATTGGTGGGCAGCTCTCAACAGCTCGACAAAAGTTGTTCAGTAGCCCTCCAGCCCAAATAATAGCTGGCCCCTACTCCACACTGTCCCATCAAATACTCCCAGGTCTATATATAGTGCGGGTTAGATACAGAGTAAAGCTCCCTCTACACTGTCCCGTCAAACACTCCCAGGGCAGGTACAGGGGGTTAGATACCGAGCAAAGCTCCCTCTCCACTGTCCCATCAAACACTCCCAGGGCAGGTACAGGGGGTTAGATACAGAGTAAAGCTCCCTCTACACTGTCCCATCAAACACTCCCGGGGCAGGTACAGCACGGGGTTAGATACAGAGTAAAGCTCCCTCTACACTGTCCCATCAAACACTCCCAGGGCAGGTACAGGGGGTTAGATACAGAGTAAAGCTCCCTCTACACTGTCCCATCAAACACTCCCAGGGCAGATACAGCACGGGGTTAGATACAGAGTAAAGCTCCCTCTACAATGTCCCATCGAACACTCCCAGGGCAGGTACAGGGGGTTAGATACAGAGTAAAGCTCCCTCTGCACTGTCCCATCAAACAGTCTGTGGTTCTGATGCAAACTGTGTCTGCTTCCAGTCTGCATGAATTAACCCATTCAACTGAGTCAACCTGCACCCCGAACAGTCACAGTGCTGACAGTCTGGGACTTCTCTCTGATCTTAGTAACTTTCTGACTGCGTTATTCGGCACTTGCTGTGATTCCCTGCAGTGGTTTTCTCTCTCCATTTCCTGCTATTCCCAAATGGTCCCCAGCCTCATTCCACTCCCAAACACCTTGCCCTCAGACACATTGATCCTAAGAGAAACAAGACACGGATGTGAAGCACTGATCAATGCAAGAAGGTTTATTTCTGAGTACAGCTCATTAATCAGGCAGCAGTAATACAGGATCAGAGGTAACCGGACCTAAACAATCAAACGACGGTTTCATTCAGTGAGAACCTGAGGATCTCGGGCCTTTGGGAATCCATCACTGGATCTTTCATTGATTCGGTATGCAACATCGGGACACAGTGAAGCAGAATAGGTCTGGGGCAAGCACCTCGTCAGCGTTACACTCGCCAGTACGGCACACTCCTTCCGGTACACAGTAGTTCGCTAAAATACAGAATAAAGAATGAATTATTGTGGGTTCTGTAAACGGAGGGAGGGAGTACATTGAGAAAACATTGAGCTGAGTATATCAGTGTTACTGGGACTGACTGGATTACACATGGACATTAACTCGTTTATACTTAATGAAAGCCCACAGCATTCCTCTCTCCGACCTGCACAGACTCACTCTTTGTCCTGAACAACAGTCCAAGGGGTTTGCTGAGAATGGAGCACCGCACAGCCGCTCTCTGAGAGTAGGGACACAGGGAAGACATATCTGACAGTGATGTTGAACCATTTCCGGCACCACAAGGGCCCAAAGAGTTTCACAGACACTGGATTGTTTCTGAAGTGCCGAAACAATTTTGTAGGAAACACGGCAACCAATTTGCTCATGGCAAAGTTCCACAAAAAGTAAATGAGATTTGACAGGATGGGAAGGTTCTGGACATGTTGGTTGAGAGCATTTCCAGAACCTTCAGTCATTCCTCCAATTGGTCGAAGACACCAGGAGAAATCCCAGCTCTTCAAATGCCACCAGATGTTTCCTGCCCAATGGACGGGTAGACAGGATCTGTGTTTAATGTTTCATCCATAAACTGATAATTCCAACAGTGCATCACTGCCCCAGTGTCGGGCAGTCAGTGCCGCACTGCCCCAGTGTCGGGCAGTCAGTGCCGCACTGCCCCAGTGTCGGGAAGTCAGTGCCGCACTGCCCCAATATTGGTCAGTCAGTGCCGCACTACCCCAGTGTCGGGCAGTCAGTGCCACACTGCCCCAGTGTTGGTCAGTCAGTGCCGCACTGCCCCAGTGTCGGGCTGTCAGTGCCGCACTGCCCCAGTGTTGGGCAGTCAGTGCCGCACTGCCCCAGTGCTGGGCAGTCAGTGCCGCACTCTCCCAGTGTTGGTCAGTCAGTGCCGCACTGCCCCAATGCCGGGCAGTCAGTGCCGCACTGCCCCAGTGTTGGGCGGTCAGTGCCGCACTGCCCCAGTGTCGGTCAGTCAGTGCCGCACTGCCCCAGTGTCGGGCGGTCAGTGCCGCACTGCCTCAATGTTGGTCAGTCAGTGCTGCACTGCCTCAGTGTTGGTCAGTCAGTGCCGCACTGCCCCAGTGTCGGGCGGTCAGTGCCGCACTGCCCCAGTGTCGGGCGGTCAGTGCCGCACTGCCCCAGTGTCGGTCAGTCAGTGCCGCACTCTCCCAGTGTTGGTCAGTCAGTGCCGCACTGCCCCAGTGCTGGGCAGTCAGTGCCGCACTCTCCCAGTGTTGGTCAGTCAGTGCCGCACTGCCCCAATGTCGGGCAGTCAGTGCCGCACTGCCCCAGTGTCGGGCGGTCAGTGCCGCACTGCCCCAGTGTCGGTCAGTCAGTGCCGCACTGCCCCAGTGTCGGGCGGTCAGTGCCGCACTGCCTCAGTGTTGGTTAGTCAGTGCTGCACTGCCTCAGTGTTGGTCAGTCAGTGCCGCACTGCCACAGTGTCGGGCGGTCAGTGCCGCACTGCCCCAGTGTCGGGCGGTCAGTGCCGCACTGCCCCAGTGTCGGTCAGTCAGTGCCGCACTGGCCCAGTGCTGGGCTGTATTTACTGTACTGGGGCATCCACCCACAACTTGTTCACTCAACTCCCAACTGAGCCAACCTGACTCCCAGCTACTGACAATTGATCATTTCTCTACGTGCTTCCTCTCAGCAGTCTGTGTTCCCACATCCCAATCTCTCTGAAGGCTGCATAATTATTTGAATGAAATAAACCTGTTTTGAAACCGTTTGATCCCCTTCCCTAACAGCATGTTATATCTCATTTGTGAGCCAGGTCAGGCAGTGTGGGGGAAAGGGGCTCCCGATCCTGACCCCACACAGAATCCGCACTCTCACACTTTGAACAGCTAGCAGTGACACAGAGTTTCTGTTCCATAATACCTGGGTACTGAGGCCGATTACAGACCCTCCCAACCGGTCAATGCTCTGAATGAGACCCAACTGATGGTCTGTTTGGATCAACAAACAACACCCACAATTACCTCCACCCACTCAGGTAGTCCCTGAACAATCGGGGGATTTACCTGTGGAACTGGCTCACATTAAATCCTTCAGTCATTCCTCCAATCACAATCATTTTCACTCAACTAATCAAACCGGGACATTCAAACTGAGAAAATAGTTTTTAAAATGAAACTGTCTGAACACTGGATTGAGAGATGAACGAAATTTACGGACCTAAACCTCCTCCTCCTCCGAATCCTCCTCCGATCCCCCGGCCGGCAGGTCCAGCGAGCTTCCCTCGAGCAGTGCCGGGCTGAGTCAGCACCAGGAATACAAGAAACAAGATTGGAGCCTTCATCGTCATCGTGTGCGGTATTGTTCAGAGTCAGGTTCAGGCAGCTGTAGGAGAAACGTTGTGAGTCCTGTCTGAGCTTCTTTCCTTTATAACCACACACACGGGGAGTGGCTCTGCTCTCTGACGATGCCCTGGGAAAAGGCGTTTCCTTTCTGTGTGACGTGGATCAGTATACAGCTGTCTATCTTTCAGAAGACAAGGTTGTGTGTTTGGGCCCAACTCCAGGTTTAACACATGGTCTCAGCTGACAGCATGTGCCAGGTCCAGAAGCTTTGTGGGACTGGGGTGGGAAAGTGGAGCTGAGATTGAAGATCAGTCGTGGTGTTTTTGAATGGAGGAGAAGGTTGGAAGGGCCATATGGCCGACTGCTGCTTCTAATTCTGATGTTCTTTGGACATTTTACCATCAAAACCTCACTTTTTGAATCTGAGGCCCAGAAATTGGATAAGGTTCGAAAAAGGGCGGTGTGATGGCCCAGTGCTACTTGGCCTGTTCATTTACACGATTGTAGTGCAGATCCCAGCACTAAACGCACTGCTGATTGGCTTACCGCTCAACAAGTGGGCCAATAGCAGGTACAGTCTGATAACCAGTAATGTCTGGCCTAGTCTTTCTGCACTACTGACAGCTGAGGTGATTTGATGCAGCAGCACTTCATTGTCATTGAAGTCCAGCTGGAATTGCAACTGGAACACGAGGCTCAGCAGCAGCAAAGGGGATGAGCCAGAAGGTTCCGATGCTGCTCTGGAGCCACTGGTTGTGGCAGTGGGGAGGGAGAGAGGCTGTCCTGTTCCCGCAGGGTGAGGAACCCATCAGCACACACTTCAAGAAGGCTGTGGCAGAAGATGACTGCGTACTTCACGGGCCACAGCGGGGTGTCGGGGCCCCAGGGCGGAGTGTCGGGGCCCCATGGCGGGGTGTCAGGGCCCCACGATATCCGGGTCCACGATGTCGTACCACAGACATGGATCCAGTGCGACAGGATGTTTAATGACTTCACACGGCAGGGCGAGGTGAGTGAAGGCTTCAGCCAACGCCATATCCCATCATCTGCACCAGACGCACCACACCCCCATCACAGCCCTCCCTACAATCTCTACCTTTCACCACTCAGATCTCCCAATCATCGCTTCACTTCACCCTCACAACCTTACCACTGCTGAACACTCAGAGCCACATCTTACTCCTTGCACAAACTGACTGCTATTCAACAATGGCAGGCACACCACCCAAACACTCACTACACTCACTGACACACTTCGCTTTCTCTTGCAGCCAAGGTAACTCATAACCGGCGCGACCAGCGGCAGAGAGGAGGCGCTCAATCCGCTGTACAGTCCTTTACCAACTGTAGGAGACAGTGCTCGACCACAGTGGAGGGGAAGTCACTGAATCCATGGCAACAGGGTGAATTGGGTATAGTAACGGTATTCCTAGTCCGTCTTCTCACATTGCACTTCCCTTCATCCCACAATCTCTTCTCACTTACACTACTGATGCTGCATGCAAGGACATCTTGCATTCCCCCCTCCCCTCACCATAACCCGACTCTTGTCCCTTTCAGCTTTCAGAGGGCCACGATCTGCCAGACACACAGCCTGTCACCGAAGTAATGGAGGGGAGTGGAGATGAAGAACACAGCACACCATCACTGTCTCTGAGACTCTCAGACACCAGCTCACAAACTGGCATTGTGCAGAATGTAGAAGGTCACAGACACAACGCACACACACACAGACACGCACACACACAACACACGCACACACAGACACAACACACACACACGTACAGACAACACACACACGTACAGACAGAAAACACACACACGTACAGACAGACAACACACACACGTACAGACACACAACACACACACGTACAGACACAACAGACACACATGTACAGACAGACACAGACTGAGCAGCAGGGAGAGGGTTAAATTTTTAGGTGGGTTGAAATCAGTGACAGAGTGTGAGGTTTTAAACAGGCTTTTAAAAGCACTTGTTCAGCACGCAACATTCAATCTGCAGATTTCGGTCTAATCTGACCTCTCACCAAGGACTGTATTTGATCTCCCCACATTCACTTTGCAAATTCTTCAGATCGGTAGGGGTGAAAGTCAGAATTTTCAGCCTCTGACACCCAGCCCATTGCTGAAGATGGTTTCCAGTGATGTACCGTGTCTGTGCAGAACTCACCGTAGAATTACACAGTGTTTACAGCACAGAAACAGACCATTGGGCCCAACAGCTACATGTCGGAGTTTATTGTGCACACAAGCCTCCACCCTTTATCCAATCATATCCTGCTAATCCTTTCTCCCCTATGTACTTATCTGGTTTCCCTTACAGGCACTGTACTATTCACCATAACTCCTCCATGTTTACCAAGCTCTACATTCTAACCAGTCTATGGGTAAAGAGGTATCTCCTGAATTCCTTATTGGGTTTGTTCGTGCGTAGCTTATATTTATTGTTATGTATGTAAACATTATAACTGTGTAAGAATTACCACCAGAGGGCGCACCTGTTGGAGGCCTAAGGGTCACCTGCACACCTCGAGCAAGGGACTATAAAAGGTTGTCTGCCATGCTGCTCAGGCACTCTTGAGTTTTAATACAGAGACTAAGGTCACATCAGTTTAAGCTTACAGTACTCAGTCTTGTGGAGTTATTCGAAACATAATATTTATGACCTCTAATTTTGGACTCCCAACCAATCTACCCTAAAAAAAACCCTTCATAATATTAAAGATCTCTATTTGATCATAGGTTAGTTGGTAATTGAGTAAACCTCCCTCTACACTATCCCATCAAACGGCCTGTGGGTTTGATACATTGGACGTCTATTTCCAATCTGCCTGAAGAAACCCGTGTAAATAAGATATCTTGGACCCTGAATGGTCACAGTGCTGATAGCCTGGGAATCACGTCTTATCTCCGTAACTTTCTGAATGCATTATTCGGCACTTGCAGATATTCCATGCAGTGCTTTCCTCTTCACAGTTCCTGTGTTTTCCAAAACATCGCCCAGTCTCATTCCTCCTCCGAACATGTGCCCTCGAACAACCTGATCCTAAAGAGAAACAAGACCCGGAAAAGAAGCTGTAATTGATGCAGTATGTTTTATTTCTGAGTAAAGCCCATTCTCAGACAGCAGTAATACAGCGTCAGAGGTTACAGGGCCTAAACAATCAAACAGAACCTGCTTCCCATGAAGGAAGGTTTCATTCAGTGAGAACTTGGAGAGCTTGGGCTGATGGGAATCAGTCACTGCACCTTTCACTGTCGTCAGGACTGGTGAATTATTCCAAATAGAGATTCATTCTGAGGGTTTGCAGGAGGTGTTTACTGCTGTTAAATACCAGAATCAAATAATCAGAATGCACCAATTTAAAAAGAAAATTCAGCACTTTCTGGGGAGGTGAATGGCCCAGATACATTGGTACTGAACAGTATTTAGAAAGGAACAGAACTAGGGGAAGGTGGAACACAGACATGCAAACAGATCGACAGACATACATAGATAGGTGCACACACAGACCCATACACACACAGACCCACATACAGAGAACCACACACACACACACAGAGACAGGTGCACACACACATCTGTAACTGGTGAGAAGCTAGGAGCTGTGGATGAACAGAGAGATTTCGGGGCCTAAGTAGTTAAATCAGTGAAAGCTCGGGGACAGGTACAAAAATAACAAAGGGCTCGTGGATTGTTGGTGCTCCAACTGTACAGAGCTCTGGAAAGACCCCATCTGGAGAACTACATTCAGTTCTGGGTACCACACCTCAGGGAGTGTATATTGCCCTTGGAGGGAGCACAGCACTTATTCACCAGACTGTTACTTGGGCCCCAAGGGTTAAATTATGAGGAGAAATTACATAAACTGGGCTTGAATTCCCGGAATACAGAAGGTTATGGGGTGAGTCCATTTGATTCAGGTTTTTAGGATGTGGAAAGGAATTGTTAAGGTAGATCGAGAGAAACTTTTTCTGTTGGTGGAGGATTCCAGGAGAAGGGGACACAACCTGAAAATGAAAGCCAGGCCTTTCAGGAGAGAAGTTAGGAAACACTTCTTCACAAAAAGGGTGGTAGAAGTGTGGGATTCTCTCACACAAAAAGCAGCAGGTGCTTGCACATGAAATAAATTTAAATCCCAGATCAATAGATGTTTGCCAGGCAACGGTGTAAAAGGATACAGAGCCACGGCAGATCAACGATGATCTCACTGAATGGGGGAACAGGCTCGAGGGGCTGAATGGCCTGCTCCTGTTCCTACCTCTACTTTATACAGAATATCAGCATCGAGCGCTCCCAGGGCCGGTACAGTACAGAGCTCCCTCTACATTACCTTGGCATTACCAATGTTACTCTGTTCCCCGCCCTGCTCTCTACCATGTCTGTTCCTGAGGTAATCAACTTCAATATAGAAAATTAGGGGCACAGCATTGAGATGTTTCAGATAATAAACATCAGAAAAAGGTGCACAACCTTCAAATTAAAACTGGGCCGTTCAGGTGTGATGTCAGGAAGCACTTGTTCACACAGAGGGTACCACAAATCTGGAATTCGCTCCCAAAAATCTGTTGAGGCTGGAACGCAATTGGAAAATCCAAGACTCAGGTTGATATATTTTAGTTAGGTAGGGTTCTGTGTGTCTGTCTATAGACACACATAAATAAATAAACACATACATACACATGCAGAAACACAGACACACAAATGCAGAAACATAAGTACAGAAGCAGACATGCAGGCATGCACGCACACACAGAAATATATACCCACACATACAGAAGCACATACATCAATCATCATACGCAGTCCCTTAGATTCAAAGAAGGCTTGCTTGCATTCTTAAAATGAATCCTTACGTGGCTTAACAGTCCAATCTGAGAGCCACAGTCCATGACACATGTGGGACAGATAGTCGTTGAGGGAAAGGGAGGGTGGGACTGGTTTGCCGCACGCTCTTTCCGCTGCTTGCGCTTGATTTCTGCCTGCTCTCGGGCGATGAGACTCGAGATGCTCAGTGCCCTCCCGGATGTACTTCCTCCATCTGGACGGTCTTTGGTCAGGGACACCCAAGTGGCGGTGGGGATGTTGCACTTTATCAGGGAGGCTTCGAGGCTCTCCTTGTAACGTTTCTTCTGCCCATCTTTGGTTTATTTGCCATGAAGGAGTTCCGAGTAGAGCGCTTGCATAGGGATTCTCATGTCTGGCATGCGGACAATGTGGCCTGCCCAGCGGAGCTGATCAAGTGTGGTCAGTGCTTCAATGCTGGGAAAAAAATACACAGACCGACAGAAACACACCCACAGAAACAGACTCACACATACAGAAAAACACGTGCACATACGCAGACGGACCAGGAGAGAACGGGTTATGTCTGAAGTGAAAATAAACCAGAGAGATTTTAAATAGGCTTTTGAAGGCACTTCATCGGCATGCAACAGCTAGTCTGCCGATTTCACAGAATCCTCGAATGGTTACAGCACAGAAGGAGGCCATTTAGCCCGTGCCAGCTCTCTGCAAGAGTATCTCAGATAGTCCCACTCCCCCATCCTTTCCCCGTAGCATTGCAAGATATAGGGCCTTGTTTGGTACAAATCTGACCTCTCACCAAGGACTGTGTCTGAACTCCCCACATCCAGTTTACAGAAGATCTCTAGATTGGTCGGGGTGTAAGGTCGAAGGTTTGACCCGTGACACAGCCCATTGCTGAAGATTGTTTCGAGAGCTGCACTGTGACTTTTCAGAATTCACCATAGAATGACATTGAAATTATAACAGAGAAACAGGCCATTCGGCCTAACTAGTTCCTGCCGGAGTTTACTCTCCAGATGGGTCTCCAACCATCTTACTACACCTCACCCAATCATCATATATTTATATTCCTTTCTGCCTCATGTACTCAGCTGGCTTCCCCTTAAAGGCACTCTGCCATTCACCTTAACTACTCGATGTGCTAGCAAGCTCTATATTCTAACCTCTGGGATTGAAGAGCTTTCTCCTGAATTCCTGATTGGATTTATTAGTGAGTATCGAATATTTATGACCACTAGTTTTGGACCCCCACACCTGGTAAAATCATCCCAACATCGACCCTATGTAAGCCCTTCATAACGTTCAACAACTCTATCGTGTATTTCACTCATTTTATAAATGTGCCAACATTTTTCCCCCTGGTTTGCCTCCACTGCTAGGCGGTCTGGAGAATAACCTTTTTATCATTAAATGAATGTGAAACTTGCTCCCGTGAGACATTTGTGTCCTATATGGAAATCCGTTCAGCAGGTCAGCAGGAATTGCTTGCCAAATATTCAAACATTTCAGATAAAATTATAAAATGACCGAACTGCTTCAGAAACAGAGACCGACTATTAAAAATAATGAAAAACAAGGCTCAGTAGATTAACGGAGAAGTACATCGGAGGCAACTTGTACATATGCGGGTGGATGTGTTACTGAACCATGTAATGTAATAAAATGAGTTGGGAAATGGGGCTCGATTAGATGTGGGACACACGTTAGAATCTAAAGCAAACTTCCCTCTGGATTAACCGCTAAATCTTGCAGATCTCCATGCCCCTGGTGAGACCCGGCACATCCTGGGCAGCACATTTTAAAACTGGGGGTGCAGAATATGTGATCAGCTCATGCAATGTGTTTAGAGCACGGGCTGGGCTCTGTGTTAAAGTCTTTGGTTCGTGCAGTCCTATTACATCAGGAATCCTGGCAGATAGAGAGAGAAAACGGGAGAAGTGGGAGAGTGAGAGACACAGGGGCAGAGAGGGAAGAAACAGAGAGAGAATGGAGAAAGACAGAGGGAGAGACAAAGATAGCAAGAGAGAAGGGAGAGTAAGATAAAGAAAGACTAACATCGAAGGGGAGAGTGTGAGGAAACAAGCAGCAAAATAAGTGAGACACACAGGGAGAGAGACAAGAATCCAAGGGAGTTGGAGAGAGAATGAGGCAGAGTTTTAGAGAGGAAGGAAAAAGGAAACAGCGGCTGGGATGGCGAGAGAGAGACTGGGGCAGAGAGAAGAGAGAGAAACAAAAGAGGTGGAAAGAGGGACTAAGCGTGAAGCAGAAAGATGGACCACGAAGCAGAGATTAGAAAGGCAGAGTCAGACAGCGAGACAGAGAGAAATGAGAGGTAAAGAGAGGAGAGAAAAGGTGAATGAGAGAGAGAGAGAAAATTAGGCGGGGAGAGAAAGCAATTGATAAAAAGAAACAGAGGTGGAGAGAAGAGAGTGAGGCACAGAGAGAGAGACAGAGATAGAGAGAGAGACAGCGAGAGAGAGATAAAATGATTCAGATTGTGAAAGAGAGAAATAAAGGAAATAGAGGAACTACGCGATAGAGAGAGAAAAAATCTCCCTAGACACTGTCCCATCAAACGGTCTGTGGGTCTATTTCCAATCTGCCTGAAGAGACCCGTTCAAGTGAGATATCTTGGACCCTGAAGAGTCAGTGTCAACACTCTGGTACACATGTCTTATAGAATTACCTTTTTGAATGTGCTGTTAGGCGCTGCAGAGATTCCCTGCAGTGGTTTCCTCTTCACACTTCCTGCGATTTCCAAATCATCGTCAAGCCTCATTCCACCCCCGAACTCCATGTCCTCGGCCACTGATCCGAATGAGAAACAAGACACGGATATGAAGCTGTGTTTAATGCAAGAAGTTTTATTTCTGAGTACAGCCCATTATTCTGACAGTAGTAATACACGGTCAGGGATTTTATGGGACCAAAACAATCAAACAGAGCCTGCTCCTTGCGAAGGAAGGTTTCATTCAGTGAGATCTTGGAGATCTCAGGCTGGTGGAAATCCGATACTGGACCTTTCACAGCTGCGGTCTGCAACATCGGGACCCACCAGGGAAGGATAGTGGGACAGACAGATACGTAGGGTGAGCTGGCGCAGTTGCTGGGACTAGTGAACTATTCCAACTAGTGATTTAGTTGCTGAGGGTTTGTAGGACTTGTTTACTGCTGTTAAATACCAGAATCAAATTAATCAGAATGCACCAATTTAAACAAAGAATTTTGCATTTTCTGGGGAGGTGAATGGCCCAGACACATTGATACTGAACAGTATTAAGAAATGAATGGAACAAGGGAAATGTGCAACACAGATATACACACAGAGATCCAACACAGAGACAGGTGCACACACATGCACACAGACCCACACACACACACAGACCCACACACATCTGTAACTGGCGAGAAGCTAGGAGCAGTTCAGAGCTCCCTCTACAGTACCCTGTCATTACCAATGTTACTCTGTTCCCCCTCCCTGCTCTATACCATTTCTGTTCCTGCGGTTATAAACTTCAATATAGAAAATTATGGGCGACACCATTAAGATGTTTAAGATAATTGAGAGATAATACTTCATCTGGTGCGAGAGTTCAGAAAAAGATGCACAACCTTCACATTAAATCTTGGCCACTCAAAAGTGTGATGTCAGGAAGCAGAAATCTGGAATTCTCTGCCAGAAATCTGTTGACGCTGGAGCCCAATTGAAAACTTCAAGACACAGATTGATAGATTTTTGTTAGGTAGGGTTCTGTATGTCTGTATATAGACAGATATACAAACAGACACACAGGCAGAAACACATCCCACATATAGAGACACACATACCCAAACTGAAACACACCTAAACACACATACCCACATAGACAGAAACACATACCCACACAGACAACACATACCACACTCGCAAACGGACCAGGAGAGAATGGGTTAGGGCTGTAGTGGATTGAAACCAGTGAGAGAGGTTTTAAACAGGCTTTTGAAGGCACTTGATCAGCACGCAACAGTCAGTCTGCCGATTTCATACAATCCTAGAATGGTTACATAGGAGGAGGACATTCGGGTCGTCACTGCTCTCTGCGAGAGTATCTCAGCTAGTCCCACTCATAGAATCATTGAAAATTACAGCGTGGCAGGAGGCCATTTCAGCCCATTGTGTCCACGGCGGCCAAACAAGAGCTCTCCAGCCTAATTCCACTTTCCGGCTCTTTGTCCGTATCACTGCAGGTTACGGCACTTTAAGTGCACGTCCAAGTATGTTTCAAATGTGGTGAGGGATTCTTCCTCTACCATCCTTTCAGGCAGTGAGTTCCAGACCACCACCACCTTCTAATTGACGAAATTTCACCTCATACCTCCTCTAAACCTCCCCCTAATTACTTCAAATCTATATCCCCTGTATGTTGACCCCGCTATAGAGGGACAACAGGTCCTTCCTGTCTACTTTATCCAGGTACCTCATAATTATATACACCTCAATCATGTTTCCCCTCAGCCTCCTCTGTTCCAATGATCACAGACCGGGGAGAGCTAGCATGGGACCTGAGCGATGGGGATAAAAGGAGCAGTGACCCCAGGCCTGAGATCAGAGAGGGACCTGAGCGATGGGGATAAAAGGAGCAGGGACCCCAGGGCTGAGATCAGAGAGGGACCTGAGCGATGGGGATAAAAGGAGCAGTGACACCAGGCCTGAGATCAGAGAGGGACCTGAGCGATGGGAATAAAAGGAGCAGGGACCCCAGGCCTGAGATCAGAGAGGGACCTGAGCGATGGGGATAAAAGGAGCAGTGTACCCAGGCCTGAGATCAGAGAGGGACCTGAGCGATGGGGATAAAAGGAGCAGTGACCCCCAGGCCTGAGATCAGAGAGGGACCTGAGCGATGGGGATAAAAGGAGCAGTGACCCCAGGCCTGAGATCAGAGAGGGACCTGAGCGATGGGAATAAAAGGAGCACTGTCCCTTGGCCTGAGATCACAGAGGGACCTGAGCGATGGGGATAAAAGGAGCCGGGACCCGAGGCCTGAGATCAGAGAGGGACCTGAGCGATGGGGATAAAAGGAGCAGGGTACCCAGGCCTGAGATCAGAGAGGGACCTGAGCGATGGGAATAAAAGGAGCAGGGACCCCAGGCCTGAGATCAGAGAGGGACCTGAGCGATGGGGATAAAAGTAGCAGGGTACCCAGGCCTGAGATCAGAGAGGGACCTGAGCGATGGGGATAAAAGGAGCAGTGACTGCCAGGCCTGAGATCAGAGAGGGACCTGAGCGATGGGGATAAAAGGAGCAGTGACCCGAGGGCTGAGATCAGAGAGGGACCTGAGCGATGGGGATAAAAGGAGCAGGGACCCCAGGCCTGAGATCAGAGAGGGACCTGAGCGATGGGGATAAAAGGAGCACTGTCCCTAGGCCTGAGATCAGAGAGGGACCTGAGCGATGGGGATAAAAGGAGCAGGGACCCCAGGCCTGAGATCAGAGAGGGACCTGAGCGATGGGGATAAAAGGAGCAGTGACTCCAGGTCTGAGAAAAGAGAGGGACCTGAGCGATGGGGATAAAGGGAGCAGTGACCCCAGGCCTGAGATCAGAGAGGGACCTGAGCGATGGGGATAAAAGCAGCACTGTCCCTAGGCCTGAGATCAGAGAGGCACCTGAGCGATGGGGATAAAAGGAGCAGTGACTCCAGGCCTGAGATCAGAGAGGGACCTGAGCGATGGGGATAAAAGGAGCTGGGACCCCAGGCCTGAGATCAGAGAGGGACCTGAGCGATGGGGATAAAAGGAGCAGGTACCCCAGGCCTGAGATCAGAGAGGGACCTGAGCGATGGGGATAAAACGAGCAGGGACCCCAGGCCTGAGATCAGAGAGGGACCTGAACGATGGGAATAAAAGTAGCAGTGACCCCAGGCCTGAGATCAGAGAGGG
The DNA here is from genome assembly GCF_044704955.1 of Pristiophorus japonicus. Classification (NCBI taxonomy): domain Eukaryota; kingdom Metazoa; phylum Chordata; class Chondrichthyes; family Pristiophoridae; genus Pristiophorus; species Pristiophorus japonicus. The sequence goes on from NC_092001.1 coordinate 7,967,605, forward strand.
ACCTGAACGATGGAGATAAAAGGAGCAGTGACCCGAGGCCTGAGATCAGAGAGGGACCTGAGCGATGGGGATAAAACGAGCAGGGACCCCAGGCCTGAGATCAGAGAGGGACCTGAACGATGGGGATAAAAGGAGCAGTGACCCGAGGCCTGAGATCAGAGAGGGACCTGAGCGATGGGAATAAAAGGAGCAGGGACCCCAGGCCTGAGATCATAGAGGGACCTGAGCGATGGGGATAAAAGGAGCAGTGACCCCAGGCCTGAGATCAGAGAGGGCCCTGAGCGATGGGAATAAAAGGAGCAGGGACCCCAGGCCTGAGATCAGAGAGGGACCTGAGCGATGGGGATAAAAGGAGCAGTGACCCCAGGCCTGAGATCAGAGAGGGACCTGAGCGGTGGGGATAAAAGGAGCAGGGACCCCAGGCCTGAGATCAGAGAGGGACCTGAGCGATAGGTATAAAAGGAGCAGTGACCCCAGGCCTGAGATCAGAGAGGGACCTGAGCGATGGGGATAAAAGGAGCAGTGACTCCATGCCTGAGATCAGAGAGGGACCTGAACGATGGGGATAAAAGGAGCAGTGACTCCAGGCCTGAGATCAGAGAGGGACCTGAGCGATGGGGATAAAAGGAGCAGGGACGCCAGGCCTGAGATCAGAGAGGGACCTGAGCGATGGGGATAAAAGGAGCAGTGTCTCCAGGTCTGAGATCAGAGAGGGACCTTGAGCGATGGGGATAAAAGGAGCACTGTCCCTAGGCCTGCCATCAGAGAGGGACCTGAGCGATGGGGATAAAAGGAGCTGGGACCCCAGGCCAGAGATCAGAGAGGGACCTGAGCGATGGGGATAAAAGGAGCGGGGACCCCAGGCCAGAGATCAGAGATGGAACTGAGCGATGGGGATAAAAGGAACAGTGACCCCTGGCCTGAGATCAGAGAGGGACCTGAGCGATGGGGATAAAAGGAACAGTGACCCCAGGCCTGAGATCAGAGAGGGACCTGAGCGATGGGGATAAAAGGAACAGTGACCCCAGGCCTGAGATCAGATAGGGAACTGAGCGATGGGGATAAAAGGAGCGGGGACCCGAGGCCTGAGATCAGAGAGGGACCTGAGCGATGGGGACAAAAGGAGCAGGGACCCCAGGCCTGAGATCAGAGAGGGACCTGAACGATGGGGCTAAAAGGAGCAGGGACCCCAGGCCTGAGATCAGAGAGGGACCTGAGCGATGGGGATAAAAGGAGCACTGTCCCTAGGCCTGAGATCAGAGAGGGACCTGAGCGATGGGGATAAAAGGAGCAGTGACCCCAGGCCTGAGATCAGAGTGGGACCTGAGCGATGGGGATAAAAGGAGCACTGTCCCTAGGCCTGAGATCAGAAAGCGACCTGAGCGATGTGGATAAAAGGAGCAGTGACCCCAGGCCTGAGATCAGCGAGGGACCTGAGCGATGGGGATAAAAGGAGCAGTGACCCCAGGCCTGAGATCAGAGAGGGACCTGAGCGATGGTGATAAAAGGAGCGGTGACCCCAGGCCTGTGATCAGAGAGGGACCTGAGCGATGGGGATAAAAGGAGCACTGTCCCTAGGCCTGAGATCAGAGAGGGACCTGAGCGATGGGGATAAAAGGAGCAGGGACCCCAGGCCTGAGATCAGAGAGGGACCTGAGCGATGGGGATAAAAGGAGCAGTGACTCCAGGTCTGAGATCAGAGAGGGACCTGAGCGATGGGGATAAAAGGAGCAGGGACACCAGGCCTGAGATCAGAGAGTGACCTGAGCGATGGGGATAAAGGGAGCAGGGACTCCAGGCCTGAGATCAGAGAGGGACCTGAGCGATGGGGATAAAAGGAGCTGGGACCCCAGGCCTGAGATCAGAGAGGGACCTGAGCGATGGGGATAAAAGGAGCAGGGACCCCAGGCCTGAGATCAGAGAGGGACCTGAGCGATGGGGATAAAACGAGCAGGGACCCCAGGCCTGAGATCAGAGAGGGACCTGAACGATGGGAATAAAAGTAGCAGTGACCCCAGGCCTGAGATCAGAGAGGGACCTGAACGATGGAGATAAAAGGAGCAGTGACCCCAGGCCTGAGATCAGAGAGGGACCTGAGCGATGGGGATAAAAGGAGCAGGGACCCCAGGCCTGAGATCAGAGAGGGACCTGAACGATGGGAATAAAAGTAGCAGTGACCCCAGGCCTGAGATCAGAGAGGGACCTGAACGATGGGGATAAAAGGAGCAGTGACCCCAGGCCTGAGATCAGAGAGGGACCTGAGCGATGGGGATAAAAGGAGCAGGGACTCCAGGCCTGAGATCAGAGAGGGACCTGAGCGATGGGGATAAAAGGAGCAGTGACCCGAGGCCTGAGATCAGAGAGGGACCTGAGCGATGGGGATAAAAGGAGCAGGGACCCCAGGCCTGAGATCATAGAGGGACTTGAGCGATGGGGATAAAAGGAGCAGTGACCCCAGGCCTGAGATCAGAGAGGGACCTGAGCGATGGGGATAAAAGGAGCAGTGACCCGAGGCCTGAGATCAGAGAGGGACCTGAGCGATGGGGATAAAAGGAGCAGGGACCCCAGGCCTGAGATCAGAGAGGGCCCTGAGCGATGGGAATAAAAGGAGCAGGGACCCCAGGCCTGAGATCAGAGAGGGACCTGAGCGATGGGGATAAAAGGAGCAGTGACCCGAGGCCTGAGATCAGAGAGGGACCTGAGCGATGGGGATAAAAGGAGCAGTGACCCCAGGCCTGAGATCAGAGAGGGACCTGAGCGATGGGGATAAAAGGAGCAGGGACCCCAGGCCTGAGGTCAGAGAGGGACCTGAGCGATGGGGATAAAAGGAGCTGGGACCCCAGGTCTGAGATCAGAGAGGGACCTTGAGCGATGGGGATAAAAGGAGCTGGGACCCCAGGCCAGAGATCAGAGAGGGACCTGAGCGATGGGGATAAAAGGAGCGGGGACCCAAGACCTGCGATCAGAGATGGAACTGAGCGATGGGGACAAAAGGAGCAGGGACCCCAGGCCTGAGATCAGAGAGGGACCTGAACGATGGGGCTAAAAGGAGCACTGTCCCTAGGCCTGAGATCAGAGAGGGACCTGAGCGATGGGGATAAAAGGAGCAGTGACCCCAGGCTTGAGATCAGAGAGGGTCCTGAGCGATTGGGATAAAAGGAGCTGGGACCCCAGGCCTGAGATCAGAGAGGGACCTGAGCGATGGGGATAAAAGGAGCAGGGACCCCAGGCCTGAGATCTGAGAGGGACCTGAGCGATGGGGATAAAAGGAGCTGGGACCCAAGACCTGCGATCAGAGAGGGACCTGAGCGATGGGGATAAAAGGAGAATTTACCCCAGGCCTGAGATCAGAAAGGGACCTGAGCGATGGGGATAATAGAAGCTGGGACCCCAGGCCTGAGATCAGAGAGGGACCTGAGCAATGGGGATAAAAGGAGCGGGGACCCCAGGCCTGAGATCAGAGAGGGACCTGAGCGATGGGGATAAAAAGAGCAGTGACCCCAGGCCTGAGATCAGAGAGGGACCTAAGCGATGGGGATAAAAGGAGCAGTGACCCCAGGCCTGAATTCAGAGAGGGACCTGAGCGATGGGGATAAAAGGAGCACTGTCCCTAGGCCTGAGATCAGAGAGGGACCTGAGCGATGGGGATAAAAGGAGCACTGTTCCCTGGTCTGAGATCAGAGAGGGACCTGAGCGATGGGGATAAAAGGAGCAGTGACCCCAGGCCTGAGATAAGAGAGGGACCTGAGCGATGGGGATAAAAGGAGCACTGACCCCAGGCCTGAGATCAGAGTGGGACCTGAGCGATGGGGATAAAAGGAGCAGTGACCCCAGGCCTGAGATCAGAGAGGGAACTGAGTGATGGGGATAAAAGGAGCATTGACCCCAGGCCTGAGATCAGAGAGGGACCTGAACGATGGGGATAAAAGGAGCAGTGACCCCAGGCCTGAGTTCAGAGAGGGACCTGAGCGATGGGGATAAAAGGAGCAGTGGCCCCAGGCCTGAGATCAGAGAGAGACCTAAGCGATGGGGATAAAAGTAGCAGGGTACCCAGGCCTGAGATCAGAGAGGGACCTGAGCGATGGGGATAAAAGGAGCAGGGACCCCAGGCCTGAGATCAGAGAGGGACCTGAGCGATGGGGATAAAAGGAGCAGTGATCCCAGGCCTGAGATCAGAGAGGGACCTGAGCGATGGGGATAAAAGGAGCAGTGAGCCCAGGCCTGAGATCAGAGAGGGACCTGAGCGATGGGGATAAAAGGAGCAGTGACCCCAGGCCTGAGATCAGAGAGGGACCTGCGTGATGGGGATAAAAGGAGCTGGGACCCCAGGCCTGAGATCAGAGAGGGACCTGAGCGATGGGGATAAAAGGACCAGGGACCCCAGGCCTGAGATCAGAGAGGGACCTGAGCGATGGGGATAAAAGGAGCAGGGACCCCAGGCCTGAGATCAGAGAGGGACCTGAGCGATGGGGATAAAAGGAGCAGTGTCCCCAGGCCTGAGATCAGAAAGGTACCTGAGCGATGTGGATAAAAGGAGCAGTGATCCCAGGCCTGAGATCAGAGAGGGACCTGAGCGATGGGGATAAAAGGAGCAGTGACCCCAGGCCTGAGATCAGAGAGGGACCTGAGCGATGGGGATAAAAGGAGCAGTGACCCCAGACCTGAGATCAGAGAGGGACCTGAGCGATGGGGATAAAAGGAGCAGTGACCCGAGGCCTGAGATCAGAGAGGGACCTGAACGATGGGGATAAAAGGAGCAGTGACCCCAGGCCTGAGATCAGAGAGGGACCTGAGCGATGGTGATAAAAGGAGCGGTGACCCCAGGACTGTGATCAGAGAGGGACCTGAGCGATGGGGATAAAAGTAGCACTGTCCCTAGGCCTGAGATCAGAGAGGGACCTGAGCGATGGGGATAAAAGGAGCAGGGACCCCAGGCCTGAGATCAGAGAGGGACCTGAGCGATGGGGATAAAAGGAGCAGTGACTCCAGGTCTGAGATCAGAGAGGGACCTGAGCGATGGGGATAAAAGGAGCAGTGACCCCAGGCCTGAGATCAGAGAGGGACCTGAGCGATGGGGATAAAACGAGCAGGGACACCAGGCCTGAGATCAGAGAGGGACCTGAACGATGGGGATAAAAGGAGCAGGGACCCCAGGCCTGAGATCAGAGAGGGACCTGGGCGATGGGGATAAAACGAGCAGGGACACCAGGCCTGAGATCAGAGAGGGACCTGAGCGATGGGGATAAAAGGAGCAGTGACCCCAGGCCTGAGTTTAGAGAGGGACCTGAGCGATGGGGATAAAAGGAGCAGTGACCCCAGGCCTGAGTTTAGAGAGGGACCTGAGCGATGGGGATAAAAGGAGCAGTGACTCCAGGTCTGAGATCAGAGAGGGACCTGAGCTATGGGGATAAAAGGAGCAGCGGACTCCAGACCTGAGGTCAGAGAGGGACCTGAGCGATGGGGATAAAAGGAGCAGGGACTCCAGACCTGAGATCAGAGAGGGACCTGAGCGATGGGGATAAAAGGAGCACTGTCCCCAGGCCTGAGATCAGAGAGGGACCTGAGCGATGGGGATAAAAGGAGCAGGGTACCCAGGCCTGAGATCAGAGAGGGACCTAAGCGATGGGGATAAAAGGAGCAGTGACCCCAGGCCTGAACTCAGAGAGGGACCTGAGCGATGGGGATAAAAGGAGCACTGTCCCTAGGCCTGAGATCAGAGAGGGACCTGAGCGATGGGGATAAAAGGAGCACTGTCCCCTGGTCTGAGATCAGAGAGGGACCTGAGCGATGGGGATAAAAGGAGCAGTGACCCCAGGCCTGAGATAAGAGAGGGACCTGAGCGATGGGTATAAAAGGAGCAGGGTACCCAGGCCTGAGATCAGAGTGGGACCTGAGCGATGGGGATAAAAGGAGCAGTGACCCCAGGCCTGAGATCAGAGAGGGACCTGAACGATGGGGATAAAAGGAGCAGTGACACCAGGCCTGAGATCAGAGAGGGACCTGAGCGATGGGGATAAAAGGAGCAGTGGCCCCAGGCCTGAGATCAGAGAGAGACCTAAGCGATGGTGATAAAAGTAGCAGGGTACCCAGGCCTGAGATCAGAGAGGGACCTGAGCGATGGGGATAAAAGGAGCAGTGACCCCAGGCCTGAGATCAGAGAGGGACCTGAGCGATGGGGATAAAAGGAGCGGTGACCCCAGGCCTGAGATCAGAGAGGGACCTGAGCGATGGGGATAAAAGGAGCAGTGACTCCAGACCTGAGATCAGAGAGGGACCTGAGCGATGGGGATAAAAGGAGCAGGGTTCCCAGGCCTGAGCTCAGAGAGGTACCTGAGAGATGGGGATAAAAGGAGCAGGGACCCCAGGCCTGAGATCAGAGAGGGAACTGAACGATGGGGATAAAAGGAGCAGGGACTCCAGACCTGAGATCAGAGAGGGACATGAGCGATGGGGATATAAGGACCAGTGACCCCAGGCCTGAGATCAGAGAGGGACCTGAGCGATGGGGATAAAAGGAGCAGTGTCCCCAGGCCTGAGATCAGAAAGGTACCTGAGCGATGTGGATAAAAGGAGCAGTGACCCCAGGCCTGAGATCAGAGAGGGACCTGAGCGATGGGGATAAAAGGAGCAGTGACCCCAGGCCTGAGATCAGAGAGAGACCTAAGCGATGGGGATAAAAGTAGCAGGGTACCCAGGCCTGAGATCAGAGAGGGACCTGAGCGATGGGGATAAAAGGAGCAGTGACCCCAGGGCTGAGATCAGAGAGGGACCTGAACGATGGGGATAAAAGGAGCAGTGACCCCAGGCCTGAGATCAGAGAGGGACCTGAGCGATGGGGATAAAAGGAGCAGTGGCCCCAGGCCTGAGATCAGAGAGAGACCTAAGCGATGGGGATAAAAGTAGCAGGGTACCCAGGCCTGAGATCAGAGAGGGACCTGAGCGATGGGGATAAAAGGAGCAGGGACCCCAGGCCTGAGATCAGAGAGGGACCTGAGCGATGGGGATAAAAGGAGCAGTGATCCCAGGCCTGAGATCAGAGAGGGACCTGAGCGATGGGGATAAAAGGAGCAGTAAGCCCAGGCCTGAGATCAGAGAGGGACCTGAGCGATGGGATAAAAGGAGCAGTGATCCCAGGCCTGAGATCAGAGAGGGACCTGAGCGATGGGGATAAAAGGAGCAGTGACCCCAGGCCTGAGATCAGAGAGGGACCTGAGCGATGGGGATAAAAGGAGCTGGGACCCCAGGCCTGAGATCAGAGAGGGACGTGAGCGATGGGGATAAAAGGAGCTGGGACCCCAGGCCTGAGATCAGAGAGGGACCTGAGCGATGGGGATAAAAGGACCAGGGACCCCAGGCCTGAGATCAGAGAGGGACCTGAGCGATGGGGATAAAAGGAGCAGGGACCCCAGGCCTGAGATCAGAGAGGGACCTGAGCGATGGGGATAAAAGGAGCAGTGTCCCCAGGCCTGAGATCAGAAAGGTACCTGAGCGATGTGGATAAAAGGAGCAGTGACCCCAGGCCTGAGATCAGAGAGGGACCTGAGCGATGGGGATAAAAGGAGCAGTGACCCCAGGCCTGAGATCAGAGAGGGACCTGAGCGATGGGGATAAAAGGAGCAGTGACCCCAGACCTGAGATCAGAGAGGGACCTGAGCGATGGGGATAAAAGGAGCAGTGACCCGAGGCCTGAGATCAGAGAGGGACCTGAGCGATGGGGATAAAAGGAGCAGTGACCCCAGGCCTGAGATCAGAGAGGGACCTGAGCGATTGTGATAAAAGGAGCGGTGACCCCAGGACTGTGATCAGAGAGGGACCTGAGCGATGGGGATAAAAGTAGCATTGTCCCTAGGCCTGAGACCAGAGAGGGACCTGAGCGATGGGGATAAAAGGAGCAGGGACCCCAGGCCTGAGATCAGAGAGGGACCTGAGCGATGGGGATAAAAGGAGCAGTGACTCCAGGTCTGAGATCAGAGAGGGACCTGAGCGATGGGGATAAAAGGAGCAGTGACCCCAGGCCTGAGATCAGAGAGGGACCTGAGCGATGGGGATAAAACGAGCAGGGACACCAGGCCTGAGATCAGAGAGGGACCTGAACGATGGGGATAAAAGGAGCAGGGACCCCAGGCCTGAGATCAGAGAGGGACCTGGGCGATGGGGATAAAACGAGCAGGGACACCAGGCCTGAGATCAGAGAGGGACCTGAGCGATGGGGATAAAAGGAGCAGTGACCCCAGGCCTGAGTTTAGAGAGGGACCTGAGCGATGGGGATAAAAGGAGCAGTGACCCCAGGCCTGAGTTTAGAGAGGGACCTGAGCGATGGGGATAAAAGGAGCAGTGACTCCAGGTCTGAGATCAGAGAGGGACCTGAGCTATGGGGATAAAAGGAGCAGCGGACTCCAGACCTGAGATCAGAGAGGGACCTGAGCGATGGTGATAAAAGGAGCGGTGACCCCAGGACTGTGATCAGAGAGGGACCTGAGCGATGGGGATAAAAGTAGCACTGTCCCTAGGCCTGAGATCAGAGAGGGACCTGAGCGATGGGGATAAAAGAAGCAGGGACCCCAGGCCTGAGATCAGAGAGGGACCTGAGCGATGGGGATAAAAGGAGCAGTGACTCCAGGTCTGAGATCAGAGAGGGACCTGAGCGATGGGGATAAAAGGAGCAGTGACCCCAGGCCTGAGATCAGAGAGGGACCTGAGCGATGGGGATAAAAGGAGCAGTGACTCCAGGTCTGAGATCAGAGAGGGACCTGAGCTATGGGGATAAAAGGAGCAGCGGACTCCAGACCTGAGGTCAGAGAGGGACCTGGGCGATGGGGATAAAACGAGCAGGGACACCAGGCCTGAGATCAGAGAGGGACCTGAGCGATGGGGATAAAAGGAGCAGTGACCCCAGGCCTGAGTTTAGAGAGGGACCTGAGCGATGGGGATAAAAGGAGCAGTGACCCCAGGCCTGAGTTTAGAGAGGGACCTGAGCGATGGGGATAAAAGGAGCAGTGACTCCAGGTCTGAGATCAGAGAGGGACCTGAGCTATGGGGATAAAAGGAGCAGCGGACTCCAGACCTGAGGTCAGAGAGGGACCTGAGCGATGGGGATAAAAGGAGCAGGGACTCCAGACCTGAGATCAGAGAGGGACCTGAGCGATGGGGATAAAAGGAGCACTGTCCCCAGGCCTGAGATCAGAGAGGGACCTGAGCGATGGGGATAAAAGGAGCAGGGTACCCAGGCCTGAGATCAGAGAGGGACCTAAGCGATGGGGATAAAAGGAGCAGTGACCCCAGGCCTGAACTCAGAGAGGGACCTGAGCGATGGGGATAAAAGGAGCACTGTCCCTAGGCCTGAGATCAGAGAGGGACCTGAGCGATGGGGATAAAAGGAGCACTGTCCCCTGGTCTGAGATCAGAGAGGGACCTGAGCGATGGGGATAAAAGGAGCAGTGACCCCAGGCCTGAGATAAGAGAGGGACCTGAGCGATGGGGATAAAAGGAGCAGGGACCCCAGGCCTGAGATCAGAGAGGGAACTGAGCGATGGGGATAAAAGGAGCAGTGACCCCAGGCCTGAGATCAGAGAGGGACCTGAACGATGGGGATAAAAGGAGCAGTGACCCCAGGCCTGAGATCAGAGAGGGACCTGAACGATGGGGATAAAAGGAGCAGTGACACCAGGCCTGAGATCAGAGAGGGACCTGAGCGATGGGGATAAAAGGAGCAGTGGCCCCAGGCCTGAGATCAGAGAGAGACCTAAGCGATGGTGATAAAAGTAGCAGGGTACCCAGGCCTGAGATCAGAGAGGGACCTGAGCGATGGGGATAAAAGGAGCAGTGACCCCAGGCCTGAGATCAGAGAGGGACCTGAACGATGGGGATAAAAGGAGCGGTGACCCCAGGCCTGAGATCAGAGAGGAACCTGAGCGATGGGGATAAAAGGAGCAGTGACTCCAGACCTGAGATCAGAGAGGGACCTGAGCGATGGGGATAAAAGGAGCAGGGTTCCCAGGCCTGAGCTCAGAGAGGTACCTGAGAGATGGGGATAAAAGGAGCAGGGACCCCAGGCCTGAGATCAGAGAGGGAACTGAACGATGGGGATAAAAGGAGCAGGGACTCCAGACCTGAGATCAGAGAGGGACATGAGCGATGGGGATATAAGGACCAGTGACCCCAGGCCTGAGATCAGAGAGGGACCTGAGCGATGGGGATAAAAGGAGCAGTGTCCCCAGGCCTGAGATCAGAAAGGTACCTGAGCGATGTGGATAAAAGGAGCAGTGACCCCAGGCCTGAGATCAGAGAGGGACCTGAGCGATGGGGATAAAAGGAGCAGTGACCCCAGGCCTGAGATCAGAGAGAGACCTAAGCGATGGGGATAAAAGTAGCAGGGTACCCAGGCCTGAGATCAGAGAGGGACCTGAGCGATGGGGATAAAAGGAGCAGTGACCCCAGGCCTGAGATCAGAGAGGGACCTGAACGATGGGGATAAAAGGAGCAGTGACCCCAGGCCTGAGATCAGAGAGGGACCTGAGCGATGGGGATAAAAGGAGCAGTGGCCCCAGGCCTGAGATCAGAGAGAGACCTAAGCGATGGGGATAAAAGTAGCAGGGTACCCAGGCCTGAGATCAGAGAGGGACCTGAGCGATGGGGATAAAAGGAGCAGGGACCCCAGGCCTGAGATCAGAGAGGGACCTGTGCGATGGGGATAAAAGGAGCAGTGATCCCAGGCCTGAGATCAGAGAGGGACCTGAGCGATGGGGATAAAAGGAGCAGTAAGCCCAGGCCTGAGATCAGAGAGGGACCTGAGCGATGGGGATAAAAGGAGCAGTGATCCCAGGCCTGAGATCAGAGAGGGACCTGAGCGATGGGGATAAAAGGAGCAGTGACCCCAGGCCTGAGATCAGAGAGGGACCTGAGCGATGGGGATAAAAGGAGCTGGGACCCCAGGCCTGAGATCAGAGAGGGACCTGAGCGATGGGGATAAAAGGAGCTGGGACCCCAGGCCTGAGATCAGAGAGGGACCTGAGCGATGGGGATAAAAGGACCAGGGACCCCAGGCCTGAGATCAGAGAGGGACCTGAGCGATGGGGATAAAAGGAGCAGGGACCCCAGGCCTGAGATCAGAGAGGGACCTGAGCGATGTGGATAAAAGGAGCAGTGTCCCCAGGCCTGAGTTCAGAAAGGTACCTGAGCGATGTGGATAAAAGGAGCAGTGACCCCAGGCCTGAGATCAGAGAGGGACCTGAGCGATGGGGATAAAAGGAGCAGTGACCCCAGGCCTGAGATCAGAGAGGGACCTGAGCGATGGGGATAAAAGGAGCAGTGACCCCAGACCTGAGATCAGAGAGGGACCTGAGCGATGGGGATAAAAGGAGCAGTGACCCGAGGCCTGAGATCAGAGAGGGACCTGAGCGATGGGGATAAAAGGAGCAGTGACCCCAGGCCTGAGATCAGAGAGGGACCTGAGCAATGGTGATAAAAGGAGCGGTGACCCCAGGACTGTGATCAGAGAGGGACCTGAGCGATGGGGATAAAAGTAGCACTGTCCCTAGGCCTGAGATCAGAGAGGGACCTGAGCGATGGGGATAAAAGGAGCAGGGACCCCAGGCCTGAGATCAGAGAGGGACCTGAGCGATGGGGATAAAAGGAGCAGTGACTCCAGGTCTGAGATCAGAGAGGGACCTGAGCGATGGGGATAAAAGGAGCAGTGACCCCAGGCCTGAGATCAGAGAGGGACCTGAGCGATGGGGATAAAACGAGCAGGGACACCAGGCCTGAGATCAGAGAGGGACCTGAACGATGGGGATAAAAGGAGCGGGGACCCCAGGCCTGAGATCAGAGAGGGACCTGGGCGATGGGGATAAAACGAGCAGGGACACCAGGCCTGAGATCAGAGAGGGACCTGAGCGATGGGGATAAAAGGAGCAGTGACCCCAGGCCTGAGTTTAGAGAGGGACCTGAGCGATGGGGATAAAAGGAGCAGTGACCCCAGGCCTGAGTTTAGAGAGGGACCTGAGCGATGGGGATAAAAGGAGCAGTGACTCCAGGTCTGAGATCAGAGAGGGACCTGAGCTATGGGGATAAAAGGAGCAGCGGACTCCAGACCTGAGATCAGAGAGGGACCTGAGCGATGGTGATAAAAGGAGCGGTGACCCCAGGACTGTGATCAGAGAGGGACCTGAGCGATGGGGATAAAAGTAGCACTGTCCCTAGGCCTGAGATCAGAGAGGGACCTGAGCGATGGGGATAAAAGGAGCAGGGACCCCAGGCCTGAGATCAGAGAGGGACCTGAGCGATGGGGATAAAAGGAGCAGTGACTCCAGGTCTGAGATCAGAGAGGGACCTGAGCGATGGGGATAAAAGGAGCAGTGACCCCAGGCCTGAGATCAGAGAGGGACCTGAGCGATGGGGATAAAACGAGCAGGGACACCAGGCCTGAGATCAGAGAGGGACCTGAACGATGGGGATAAAAGGAGCAGGGACCCCAGGCCTGAGTTCAGAGAGGGACCTGGGCGATGGGGATAAAACGAGCAGGGACACCAGGCCTGAGATCAGAGAGGGACCTGAGCGATGGGGATAAAAGGAGCAGTGACCCCAGGCCTGAGTTTAGAGAGGGACCTGAGCGATGGGGATAAAAGGAGCAGTGACCCCAGGCCTGAGTTTAGAGAGGGACCTGAGCGATGGGGATAAAAGGAGCAGTGACTCCAGGTCTGAGATCAGAGAGGGACCTGAGCTATGGGAATAAAAGGAGCAGCGGACTCCAGACCTGAGGTCAGAGAGGGACCTGAGCGATGGGGATAAAAGGAGCAGGGACTCCAGACCTGAGATCAGAGAGGGACCTGAGCGATGGGGATAAAAGGAGCACTGTCCCCAGGCCTGAGATCAGAGAGGGACCTGAGCGATGGGGATAAAAGGAGCAGGGTACCCAGGCCTGAGATCAGAGAGGGACCTAAGCGATGGGGATAAAAGGAGCAGTGACCCCAGGCCTGAACTCAGAGAGGGACCTGAGCGATGGGGATAAAAGGAGCACTGTCCCTAGGCCTGAGATCAGAGAGGGACCTGAGCGATGGGGATAAAAGGAGCACTGTCCCCTGGTCTGAGATCAGAGAGGGACCTGAGCGATGGGGATAAAAGGAGCAGTGACTCCAGGTCTGAGATCAGAGAGGGACCTGAGCGATGGGGATAAAAGGAGCAGTGACCCCAGGCCTGAGATCAGAGAGGGACCTGAGCGATGGGGATAAAACGAGCAGGGACACCAGGCCTGAGATCAGAGAGGGACCTGAGCGATGGGGATAAAAGGAGCAGTGACCCCAGGCCTGAGTTTAGAGAGGGACCTGAGCGATGGGGATAAAAGGAGCAGTGACTCCAGGTCTGAGATCAGAGAGGGACCTGAGCTATGGGGATAAAAGGAGCAGCGGACTCCAGACCTGAGGTCAGAGAGGGACCTGAGCGATGGGGATAAAAGGAGCAGGGACCCCAGACCTGAGATCAGAGAGGGACCTGAGCGATGGGGATAAAAGGAGCACTGTCCCCAGGCCTGAGATCAGAGAGGGACCTGAGCGATGGGGATAAAAGGAGCAGGGTACCCAGGCCTGAGATCAGAGAGGGACCTAAGCGATGGGGATAAAAGGAGCAGTGACCCCAGGCCTGAACTCAGAGAGGGACCTGAGCGATGGGGATAAAAGGAGCACTGTCCCTAGGCCTGAGATCAGAGAGGGACCTGAGCGATGGGGATAAAAGGAGCACTGTCCCCTGGTCTGAGATCAGAGAGGGACCTGAGCGATGGGGATAAAAGGAGCAGTGACCCCAGGCCTGAGATAAGAGAGGGACCTGAGCGATGGGGATAAAAGGAGCAGGGTACCCAGGCCTGAGATCAGAGTGGGACCTGAGCGATGGGGATAAAAGGAGCAGTGACCCCAGGCCTGAGATCAGAGAGGGAACTGAGCGATGGGGATAAAAGGAGCAGTGACCCCAGGCCTGAGATCAGAGAGGGACCTGAACGATGGGGATAAAAGGAGCAGTGACACCAGGCCTGAGATCAGAGAGGGACCTGAGCGATGGGGATAAAAGGAGCAGTGGCCCCAGGCCTGAGATCAGAGAGAGACCTAAGCGATGGTGATAAAAGTAGCAGGGTACCCAGGCCTGAGATCAGAGAGGGACCTGAGCGATGGGGATAAAAGGAGCAGTGACCCCAGGCCTGAGATCAGAGAGGGACCTGAGCGATGGGGATAAAAGGAGCAGTGTCCCCAGGCCTGAGATCAGAAAGGTACCTGAGCGATGTGGATAAAAGGAGCAGTGACCCCAGGCCTGAGATCAGAGAGGGACCTGAGCGATGGGGATAAAAGGAGCAGTGACCCCAGGCCTGAGATCAGAGAGAGACCTAAGCGATGGGGATAAAAGTAGCAGGGTACCCAGGCCTGAGATCAGAGAGGGACCTGAGCGATGGGGATAAAAGGAGCAGTAAGCCCAGGCCTGAGATCAGAGAGGGACCTGAGCGATGGGGATAAAAGGAGCAGTGATCCCAGGCCTGAGATCAGAGAGGGACCTGAGCGATGGGGATAAAAGGAGCAGTGACCCCAGGCCTGAGATCAGAGAGGGACCTGAGCGATGGGGATAAAAGGAGCTGGGACCCCAGGCCTGAGATCAGAGAGGGACCTGAGCGATGGGGATAAAAGGAGCTGGGACCCCAGGCCTGAGATCAGAGAGGGACCTGAGCGATGGGGATAAAAGGACCAGGGACCCCAGGCCTGAGATCAGAGAGGGACCTGAGCGATGGGGATAAAAGGAGCAGGGACCCCAGGCCTGAGATCAGAGAGGGACCTGAGCGATGGGGATAAAAGTAGCAGTGTCCCCAGGCCTGAGATCAGAAAGGTACCTGAGCGATGTGGATAAAAGGAGCAGTGTCCCCAGGCCTGAGATCAGAGAGGGACCTGAGCGATGGGGATAAAAGGAGCAGTGACCCCAGGCCTGAGATCAGAGAGGGACCTGAGCGATGGGGATAAAAGGAGCAGTGACCCCAGACCTGAGATCAGAGAGGGACCTGAGCGATGGGGATAAAAGGAGCAGTGACCCGAGGCCTGAGATCAGAGAGGGACCTGAGCGATGGGGATAAAAGGAGCAGTGACCCCAGGCCTGAGATCAGAGAGGGACCTGAGCGATGGTGATAAAAGGAGCGGTGACCCCAGGACTGTGATCAGAGAGGGACCTGAGCGATGGGGATAAAAGTAGCACTGTCCCTAGGCCTGAGATCAGAGAGGGACCTGAGCGATGGGGATAAAAGGAGCAGGGACCCCAGGCCTGAGATCAGAGAGGGACCTGAGCGATGGGGATAAAAGGAGCAATGACTCCAGGTCTGAGATCAGAGAGGGACCTGAGCGATGGGGATAAAAGGAGCAGTGACCCCAGGCCTGAGATCAGAGAGGGACCTGAGCGATGGGGATAAAACGAGCAGGGACACCAGGCCTGAGATCAGAGAGGGACCTGAACGATGGGGATAAAAGGAGCAGGGACCCCAGGCCTGAGATCAGAGAGGGACCTGGGCGATGGGGATAAAACGAGCAGGGACACCAGGCCTGAGATCAGAGAGGGACCTGAGCGATGGGGATAAAAGGAGCAGTGACCCCAGGCCTGAGTTTAGAGAGGGACCTGAGCGATGGGGATAAAAGGAGCAGTGACTCCAGGTCTGAGATCAGAGAGGGACCTGAGCTATGGGGATAAAAGGAGCAGCGGACTCCAGACCTGAGATCAGAGAGGGACCTGAGCGATGGTGATAAAAGTAGCACTGTCCCGAGGCCTGAGATCAGAGAGGGACCTGAGCGATGGGGATAAAAGGAGCAGGGACCCCAGGCCTGAGATCAGAGAGGGACCTGAGCGATGGGGATAAAAGGAGCAGGGACCCCAGGCCTGAGATCAGAGAGGGACCTGAGCGATGGGGATAAAAGGAGCAGTGACTCCAGGTCTGAGATCAGAGAGGGACCTGAGCGATGGGGATAAAAGGAGCAGTGACCCCAGGCCTGAGATCAGAGAGGGACCTGAGCGATGGGGATAAAACGAGCAGGGACACCAGGCCTGAGATCAGAGAGGGACCTGAGCGATGGGGATAAAAGGAGCAGGGTTCCCAGGCCTGAGCTCAGAGAGGTACCTGAGAGATGGGGATAAAAGGAGCAGGGACCCCAGGCCTGAGATCAGAGAGGGAACTGAACGATGGGGATAAAAGGAGCAGGGACTCCAGACCTGAGATCAGAGAGGGACATGAGCGATGGGGATATAAGGACCATTGACCCCAGGCCTGAGATCAGAGAGGGACCTGAGCGATGGGGATAAAAGGAGCATTTACCCCAGGCCTGAGATCAGAGAGGGACCTGAGCGATGGGGATAAAAGGAGCAGTGACCCCAGGCCTGAGATCAGAGAGGGACCTGAGCGATGGGGATAAAACAAGCTGGGACCCCAGGCCTGAGTTCAGAGAGAGACCTGAGCGATGGGGATAAAAGGAGCATTTACCCCAGGCCTGAGATCAGAGAGGGACCTGAGCGATGGGGATAAAAGGAGCTGGGACCCCAGGCCTGAGATCAGAGAGGGACCTGAGCGATGGGGATAAAAGGAGCAGGGACCCGAGGCCTGAGATCAGAGAGGGACCTGAGCGATGGGGATAAAAGGAGCAGTGACCCCAGGCCTGAGATCAGAGAGGGACCTGAGTGATGGGGATAAAAGGAGCAGTGACCCTAGGCCTGAGATCAGAGAGGGACCTGAGCGATGGGCATAAAAGGAGCAGTGACTCCATGCCTGAGATCAGAGAGGGACCTGAGCGATGGGGATAAAAGGAGCAGTGACCAGAGGCCTGACATCAGAGAGGGACCTGAGCGATGGGGATAAAAGGAGCTGGGACCCCAGGCCTGAGATAAGAGAGGGACCTGAGCGATGGGGATAAAAGGAGCAGGGACCCGAGGCCTGAGATCAGAGAGGGACCTGAGCGATGGGGATAAAAGGAGCAGTGACATCAGGTCTGAGATCAGAGAGGGACCTGAGCGATGGGGATAAAAGGAGCAGTGACCCCAGGCCTGAGATCAGAGAGGGACCTGAGCGATGGGGATAAAAGGAGCAGTGACCCCAGGCCTGAGATCAGAGAGGGACCTGAGCGATGGGGATAAAAGGAGCGGTGACTCCAGGTCTGAGATCAGAGAGGGACCTGAGCGATGGGGATAAAAGGAGCAGTGACCCCAGGCCTGAGATCAGAGAGGGACCTGAGCGATGGGGATAAAAGGAGCAGTGACCCCAGGCCTGAGTTTAGAGAGGGACCTGAGCGATGGGGATAAAAGGAGCAGTGACCCCAGGCCTGAGTTTAGAGAGGGACCTGAGCGATGGGGATAAAAGGAGCACTGTCCCCAGGCCTGAGATCAGAGAGGGACCTGAGCGATGGGGATAAAAGGAGCAGGGACTCCAGACCTGAGATCAGAGAGGGACCTGAGCGATGGGGATAAAAGGAGCAGTGACCCCAGGCCTGTGATCAGAGAGGGACCTGAGCGTTGGGGATAAAAGGAGCACTGTCCCCAGGCCTGAGATCAGAGAGGGACCTGAGCGATGGGGATAAAAGGAGCAGGGACTCCAGACCTGAGATCAGAGAGGGACCTGAGCGATGGGTATAAAAGGAGCACTGTCCCCAGGCCTGAGATCAGAGAGGGACCTGAGCGATGGGGATAAAAGGAGCAGGGTACCCAGGCCTGACATCAGAGAGGGACCTGAGCGATGGGGATAAAAGGAGCAGTGACCCCAGGCCTGAGATCAGAGAGGGACCTGAGCGATGGGGATAAAAGGAGCTGGGATCCCAGGCCTGAGATAAGAGAGGGACCTGAGCGATGGGGATAAAAGGAGCAGGGACCCGAGGCCTGAGATCAGAGAGGGACCTGAGCGATGGGGATAAAAGGAGCAGTGACCCCAGGCCTGAGATCAGAGAGGGACCTGAGCGATGGGGATAAAAGGAGCAGTGACATCAGGTCTGAGATCAGAGAGGGACCTGAGCGATGGGGATAAAAGGAGCAGTGACCCCAGGCCTGAGATCAGAGAGGGACCTGAGCGATGGGGATAAAAGGAGCAGTGACCCCAGGCCTGAGATCAGAGAGGGACCTGAGCGATGGGGATAAAAGGAGCGGTGACTCCAGGTCTGAGATCAGAGAGGGACCTGAGCGATGGGGATAAAAGGAGCAGTGACCCCAGGCCTGAGATCAGAGAGGGACCTGAGCGATGGGGATAAAAGGAGCAGTGACCCCAGGCCTGAGTTTAGAGAGGGACCTGAGCGATGGGGATAAAAGGAGCAGTGACCCCAGGCCTGAGTTTAGAGAGGGACCTGAGCGATCTGGATAAAAGGAGCAGTGACTCCAGGTCTGAGATCAGAGAGGGACCTGAGCGATGGGGATAAAAGGAGCAGGGACCCCAGGCCTGAGATCAGAGAGGGACCTGAGCGATGGGGATAAAAGGAGCAATGACTCCAGGTCTGAGATCAGAGAGGGACCTGAGCGATGGGGATAAAAGGAGCAGTGACCCCAGGCCTGAGATCAGAGAGGGACCTGAGCGATGGGGATAAAACGAGCAGGGACACCAGGCCTGAGATCAGAGAGGGACCTGAACGATGGGGATAAAAGGAGCAGGGACCCCAGGCCTGAGATCAGAGAGGGACCTGGGCGATGGGGATAAAACGAGCAGGGACACCAGGCCTGAGATCAGAGAGGGACCTGAGCGATGGGGATAAAAGGAGCAGTGACCCCAGGCCTGAGTTTAGAGAGGGACCTGAGCGATGGGGATAAAAGGAGCAGTGACTCCAGGTCTGAGATCAGAGAGGGACCTGAGCTATGGGGATAAAAGGAGCAGCGGACTCCAGACCTGAGATCAGAGAGGGACCTGAGCGATGGTGATAAAAGTAGCACTGTCCCGAGGCCTGAGATCAGAGAGGGACCTGAGCGATGGGGATAAAAGGAGCAGGGACCCCAGGCCTGAGATCAGAGAGGGACCTGAGCGATGGGGATAAAAGGAGCAGGGACCCCAGGCCTGAGATCAGAGAGGGACATGAGCGATGGGGATAAAAGGAGCAGTGACTCCAGGTCTGAGATCAGAGAGGGACCTGAGCGATGGGGATAAAAGGAGCAGTGACCCCAGGCCTGAGATCAGAGAGGGACCTGAGCGATGGGGATAAAACGAGCAGGGACACCAGGCCTGAGATCAGAGAGGGACCTGAGCGATGGGGATAAAAGGAGCAGGGTTCCCAGGCCTGAGCTCAGAGAGGTACCTGAGAGATGGGGATAAAAGGAGCAGGGACCCCAGGCCTGAGATCAGAGAGGGAACTGAACGATGGGGATAAAAGGAGCAGGGACTCCAGACCTGAGATCAGAGAGGGACATGAGCGATGGGGATATAAGGACCATTGACCCCAGGCCTGAGATCAGAGAGGGACCTGAGCGATGGGGATAAAAGGAGCATTTACCCCAGGCCTGAGATCAGAGAGGGACCTGAGCGATGGGGATAAAAGGAGCAGTGACCCCAGGCCTGAGATCAGAGAGGGACCTGAGCGATGGGGATAAAACAAGCTGGGACCCCAGGCCTGAGTTCAGAGAGAGACCTGAGCGATGGGGATAAAAGGAGCATTTACCCCAGGCCTGAGATCAGAGAGGGACCTGAGCGATGGGGATAAAAGGAGCTGGGACCCCAGGCCTGAGATCAGAGAGGGACCTGAGCGATGGGGATAAAAGGAGCAGGGACCCGAGGCCTGAGATCAGAGAGGGACCTGAGCGATGGGGATAAAAGGAGCAGTGACCCCAGGCCTGAGATCAGAGAGGGACCTGAGTGATGGGGATAAAAGGAGCAGTGACCCTAGGCCTGAGATCAGAGAGGGACCTGAGCGATGGGCATAAAAGGAGCAGTGACTCCATGCCTGAGATCAGAGAGGGACCTGAGCGATGGGGATAAAAGGAGCAGTGACCAGAGGCCTGACATCAGAGAGGGACCTGAGCGATGGGGATAAAAGGAGCTGGGACCCCAGGCCTGAGATAAGAGAGGGACCTGAGCGATGGGGATAAAAGGAGCAGGGACCCGAGGCCTGAGATCAGAGAGGGACCTGAGCGATGGGGATAAAAGGAGCAGTGACATCAGGTCTGAGATCAGAGAGGGACCTGAGCGATGGGGATAAAAGGAGCAGTGACCCCAGGCCTGAGATCAGAGAGGGACCTGAGCGATGGGGATAAAAGGAGCAGTGACCCCAGGCCTGAGATCAGAGAGGGACCTGAGCGATGGGGATAAAAGGAGCGGTGACTCCAGGTCTGAGATCAGAGAGGGACCTGAGCGATGGGGATAAAAGGAGCAGTGACCCCAGGCCTGAGATCAGAGAGGGACCTGAGCGATGGGGATAAAAGGAGCAGTGACCCCAGGCCTGAGTTTAGAGAGGGACCTGAGCGATGGGGATAAAAGGAGCAGTGACCCCAGGCCTGAGTTTAGAGAGGGACCTGAGCGATGGGGATAAAAGGAGCACTGTCCCCAGGCCTGAGATCAGAGAGGGACCTGAGCGATGGGGATAAAAGGAGCAGGGACTCCAGACCTGAGATCAGAGAGGGACCTGAGCGATGGGGATAAAAGGAGCAGTGACCCCAGGCCTGTGATCAGAGAGGGACCTGAGCGTTGGGGATAAAAGGAGCACTGTCCCCAGGCCTGAGATCAGAGAGGGACCTGAGCGATGGGGATAAAAGGAGCAGGGACTCCAGACCTGAGATCAGAGAGGGACCTGAGCGATGGGTATAAAAGGAGCACTGTCCCCAGGCCTGAGATCAGAGAGGGACCTGAGCGATGGGGATAAAAGGAGCAGGGTACCCAGGCCTGACATCAGAGAGGGACCTGAGCGATGGGGATAAAAGGAGCAGTGACCCCAGGCCTGAGATCAGAGAGGGACCTGAGCGATGGGGATAAAAGGAGCTGGGATCCCAGGCCTGAGATAAGAGAGGGACCTGAGCGATGGGGATAAAAGGAGCAGGGACCCGAGGCCTGAGATCAGAGAGGGACCTGAGCGATGGGGATAAAAGGAGCAGTGACCCCAGGCCTGAGATCAGAGAGGGACCTGAGCGATGGGGATAAAAGGAGCAGTGACATCAGGTCTGAGATCAGAGAGGGACCTGAGCGATGGGGATAAAAGGAGCAGTGACCCCAGGCCTGAGATCAGAGAGGGACCTGAGCGATGGGGATAAAAGGAGCAGTGACCCCAGGCCTGAGATCAGAGAGGGACCTGAGCGATGGGGATAAAAGGAGCGGTGACTCCAGGTCTGAGATCAGAGAGGGACCTGAGCGATGGGGATAAAAGGAGCAGTGACCCCAGGCCTGAGATCAGAGAGGGACCTGAGCGATGGGGATAAAAGGAGCAGTGACCCCAGGCCTGAGTTTAGAGAGGGACCTGAGCGATGGGGATAAAAGGAGCAGTGACCCCAGGCCTGAGTTTAGAGAGGGACCTGAGCGATCTGGATAAAAGGAGCAGTGACTCCAGGTCTGAGATCAGAGAGGGACCTGAGCGATGGGGATAAAAGGAGCAGTGACCCCAGGCCTGTGATCAGAGAGGGACATGAGCGATGGGGATAAAAGGAGCACTGTCCCCAGGCCTGAGATCAGAGAGGGACCTGAGCAATGGGGATAAAAGGAGCAGGGACTCCAGACCTGAGATCAGAGAGGGACCTGAGCGATGGGTATAAAAGGAGCACTGTCCCCAGGCCTGAGATCAGAGAGGGACCTGAGCGATGGGGATAAAAGGAGCAGGGTACCCAGGCCTGACATCAGAGAGGGACCTGAGCGATGGGGATAAAAGGAGCAGTGACCCCAGGCCTGAGATCAGAGAGGGACCTGAGCGATGGGGATAAAAGGAGCAGTGACTCCAGGCCTGAGATCAGAGAGGGACCTGAGCGATGGGGATAAAAGGAGCGGGGACCCAAGACCTGCGATCAGAGAGGGACCTGAGCGATTGGTATAAAAGGAGCAGGGTACCCAGGCCTGAGATCAGAGAGGGACCTGAGCGATGGGGATAAAAGGAGCAGTGACCCCAGACCTGAGATCAGAGAGGGACCTGAGCGATGGGGATAAAAGGAGCGGTGACCCCAGGCCTGAGATCAGAGAGGGACCTGAGCGATGGGGATAAAAGGAGCAGTGACTCCAGGTCTGAGATCAGAGAGGGACCTGAGCTATGGGGATAAAAGGAGCAGCGGACTCCAGACCTGAGATCAGAGAGGGACCTGAGCGATGGTGATAAAAGGAGCGGTGACCCCAGGACTGTGATCAGAGAGGGACCTGAGCGATGGGGATAAAAGTAGCACTGTCCCTAGGCCTGAGATCAGAGAGGGACCTGAGCGATGGGGATAAAAGGAGCAGGGACCCCAGGCCTGAGATCAGAGAGGGACCTGAGCGATGGGGATAAAAGGAGCAGTGACTCCAGGTCTGAGATCAGACAGGGACCTGAGCGATGGGGATAAAAGGAGCAGTGACCCCAGGCCTGAGATCAGAGAGGGACCTGAGCGATGGGGATAAAACGAGCAGGGACACCAGGCCTGAGATCAGAGAGGGACCTGAACGATGGGGATAAAAGGAGCAGGGACCCCAGGCCTGAGTTCAGAGAGGGACCTGGGCGATGGGGATAAAACGAGCAGGGACACCAGGCCTGAGATCAGAGAGGGACCTGAGCGATGGGGATAAAAGGAGCAGTGACCCCAGGCCTGAGTTTAGAGAGGGACCTGAGCGATGGGGATAAAAGGAGCAGTGACCCCAGGCCTGAGTTTAGAGAGGGACCTGAGCGATGGGGATAAAAGGAGCAGTGACTCCAGGTCTGAGATCAGAGAGGGACCTGAGCTATGGGGATAAAAGGAGCAGCGGACTCCAGACCTGAGGTCAGAGAGGGACCTGAGCGATGGGGATAAAAGGAGCAGGGACTCCAGACCTGAGATCAGAGAGGGACCTGAGCGATGGGGATAAAAGGAGCACTGTCCCCAGGCCTGAGATCAGAGAGGGACCTGAGCGATGGGGATAAAAGGAGCAGGGTACCCAGGCCTGAGATCAGAGAGGGACCTAAGCGATGGGGATAAAAGGAGCAGTGACCCCAGGCCTGAACTCAGAGAGCGACCTGAGCGATGGGGATAAAAGGAGCACTGTCCCTAGGCCTGAGATCAGAGAGGGACCTGAGCGATGGGGATAAAAGGAGCACTGTCCCCTGGTCTGAGATCAGAGAGGGACCTGAGCGATGGGGATAAAAGGAGCAGTGACCCCAGGCCTGAGATAAGAGAGGGACCTGAGCGATGGGCATAAAAGGAGCAGTGACACCATGCCTGAGATCAGAGAGGGACCTGAGCGATGGGGATAAAAGGAGCAGTGACCAGAGGCCTGACATCAGAGAGGGACCTGAGCGATGGGGATAAAAGGAGCTGGGACCCCAGGCCTGAGATAAGAGAGGGACCTGAGCGATGGGGATAAAAGGAGCAGGGACCCGAGGCCTGAGATCAGAGAGGGACCTGAGCGATGGGGATAAAAGGAGCAGTGACATCAGGTCTGAGATCAGAGAGGGACCTGAGCGATGGGGATAAAAGGAGCAGTGACCCCAGGCCTGAGATCAGAGAGGGACCTGAGCGATGGGGATAAAAGGAGCAGTGACCCCAGGCCTGAGATCAGAGAGGGACCTGAGCGATGGGGATAAAAGGAGCGGTGACTCCAGGTCTGAGATCAGAGAGGGACCTGAGCGATGGGGATAAAAGGAGCAGTGACCCCAGGCCTGAGATCAGAGAGGGACCTGAGCGATGGGGATAAAAGGAGCAGTGACCCCAGGCCTGAGTTTAGAGAGGGACCTGAGCGATGGGGATAAAAGGAGCAGTGACCCCAGGCCTGAGTTTAGAGAGGGACCTGAGCGATGGGGATAAAAGGAGCACTGTCCCCAGGCCTGAGATCAGAGAGGGACCTGAGCGATGGGGATAAAAGGAGCAGGGACTCCAGACCTGAGATCAGAGAGGGACCTGAGCGATGGGGATAAAAGGAGCAGTGACCCCAGGCCTGTGATCAGAGAGGGACCTGAGCGATGGGGATAAAAGGAGCACTGTCCCCAGGCCTGAGATCAGAGAAGGACCTGAGCGAAGGGGATAAAAGGAGCAGGGACTCCAGACCTGAGATCAGAGAGGGACCTGAGCGATGGGTATAAAAGGAGCACTGTCCCCAGGCCTGAGATCAGAGAGGGACCTGAGCGATGGGGATAAAAGGAGCAGGGTACCCAGGCCTGACATCAGAGAGGGACCTGAGCGATGGGGATAAAAGGAGCAGTGACCCCAGGCCTGAGATCAGAGAGGGACCTGAGCGATGGGGATAAAAGGAGCTGGGATCCCAGGCCTGAGATAAGAGAGGGACCTGAGCGATGGGGATAAAAGGAGCAGGGACCCGAGGCCTGAGATCAGAGAGGGACCTGAGCGATGGGGATAATAGGAGCAGTGACCCCAGGCCTGAGATCAGAGAGGGACCTGAGCGATGGGGATAAAAGGAGCAGTGACATCAGGTCTGAGATCAGAGAGGGACCTGAGCGATGGGGATAAAAGGAGCAGTGACCCCAGGCCTGAGATCAGAGAGGGACCTGAGCGATGGGGATAAAAGGAGCAGTGACCCCAGGCCTGAGATCAGAGAGGGACCTGAGCGATGGGGATAAAAGGAGCGGTGACTCCAGGTCTGAGATCAGAGAGGGACCTGAGCGATGGGGATAAAAGGAGCAGTGACCCCAGGCCTGAGATCAGAGAGGGAGCTGAGCGATGGGGATAAAAGGAGCAGTGACCCCAGGCCTGAGTTTAGAGAGGGACCTGAGCGATGGGGATAAAAGGAGCAGTGACCCCAGGCCTGAGTTTAGAGAGGGACCTGAGCGATCTGGATAAAAGGAGCAGTGACTCCAGGTCTGAGATCAGAGAGGGACATGAGCGATGGGGATAAAAGGAGCAGTGACCCCAGGCCTGTGATCAGAGAGGGACCTGAGCGATGGGGATAAAAGGAGCACTGTCCCCAGGCCTGAGATCAGAGAGGGACCTGAGCGATGGGGATAAAAGGAGCAGGGTACCCAGGCCTGACATCAGAGAGGGACCTGAGCGATGGGGATAAAAGGAGCAGTGACCCCAGGCCTGAGATCAGAGAGGGACCTGAGCGATGTGGATAAAAGGAGCAGTGACTCCAGGCCTGAGATCAGAGAGGGACCTGAGCGATTGGTATAAAAGGAGCAGGGTACCCAGGCCTGAGATCAGAGAGGGACCTGAGCGATGGGGATAAAAGGAGCAGTGACCCCAGACCTGAGATCAGAGAGGGACCTGAGCGATGGGGATAAAAGGAGCGGTGACCCCAGGCCTGAGATCAGAGAGGGACCTGAGCGATGGGGATAAAAGGAGCAGTGACTCCAGGTCTGAGATCAGAGAGGGACCTGAGCTATGGGGATAAAAGGAGCAGCGGACTCCAGACCTGAGATCAGAGAGGGACCTGAGCGATGGTGATAAAAGGAACGGTGACCCCAGGACTGTGATCAGAGAGGGACCTGAGCGATGGGGATAAAAGTAGCACTGTCCCTAGGCCTGAGATCAGAGAGGGACCTGAGCGATGGGGATAAAAGGAGCAGGGACCCCAGGCCTGAGATCAGAGAGGGACCTGAGCGATGGGGATAAAAGGAGCAGTGACTCCAGGTCTGAGATCAGAGAGGGACCTGAGCGATGGGGATAAAAGGAGCAGTGACCCCAGGCCTGAGTTTAGAGAGGGACCTGAGCGATGGGGATAAAAGGAGCAGTGACTCCAGGTCTGAGATCAGAGAGGGACCTGAGCTATGGGGATAAAACGAGCAGGGACACCAGGCCTGAGATCAGAGAGGGACCTGAGCGATGGGGATAAAAGGAGCAGTGACCCCAGGCCTGAGTTTAGAGAGGGACCTGAGCGATGGGGATAAAAGGAGCAGTGACCCCAGGCCTGAGTTTAGAGAGGGACCTGAGCGATGGGGATAAAAGGAGCAGTGACTCCAGGTCTGAGATCAGAGAGGGACCTGAGCTATGGGGATAAAAGGAGCAGCGGACTCCAGACCTTAGGTCAGAGAGGGACCTGAGCGATGGGGATAAAAGGAGCAGGGACTCCAGACCTGAGATCAGAGAGGGACCTGAGCGATGGGGATAAAAGGAGCACTGTCCCCAGGCCTGAGATCAGAGAGGGACCTGAGCGATGGGGATAAAAGGAGCAGGGTACCCAGGCCTGAGATCAGAGAGGGACCTAAGCGATGGGGATAAAAGGAGCAGTGACCCCAGGCCTGAACTCAGAGAGGGACCTGAGCGATGGGGATAAAAGGAGCACTGTCCCTAGGCCTGAGATCAGAGAGGGACCTGAGCGATGGGGATAAAAGGAGCACTGTCCCCTGGTCTGAGATCAGAGAGGGACCTGAGCGATGGGGATAAAAGGAGCAGTGACCCCAGGCCTGAGATAAGAGAGGGACCTGAGCGATGGGCATAAAAGGAGCAGTGACTCCATGCCTGAGATCAGAGAGGGACCTGAGCGATGGGGATAAAAGGAGCAGTGACCAGAGGCCTGACATCAGAGAGGGACCTGAGCGATGGGGATAAAAGGAGCTGGGACCCCAGGCCTGAGATAAGAGAGGGACCTGAGCGATGGGGATAAAAGGAGCAGGGACCCGAGGCCTGAGATCAGAGAGGGACCTGAGCGATGGGGATAAAAGGAGCAGTGACATCAGGTCTGAGATCAGAGAGGGACCTGAGCGATGGGGATAAAAGGAGCAGTGACCCCAGGCCTGAGATCAGAGAGGGACCTGAGCGATGGGGATAAAAGGAGCAGTGACCCCAGGCCTGAGATCAGAGAGGGACCTGAGCGATGGGGATAAAAGGAGCGGTGACTCCAGGTCTGAGATCAGAGAGGGACCTGAGCGATGGGGATAAAAGGAGCAGTGACCCCAGGCCTGAGATCAGAGAGGGACCTGAGCGATGGGGATAAAAGGAGCAGTGAACCCAGGCCTGAGTTTAGAGAGGGACCTGAGCGATGGGGATAAAAGGAGCAGTGACCCCAGGCCTGAGTTTAGAGAGGGACCTGAGCGATGGGGATAAAAGGAGCACTGTCCCCAGGCCTGAGATCAGAGAGGGACCTGAGCGATGGGGATAAAAGGAGCAGGGACTCCAGACCTGAGATCAGAGAGGGACCTGAGCGATGGGGATAAAAGGAGCAGTGACCCCAGGCCTGTGATCAGAGAGGGACCTGAGCGATGGGGATAAAAGGAGCACTGTCCCCAGGCCTGAGATCAGAGAGGGACCTGAGCGATGGGGATAAAAGGAGCAGGGACTCCAGACCTGAGATCAGAGAGGGACCTGAGCGATGGGTATAAAAGGAGCACTGTCCCCAGGCCTGAGGTCAGAGAGGGACCTGAGCGATGGGGATAAAAGGAGCAGGGTACCCAGGCCTGACATCAGAGAGGGACCTGAGCGATGGGGATAAAAGGAGCAGTGACCCCAGGCCTGAGATCAGAGAGGGACCTGAGCGATGGGGATAAAAGGAGCTGGGATCCCAGGCCTGAGATAAGAGAGGGACCTGAGCGATGGGGATAAAAGGAGCAGGGACCCGAGGCCTGAGATCAGAGAGGGACCTGAGCGATGGGGATAATAGGAGCAGTGACCCCAGGCCTGAGATCAGAGAGGGACCTGAGCGATGGGGATAAAAGGAGCAGTGACATCAGGTCTGAGATCAGAGAGGGACCTGAGCGATGGGGATAAAAGGAGCAGTGACCCCAGGCCTGAGATCAGAGAGGGACCTGAGCGATGGGGATAAAAGGAGCAGTGACCCCAGGCCTGAGATCAGAGAGGGACCTGAGCGATGGGGATAAAAGGAGCGGTGACTCCAGGTCTGAGATCAGAGAGGGACCTGAGCGATGGGGATAAAAGGAGCAGTGACCCCAGGCCTGAGATCAGAGAGGGACCTGAGCGATGGGGATAAAAGGAGCAGTGACCCCAGGCCTGAGTTTAGAGAGGGACCTGAGCGATGGGGATAAAAGGAGCAGTGACCCCAGGCCTGAGTTTAGAGAGGGACCTGAGCGATCTGGATAAAAGGAGCAGTGACTCCAGGTCTGAGATCAGAGAGGGACCTGAGCGATGGGGATAAAAGGAGCAGTGACCCCAGGCCTGTGATCAGAGAGGGACCTGAGCGATGGGGATAAAAGGAGCACTGTCCCCAGGCCTGAGATCAGAGAGGGACCTGAGCGATGGGGATAAAAGGAGCAGGGTACCCAGGCCTGACATCAGAGAGGGACCTGAGCGATGGGGATAAAAGGAGCAGTGACCCCAGGCCTGAGATCAGAGAGGGACCTGAGCGATGTGGATAAAAGGAGCAGTGACTCCAGGCCTGAGATCAGAGAGGGACCTGAGCGATTGGTATAAAAGGAGCAGGGTACCCAGGCCTGAGATAAGAGAGGGACCTGAGCGATGGGGATAAAAGGAGCAGTGACCCCAGACCTGAGATCAGAGAGGGACCTGAGCGATGGGGATAAAAGGAGCGGTGACCCCAGGCCTGAGATCAGAGAGGGACCTGAGCGATGGGGATAAAAGGAGCAGTGACTCCAGGTCTGAGATCAGAGAGGGACCTGAGCTATGGGGATAAAAGGAGCAGCGGACTCCAGACCTGAGATCAGAGAGGGACCTGAGCGATGGTGATAAAAGGAGCGGTGACCCCAGGACTGTAATCAGAGAGGGACCTGAGCGATGGGGATAAAAGTAGCACTGTCCCGAGGCCTGAGATCAGAGAGGGACCTGAGCGATGGGGATAAAAGGAGCAGGGACCCCAGGCCTGAGATCAGAGAGGGACCTGAGCGATGGGGATAAAAGGAGCAGTGACTCCAGGTCTGAGATCAGAGAGGGACCTGAGCGATGGGGATAAAAGGAGCAGTGACCCCAGGCCTGAGATCAGAGAGGGACCTGAGCGATGGGGATAAAACGAGCAGGGACACCAGGCCTGAGATCAGAGAGGGACCTGAACGATGGGGATAAAAGGAGCAGGGACCCCAGGCCTGAGTTCAGAGAGGGACCTGGGCGATGGGGATAAAACGAGCAGGGACACCAGGCCTGAGATCAGAGAGGGACCTGAGCGATGGGGATAAAAGGAGCAGTGACCCCAGGCCTGAGTTTAGAGAGGGACCTGAGCGATGGGGATAAAAGGAGCAGTGACCCCAGGCCTGAGTTTAGAGAGGGACCTGAGCGATGGGGATAAAAGGAGCAGTGACTCCAGGTCTGAGATCAGAGAGGGACCTGAGCTATGGGGATAAAAGGAGCAGCGGACTCCAGACCTTAGGTCAGAGAGGGACCTGAGCGATGGGGATAAAAGGAGCAGGGACTCCAGACCTGAGATCAGAGAGGGACCTGAGCGATGGGGATAAAAGGAGCACTGTCCCCAGGCCTGAGATCAGAGAGGGACCTGAGCGATGGGGATAAAAGGAGCAGGGTACCCAGGCCTGAGATCAGAGAGGGACCTAAGCGATGGGGATAAAAGGAGCAGTGACCCCAGGCCTGAACTCAGAGAGGGACCTGAGCGATGGGGATAAAAGGAGCACTGTCCCTAGGCCTGAGATCAGAGAGGGACCTGAGCGATGGGGATAAAAGGAGCACTGTCCCCTGGTCTGAGATCAGAGAGGGACCTGAGCGATGGGGATAAAAGGAGCAGTGACCCCAGGCCTGAGATAAGAGAGGGACCTGAGCGATGGGGATAAAAGGAGCAGGGTACCCAGGCCTGAGATCAGAGTGGGACCTGAGCGATGGGGATAAAAGGAGCAGTGACCCCAGGCCTGAGATCAGAGAGGGAACTGAGCGATGGGGATAAAAGGAGCAGTGACCCCAGGCCTGAGATCAGAGAGGGACCTGAACGATGGGGATAAAAGGAGCAGTGACACCAGGCCTGAGATCAGAGAGGGACCTGAGCGATGGGGATAAAAGGAGCAGTGGCCCCAGGCCTGAGATCAGAGAGAGACCTAAGCGATGGTGATAAAAGTAGCAGGGTACCCAGGCCTGAGATCAGAGAGGGACCTGAGCGATGGGGATAAAAGGAGCAGTGACCCCAGGCCTGAGATCAGAGAGGGACCTGAGCGATGGGGATAAAAGGAGCGGTGACCCCAGGCCTGAGATCAGAGAGAGACCTGAGCGATGGGGATAAAAGGAGCAGTGACTCCAGACCTGAGATCAGAGAGGGACCTGAGCGATGGGGATAAAAGGAGCAGGGTTCCCAGGCCTGAGCTCAGAGAGGTACCTGAGAGATGGGGATAAAAGGAGCAGGGACCCCAGGCCTGAGATCAGAGAGGGAACTGAACGATGGGGATAAAAGGAGCAGGGACTCCAGACCTGAGATCAGAGAGGGACATGAGCGATGGGGATATAAGGACCAGTGACCCCAGGCCTGAGATCAGAGAGGGACCTGAGCGATGGGGATAAAAGGAGCAGTGTCCCCAGGCCTGAGATCAGAAAGGTACCTGAGCGATGTGGATAAAAGGAGCAGTGACCCCAGGCCTGAGATCAGAGAGGGACCTGAGCGATGGGGATAAAAGGAGCAGTGACCCCAGGCCTGAGATCAGAGAGAGACCTAAGCGATGGGGATAAAAGTAGCAGGGTACCCAGGCCTGAGATCAGAGAGGGACCTGAGCGATGGGGATAAAAGGAGCAGTGACCCCAGGCCTGAGATCAGAGAGGGACCTGAACGATGGGGATAAAAGGAGCAGTGACCCCAGGCCTGAGATCAGAGAGGGACCTGAGCGATGGGGATAAAAGGAGCAGTGGCCCCAGGCCTGAGATCAGAGAGAGACCTAAGCGATGGGGATAAAAGTAGCAGGGTACCCAGGCCTGAGATCAGAGAGGGACCTGAGCGATGGGGATAAAAGGAGCAGGGACCCCAGGCCTGAGATCAGAGAGGGACCTGAGCGATGGGGATAAAAGGAGCAGTGATCCCAGGCCTGAGATCAGAGAGGGACCTGAGCGATGGGGATAAAAGGAGCAGTAAGCCCAGGCCTGAGATCAGAGAGGGACCTGAGCGATGGGGATAAAAGGAGCAGTGATCCCAGGCCTGAGATCAGAGAGGGACCTGAGCGATGGGGATAAAATGAGCAGTGACCCCAGGCCTGAGATCAGAGAGGGACCTGAGCGATGGGGATAAAAGGAGCTGGGACCCCAGGCCTGAGATCAGAGAGGGACCTGAGCGATGGGGATAAAAGGAGCTGGGACCCCAGGCCTGAGATCAGAGAGGGACCTGAGCGATGGGGATAAAAGGACCAGGGACCCCAGGCCTGAGATCAGAGAGGGACCTGAGCGATGGGGATAAAAGGAGCAGGGACCCCAGGCCTGAGATCAGAGAGGGACCTGAGCGATGGGGATAAAAGGAGCAGTGTCCCCAGGCCTGAGATCAGAAAGGTACCTGAGCGATGTGGATAAAAGGAGCAGTGACCCCAGGCCTGAGATCAGAGAGGGACCTGAGCGATGGGGATAAAAGGAGCAGTGACCCCAGGCCTGAGATCAGAGAGGGACCTGAGCGATGGGGATAAAAGGAGCAGTGACCCCAGACCTGAGATCAGAGAGGGACCTGAGCGATGGGGATAAAAGGAGCAGTGACCCGAGGACTGAGATCAGAGAGGGACCTGAGCGATGGGGATAAAAGGAGCAGTGACCCCAGGCCTGAGATCAGAGAGGGACCTGAGCGATGGTGATAAAAGGAGCGGTGACCCCAGGACTGTGATCAGAGAGGGACCTGAGCGATGGGGATAAAAGTAGCACTGTCCCTAGGCCTGAGATCAGAGAGGGACCTGAGCGATGGGGATAAAAGGAGCAGGGACCCCAGGCCTGAGATCAGAGAGGGACCTGAGCGATGGGGATAAAAGGAGCAGTGACTCCAGGTCTGAGATCAGAGAGGGACCTGAGCGATGGGGATAAAAGGAGCAGTGACCCCAGGCCTGAGATCAGAGAGGGACCTGAGCGATGGGGATAAAACGAGCAGGGACACCAGGCCTGAGATCAGAGAGGGACCTGAACGATGGGGATAAAAGGAGCAGGGACCCCAGGCCTGAGATCAGAGAGGGACTTGGGCGATGGGGATAAAACGAGCAGGGACACCAGGCCTGAGATCAGAGAGGGACCTGAGCGATGGGGATAAAAGGAGCAGTGACCCCAGGCCTGAGTTTAGAGAGGGACCTGAGCGATGGGGATAAAAGGAGCAGTGACCCCAGGCCTGAGTTTAGAGAGTGACCTGAGCGATGGGGATAAAAGGAGCAGTGACTCCAGGTCTGAGATCAGAGAGGGTCCTGAGCTATGGGGATAAAAGGAGCAGCGGACTCCAGACCTGAGATCAGAGAGGGACCTGAGCGATGGTGATAAAAGGAGCGGTGACCCCAGGACTGTGATCAGAGAGGGACCTGAGCGATGGGGATAAAAGTAGCACTGTCCCTCGGCCTGAGATCAGAGAGGGACCTGAGCGATGGGGATAAAAGGAGCAGGGACCCCAGGCCTGAGATCAGAGAGGGACCTGAGCGATGGGGATAAAAGGAGCAGTGACTCCAGGTCTGAGATCAGAGAGGGACCTGAGCGATGGGGATAAAAGGAGCAGTGACCCCAGGCCTGAGATCAGAGAGGGACCTGAGCGATGGGGATAAAACGAGCAGGGACACCAGGCCTGAGATCAGAGAGGGACCTGAACGATGGGGATAAAAGGAGCAGGGACCCCAGGCCTGAGTTCAGAGAGGGACCTGGGCGATGGGGATAAAACGAGCAGGGACACCAGGCCTGAGATCAGAGAGGGACCTGAGTGATGGGGATAAAAGGAGCAGTGACCCCAGGCCTGAGTTTAGAGAGGGACCTGAGCGATGGGGATAAAAGGAGCAGTGACCCCAGGCCTGAGTTTAGAGAGGGACCTGAGCGATGGGGATAAAAGGAGCAGTGACTCCAGGTCTGAGATCAGAGAGGGACCTGAGCTATGGGGATAAAAGGAGCAGCGGACTCCAGACCTGAGGTCAGAGAGGGACCTGAGCGATGGGGATAAAAGGAGCAGGGACTCCAGACCTGAGATCAGAGAGGGACCTGAGCGATGGGGATAAAAGGAGCACTGTCCCCAGGCCTGAGATCAGAGAGGGACCTGAGCGATGGGGATAAAAGGAGCAGGGTACCCAGGCCTGAGATCAGAGAGGGACCTAAGCGATGGGGATAAAAGGAGCAGTGACCCCAGGCCTGAACTCAGAGAGGGACCTGAGCGATGGGGATAAAAGGAGCACTGTCCCTAGGCCTGAGATCAGAGAGGGACCTGAGCGATGGGGATAAAAGGAGCAATGTCCCCTGGTCTGAGATCAGAGAGGGACCTGAGCGATGGGGATAAAAGGAGCAGTGACCCCAGGCCTGAGATAAGAGAGGGACCTGAGCGATGGGGATAAAAGGAGCAGGGTACCCAGGCCTGAGATCAGAGTGGGACCTGAGCGATGGGGATAAAAGGAGCAGTGACCCCAGGCCTGAGATCATAGAGGGAACTGAGTGATGGGGATAAAAGGAGCAGTGACCCCAGGCCTGAGATCAGAGAGGGACCTGAACGATGGGGATAAAAGGAGCAGTGACACCAGGCCTGAGATCAGAGAGGGACCTGAGCGATGGGGATAAAAGGAGCGGTGACCCCAGGCCTGAGATCAGAGAGCGACCTGAGCGATGGGGATAAAAGGAGCAGTGACTCCAGACCTGAGATCAGAGAGGGACCTGAGCGATGGGGATAAAAGGAGCAGGGTTCCCAGGCCTGAGCTCAGAGAGGTACCTGAGAGATGGGGATAAAAGGAGCAGGGACCCCAGGCCTGAGATCAGAGAGGGAACTGAACGATGGGGATAAAAGGAGCAGGGACTCCAGACCTGAGATCAGAGAGGGACATGAGCGATGGGGATATAAGGACCAGTGACCCCAGGCCTGAGGTCAGAGAGGGACCTGAGCGATGGGGATAAAAGGAGCAGTGACCCCAGGCCTGAGATCAGAGAGGGACCTGAGCGATGGGGATAAAACAAGCTGGGACCCCAGGCCTGAGTTCAGAGAGAGACCTGAGCGATGGGGATAAAAGGAGCATTTACCCCAGGCCTGAGATCAGAGAGGGACCTGAGCGATGGGGATAAAAGGAGCTGGGACCCCAGGCCTGAGATCAGAGAGGGACCTGAGCGATGGGGATAAAAGGAGCTGGGACCCCAGGCCTGAGATCAGAGAGGGACCTGAGCGATGGGGATAAAAGGAGCAGGGACCCCAGGCCTGAGATCAGAGAGGGACCTGAACGATGGGGATAAAAGGAGCAGTGACTCCAGGCCTGAGATCAGAGAGGGACCTGAGCGATGGGGATAAAAGGAGCAGTGACCCCAGGCCTGAGATCAGAGATGGACCTGAGCGATGGAGATAAAAGGAGCACTGTCCCCAGGACTGAGATCAGAGAGGGACCTGAGCGATGGGGTTTAAAGGAGCGGTGACCCCAGGCCTGAGATCAGAGAGGGACCTGAGCGATAGGGATAAAAGGAGCAGTGACTCCAGACCTGAGATCAGAGAGGGACCTGAGCGATGGGGATAAAAGGAGCAGGTACCCAGGCCTGAGATCAGAGAGGGAGCTGAGCGATGGGGATAAAAGGAGCAGTGACTCCATGCCTGAGATCAGAGAGGGACCTGAGCGATGGGGATAAAAGGCGCATTTACCCCAGGTCTGAGATCAGAGAGGGACCTGAGCGATGGGGATAAATTGAGCTGGGACCCCAGGCCTGAGATCAGAGAGGGACCTGAGCGATGGGGATAAAAGGAGCAGTGACCCTAGGCCTGAGATCAGAGAGGGACCTGAGCGATGGGGATAAAAGGAGCTGGGACCCCAGGCCTGAGATCAGAGAGGGACCTGAGCGATGGGGATAAAAGGAGCAGTGACCCCAGGCCTGAGATCAGAGAGGGACCTGAGCGATGGGGATAAAAGGAGCAGGGACCCCAGGCCTGAGATCAGAGAGGGACCTGAGCGATGGGGATAAAAGGAGCAGTGACCCCAGTCTGAGATCAGAGAGGGACCTGAGCGATGGGGATAAAAGGAGCAATGACCCCAGGCCTGAGATCAGAGAGGGAACCTGAGCGATGGGGATAAAAGGAGCAGGGACCCCAGGCCTGAGATCAGAGAGTGACCTGAGCGATGGGGATAAAAGGTGCACTGTCCCCAGGCCTGAGGTCAGAGAGGGACCTGAGCGATGGGGATAAAAGGAGCAGGGTACCCAGGCCTGAGATCAGAGAGGGACCTGAGGGATGGAGATAAAAGGAGCAGGGAACCCAGGCCTTAGATCAGAGAGGGACCTGAGCGATGGGGATAAAAGGAGCAGTGACCCCAGGCCTGAGGTCAGAGAGGGACCTGAGCGATGGGGATAAAAGGAGCAGTGACCCCAGGCCTGAGATCAGAGAGGGACCTGAGCGATGGGGATAATAGGAGCACTGTCCCTAGGCCTGAGATCAGAGAGGGACCTGAGCGATGGGGATAAAAGGAGCAGTGACTCCAGACCTGAGATCAGAGTGGGACCAGAGCGATGGTGATAAAAGGAGCAGTGATCCCAGGCCTGAGATCAGAGAGGGACCTGAGCGATGGGAATAAAAGGAGCGGTGACCCCAGGCCTGAGATCAGAGTGGGAACTGAACGATGGGGATAAAAGGAGCAGTAACCCCAGGCCTATGATCAGAGAGGGACCTGAGCGATGGGGATAAAAGGAGCAGGGACCCCATGCCTGAGATCAGAGAGGGACCTGAGCGATGGGGATAAAAGGAGCAGGGACCCGAGGCCTGAGATCAGAGAGGGACCTGAGCGATGGGGATAAAAGGAGCAGTGACCCCAGGCCTGAGATCAGAGAGGGACCTGAGCGATGGGGATAAAAGGAGCAGTGACTCCATGCCTGAGATCAGAGAGGGACCTGAGCGATGGGGATAAAAGGAGCATTGACCAGAGGCCTGACATCAGAGAGGGACCTGAGCGATGGGGATAAAAGGAGCTGGGACCCCAGGCCTGAGATAAGAGAGGGACCTGAGCGATGGGGATAAAAGGAGCAGGGACCCGAGGCCTGAGATCAGAGAGGGACCTGAGCGATGGGGATAAAAGGAGCAGTGACCCCAGGCCTGAGATCAGAGAGGGACCTGAGCGATGGGGATAAAAGGAGCAGTGACCCCAGGCCTGAGATCAGAGAGGGACCAGAGCGATGGGGATAAAACGAGCAGTGACCCCAGGCCTGAGATCAGAGAGGGACCTGAGCGATGGGAATAAAAGGAGCGGTGACCCCAGGCCTGAGATCAGAGAGGGACCTGAGCGATGGGGATAAAAGGAGCAGGGACTCCAGGCCTGAGATCAGAGAGGGACCTGAGCGATGGGGATAAAAGGAGCACTGTCCCCAGGCCTGAGATCAGAGAGGGACCTGAGCGATGGGGATAAAAGGAGCGGTGACCCCAGGCCTGAGATCAGAGAGGGACCTGAGCGATGGGGATAAAAGGAGCAGGGACTCCAGGCCTGAGATCAGAGAGGGACCTGAGCGATGGGGATAAAAGGAGCAGTGACCCTAGGCCTGAGATCAGAGAGGGACCTGAGCGATGCGTATCAAAGGAGCGGTGACCCCAGGCCTGAGATCAGAGAGGGACCTGAGCGATGGGGATAAAAGGAGCAGTGACCCCAGGCCTGAGCTCAGAGAGGGACCTGAGAGAGGGGGATAAAAGGAGCAGGGTACCCAGGTCTGAGATCAGAGAGGGACCTGAGCGATGGGGATAAAAGGAGCAGTGACCCCAGGCCTGAGATCAGAGAGGGACCTGAGCGATGGGGATAAAAGGAGCAGTAACCCCAGGCCTGTGATCAGAGAGGGACCTGAGCGATGGGGATAAAAGGAGCAGGGACCCCATGCCTGAGATCAGAGAGGGACCTGAGCGATGGGGATAAAAGGAGCAGGGACCCGAGGCCTGAGATCAGAGAGGGACCTGAGCGATGGGGATAAAAGGAGCAGTGACCCCAGGCCTGAGATCAGAGAGGGACCTGAGCGATGGGGATAAAAGGAGCAGTGACCCTAGGCCTGAGATCAGAGAGGGACCTGAGCGATGGGGATAAAAGGAGCAGTGACCAGAGGCCTGACATCAGAGAGGGACCTGAGCAATGGGGATAAAAGGAGCTGGGACCCCAGGCCTGAGATAAGAGAGGGACCTGAGCGATGGGGATAAAAGGAGCAGGGACCCGAGGCCTGAGATCAGAGAGGGACCTGAGCGATGGGGATAAAAGGAGCAGTGACATCAGGTCTGAGATCAGAGAGGGACCTGAGCGATGGGGATAAAAGGAGCAGTGACCCCAGGCCTGAGATCAGAGAGGGACCTGAGCGATGGGGATAAAAGGAGCAGTGACCCCAGGCCTGAGATCAGAGAGGGACCTGAGCGATGGGGATAAAAGGAGCGGTGACTCCAGGTCTGAGATCAGAGAGGGACCTGAGCGATGGGGATAAAAGGAGCAGTGACCCCAGGCCTGAGATCAGAGAGGGACCTGAGCGATGGGGATAAAAGGAGCAGTGACCCCAGGCCTGAGTTTAGAGAGGGACCTGAGCGATGGGGATAAAAGGAGCAGTGACCCCAGGCCTGAGTTTAGAGAGGGACCTGAGCGATGGGGATAAAAGGAGCACTGTCCCCAGGCCTGAGATCAGAGAGGGACCTGAGCGATGGGGATAAAAGGAGCAGGGACTCCAGACCTGAGATCAGAGAGGGACCTGAGCGATGGGGATAAAAGGAGCAGTGACCCCAGGCCTGTGATCAGAGAGGGACCTGAGCGATGGGGATAAAAGGAGCACTGTCCCCAGGCCTGAGATCAGAGAGGGACCTGAGCGATGGGGATAAAAGGAGCAGGGACTCCAGACCTGAGATCAGAGAGGGACCTGAGCGA
Source organism: Pristiophorus japonicus (assembly GCF_044704955.1). Lineage (NCBI taxonomy): Eukaryota > Metazoa > Chordata > Chondrichthyes > Pristiophoridae > Pristiophorus > Pristiophorus japonicus. The sequence continues at coordinate 8,005,527 of NC_092001.1, forward strand.
TGGGTATAAAAGGAGCACTGTCCCCAGGCCTGAGATCAGAGAGGGAGCTGAGCGATGGGGATAAAAGGAGCAGGGTACCCAGGCCTGACATCAGAGAGGGACCTGAGCGATGGGGATAAAAGGAGCAGTGACCCCAGGCCTGAGATCAGAGAGGGACCTGAGCGATGGGGATAAAAGGAGCTGGGACCCCAGGCCTGAGAGAAGAGAGGGACCTGAGCGATGGGGATAAAAGGAGCAGGGACCCGAGGCCTGAGATCAGAGAGGGACCTGAGCGATGGGGATAAAAGGAGCAGTGACCCCAGGCCTGAGATCAGAGAGGGACCTGAGCGATGGGGATAAAAGGAGCAGTGACATCAGGTCTGAGATCAGAGAGGGACCTGAGCGATGGGGATAAAAGGAGCAGTGACCCCAGGCCTGAGATCAGAGAGGGACCTGAGCGATGGGGATAAAAGGAGCAGTGACCCCAGGCCTGAGATCAGAGAGGGACCTGAGCGATGGGGATAAAAGGAGCGGTGACTCCAGGTCTGAGATCAGAGAGGGACCTGAGCGATGGGGATAAAAGGAGCAGTGACCCCAGGCCTGAGAACAGAGAGGGACCTGAGCGATGGGGATAAAAGGAGTAGTGACCCCAGGCCTGAGTTTAGAGAGGGACCTGAGCGATGGGGATAAAAGGAGCAGTGACCCCAGGCCTGAGTTTAGAGAGGGACCTGAGCGATCTGGATAAAAGGAGCAGTGACTCCAGGTCTGAGATCAGAGAGGGACCTGAGCGATGGGGATAAAAGGAGCAGTGACCCCAGGCCTGTGATCAGAGAGGGACCTGAGCGATGGGGATAAAAGGAGCACTATCCCCAGGCCTGAGATCAGAGAGGGACCTGAGCGATGGGGATAAAAGGAGCAGGGACTCCAGACCTGAGATCAGAGAGGGACCTGAGCGATGGGTATAAAAGGAGCACTGTCCCCAGGCCTGAGATCAGAGAGGGACCTGAGCGATGGGGATAAAAGGAGCAGGGTACCAAGGCCTGACATCAGAGAGGGACCTGAGCGATGGGGATAAAAGGAGCAGTGACCCCAGGCCTGAGATCAGAGAGGGACCTGAGCGATGGGGATAAAAGGAGCAGTGACTCCAGGCCTGAGATCAGAGAGGGACCTGAGCGATGGGGATAAAAGGAGCGGGGACCCAAGACCTGCGATCAGAGAGGGACCTGAGCGATTGGTATAAAAGGAGCAGGGTACCCAGGCCTGAGATCAGAGAGGGACCTGAGCGATGGGGATAAAAGGAGCAGTGACCCCAGACCTGAGATCAGAGAGGGACCTGAGCGATGGGGATAAAAGGAGCGGTGACCCCAGGCCTGAGATCAGAGAGGGACCTGAGCGATGGGGATAAAAGGAGCAGTGACCCCAGGCCTGAGATCAGAGAGGGACCTGAGCGATGCGGATAAAAGGAGCACTGTCCCTAGGCCTGAGATCAAAGAGGGACCTGAGCGATGGGGATAAAAGGAGCAGGGTACCCAGGCCTGAGATCAGAGAGGGACCTCAGCGATGGGGATAAAAGGAGCACTGTCCCCAGGCCTGAGATCAGAGAGGGACCTGAGCGATGGGGATAAAAGGAGCACTGTCCATAGGCCTGAGATCAGAGAGGGACCTGAGCGATGGGGATAAAAGGAGCACTGTCCCTAGGCCTGAGATCAGAGAGGGAGCTGAGCGATGGGGATAAAAGAAGCACTGTCCCCAGGCCTGAGGTCAGAGAGGGACCTGAGCGATGGGAATAAAAGGAGCAGTGACTCCAGACCTGAGATCAGAGAGGGACCTGAGCGATGGGGATAAAAGGAGCACTGTCCCTAGGCCTGAGATCAGAGAGGGACCTGAGTGATGGGGATAAAAGGAAAAGTAACCCCAGGGCTGAGATCAGAGAGGGACCTGAGCGATGGGGATAAAAGGAGCAGTGACCCCAGGCCTGAGATCAGAGAGGGACCTGAGCGATGGGGATAAAAAGAGCACTGTCCCTAGGCCTGAGATCAGAGAGGGACCTGAGCGATGGGGATAAAAGGAGCAGGTACCCAGGCCTGAGATCAGAGAGGGACCTGAGCGATGGGGATAAAAGGAGCAGTGACTCCATGCCTGAGATCAGAGAGGGACCTGAGCGATGGGGATAAAAGGCGCATTTACCCCAGGTCTGAGATCAGAGAGGGACCTGAGCGATGGGGATAAATTGAGCTGGGACCCCAGGCCTGAGATCAGAGAGGGACCTGAGCGATGGGGATAAAAGGAGCAGTGACCCTAGGCCTGAGATCAGAGAGGGACCTGAGCGTTGGGGATAAAAGGAGCTGGGACCCCAGGCCTGAGATCAGAGAGGGACCTGAGCGATGGGGATAAAAGGTGCAGTGACCCCAGGCCTGAGATCAGAGAGGGACCTGAGCGATGGGGATAAAAGGAGCAGGGACCCCAGGCCTGAGATCAGAGAGGGACCTGAGCGATGGGGATAAAAGGAGCAGTGACCCCAGGCCTGAGATCAGAGAGGGACCTGAGCGATGGGGATAAAAGGAGCAGGGACCCCAGGCCTGAGATCAGAGAGTGACCTGAGCGATGGGGATAAAAGGTGCACTGTCCCCAGGCCTGAGGTCAGAGAGGGACCTGAGCGATGGGGATAAAAGGAGCAGGGTACCCAGGCCTGAGATCAGAGAGGGACCTGAGCGATGGAGATAAAAGGAGCAGGGACCCCAGGCCTTAGATCAGAGAGGGACCTGAGCGATGGGGATAAAAGGAGCAGCGACCCCAGGCCTGAGGTCAGAGAGGGAACTGAGCGATGGGGATAAAAGGAGCAGTGACCCCAGGCCTGAGATCAGAGAGGGACCTGAGCGATCGGGATAATAGGAGCACTGTCCCTAGGCCTGAGATCAGAGAGGGACCTGAGCGATGGGGATAAAAGGAGCAGTGACTCCAGACCTGAGATCAGAGAGGGACCTGAGCGATGGGGATAAAAGGAGCAGTGACCCCAGGCCTGAGATCAGAGAGAGACCTGAGCCATGGGGATAAAAGGAGCAGTGACCCCAGGCCTGAGATCAGAGAGGGACCTGAGCGATGGGGATAAAAGGAGCAGTGACCCCAGGCCTGAGATCAGAGAGGGACCTGAGCGATGGGGATAAAAGGAGCACTGTCCCCAGGCCTGAGATCAGAGAGGGACCTGAGCGATGGGGATAAAAGGAGCAGTGACCCTAGGCCTGAGATCAGAGAGGGACCTGAGCGATGGGGATAAAAGGAGCGGTGACCCCAGGCCTGAGATCAGAGTGGGACCTGAGAGAGGGGGATAAAAGGAGCAGGGTAGCCAGGCCTGAGATCAGAGAGGGACCTGAGCGATGGGGATAAAAGGAGCAGTGACCCCAGGCCTGAGATCAGAGAGGGACCTGAGCGATGGGGATAAAAGGAGCAGTAACCCCAGGCCTGTGATCAGAGAGGGACCTGAGCGATGGGGATAAAAGGAGCAGGGACCCCATGCCTGAGATCAGAGAGGGACCTGAGCGATGGGGATAAAAGGAGCAGGGACCCGAGGCCTGAGATCAGAGAGGGACCTGAGCGATGGGGATAAAAGGAGCTGGGACCCCAGGCCTGAGATAAGAGAGGGACCTGAGCGATGGGGATAAAAGGAGCAGTGACTCCATGCCTGAGATCAGAGAGGGACCTGAGCGATGGGGATAAAAGGAGCTGGGACCCCAGGCCTGAGATAAGAGAGGGACCTGAGCGATGGGGATAAAAGGAGCAGGGACCCGAGGCCTGAGATCAGAGAGGGACCTGAGCGATGGGGATAAAAGGAGCAGTGACCCCAGGCCTGGATCAGAGAGGGACCTGAGCGATGGGAATAAAAGGAGCGGTGACCCCAGGCCTGAGATCAGAGAGGGACCTGAGCGATGGGAATAAAAGGAGCGGTGACCCCAGGCCTGAGATCAGAGAGGGACCTGAGCGATGGGGATAAAAGGAGCAGTGACCCCAGGCCTGAGATCAGAGAGGGACCTGAGCGATGGGAATAAAAGGAGCGGTGACCCCAGGCCTGAGATCAGAGAGGGACCTGAGCGATGGGGATAAAAGGAGCAGGGACTCCAGGCCTGAGATCAGAGAGGGACCTGAGCGATGGGGATAAAAGGAGCACTGTCCCCAGGCCTGAGATCAGAGAGGGACCTGAGCGATGGGGATAAAAGGAGCAGTGACCCTAGGCCTGAGATCAGAGAGGGACCTGAGCGATGCGTATCAAAGGAGCGGTGACCCCATGCCTGAGATCAGAGAGGGACCTGAGCGATGGGGATAAAAGGAGCAGTGACCCCAGGCCTGAGCTCAGAGAGGGACCTGAGAGAGGGGGATAAAAGGAGCAGGGTACCCAGGCCTGAGATCAGAGAGGGACCTGAGCGATGGGGATAAAAGGAGCAGTGACCCCAGGCCTGAGATCAGAGAGGGACCTGAGCGATGGGGATAAAAGGAGCAGGGACCCCAGGCCTGTGATCAGAGAGGGACCTGAGCGATGGGGATAAAAGGAGCAGGGACCCCATGCCTGAGATCAGAGAGGGACCTGAGCGATGGGGATAAAAGGAGCAGGGACCCGAGGCCTGAGATCAGAGAGGGACCTGAGCGATGGGGATAAAAGGAGCAGTGACCCCAGGCCTGAGATCAGAGAGGGACCTGAGCGATGGGGATAAAAGGAGCAGTGACCCTAGGCCTGAGATCAGAGAGGGACCTGAGCGATGGGGATAAAAGGAGCAGTGACTCCATGCCTGAGATCAGAGAGGGACCTGAGCGATGGGGATAAAAGGAGCAGTGACCAGAGGCCTGACATCAGAGAGGGACCTGAGCGATGGGGATAAAAGGAGCTGGGACCCCAGGCCTGAGATAAGAGAGGGACCTGAGCGATGGGGATAAAAGGAGCAGGCACCCGAGGCCTGAGATCAGAGAGGGACCTGAGCGATGGGGATAAAAGGAGCAGTGACCCCAGGCCTGAGATCAGAGAGGGACCTGAGCGATGGGGATAAAAGGAGCAGTGACATCAGGTCTGAGATCAGAGAGGGACCTGAGCGATGGGGATAAAAGGAGCAGTGACCCCAGGCCTGAGATCAGAGAGGGACCTGAGCGATGGGGATAAAAGGAGCAGTGACCCCAGGCCTGAGATCAGAGACGGACCTGAGCGATGGGGATAAAAGGAGCGGTGACCCCAGACCTGAGATCAGAGAGGGACCTGAGCAATGGGGATAAAAGGAGCAGTGACCCCAGGCCTGAGATCAGAGAGGGATCTGAGCGATGGGGATAAAAGGAGCAGTGACCCCAGGCCTGAGTTTAGAGAGGGACCTGAGCGATGGGGATTAAAGGAGCAGTGACCCCAGGCCTGAGTTTAGAGAGGGACCTGAGCGATGTGGATAAAAGGAGCAGTGACTCCAGGTCTGAGATCAGAGAGGGACCTGAGCGATGGGGATAAAAGGAGCAGGGACTCCAGACCTGAGATCAGAGAGGGACCTGAGCGATGGGGATAAAAGGAGCATTGACCCCAGGCCTGTCCTGTGATCAGAGAGGGACCTGAGCGATGGGGATAAAAGGAGCACTGTCCCCAGGCCTGAGATCAGAGAGGGACCTGAGCGATGGGGATAAAAGGAGCAGGGACTCCAGACCTGAGATCAGAGAGGGACCTGAGCGATGGGTATAAAAGGAGCACTGTCCCCAGGCCTGAGATCAGAGAGGGACCTGAGCGATGGGGATAAAAGGAGCAGGGTACCCAGGCCTGACATCAGAGAGGGACCTGAGCGATGGGGATAAAAGGAGCAGTGACCCCAGGCCTGAGATCAGAGAGGGACCTGAGCGATGGGGATAAAAGGAGCAGTGACTCCAGGCCTGAGATCAGAGAGGGACCTGAGCGATGGGGATAAAAGGAGCGGGGACCCAAGACCTGCGATCAGAGAGGGACCTGAGCGATTGGTATAAAAGGAGCAGGGTACCCAGGCCTGAGATCAGAGAGGGACCTGAGCGATGGGGATAAAAGGAGCAGTGACCCCAGACCTGAGATCAGAAAGGGACCTGAGCGATGGGGATAAAAGGAGCGGTGACCCCAGGCCTGAGATCAGAGAGGGACCTGAGCGATGGGGATAAAAGGAGCAGTGGCCCCAGGTCTGAGATCAGAGAGGAACCTGAGCGATGGGGATAAAAGGAGCAGGGTTCCCAGGCCTGAGATCAGAGAGGGACCTGAGCGATGGGGATAAAGGAGCACTGTCCCTAGGCCTGAGATCAAAGAGGGACCTGAGCGATGGGGATAAAAGGAGCAGGGTACCCAGGCCTGAGATCAGAGAGGGACCTCAGCGATGGGGATAAAAGGAGCACTGTCCCCAGGCCTGAGATCAGAGAGGGACCTGAGCGATGGGGATAAAAGGAGCACTGTCCATAGGCCTGAGATCAAGAGGGACCTGAGCGATGGGGATAAAAGGAGCACTGTCCCTAGGCCTGAGATCAGAGAGGGAGCTGAGCGATGGGGATAAAAGAAGCACTGTCCCGAGGCCTGAGGTCAGAGAGGGACCTGAGCGATGGGAATAAAAGGAGCAGTGACTCCAGACCTGAGATCAGAGAGGGACCTGAGCGATGGGGATAAAAGGAGCACTGTCCCTAGGCCTGAGATCAGAGAGGGACCTGAGTGATGGGGATAAAAGGAAAAGTAACCCCAGGGCTGAGATCAGAGAGGGACCTGAGCGATGGGGATAAAAGGAGCAGTGACCCCAGGCCTGAGATCAGAGAGGGACCTGAGCGATGGGGATAAAAAGAGCACTGTCCCTAGGCCTGAGATCAGAGAGGGACCTGAGCGATGGGGATAAAAGGAGCACTGTCCCTAGGCCTGAGATCAGAGAGGGACCTGAGCGATGGGGATAAAAGGAGCAGTGACCCCAGGCCTGAGATCAGAGAGGGACCTGAGCGATGGGGATAAAAAGAGCACTGTCCCTAGGCCTGAGATCAGAGAGGGACCTGAGCGATGGGGATAAAAGGAGCACTGTCCCTATGCCTGAGATCAGAGAGGGATCTGAGCGATGGGGATAAAAGGAGCAGGGACCCCAGGCCTGAGATCAGAGAGGGAACTGAACGATGGGGATAAAAGGAGCTTTGACCCCAGGCCTGAGATCAGAGAGGGACCTGAGCGATGGGGATAAAAGGAGCAGTGACCCCAGGCCTGAGATCAGAGAGGGAACTGAACGATGGGGATAAAAGGAGCTTTGACCCCAGGCCTGAGATCAGAGAGGGACCTGAGCGATGGGGATAAAAGGAGCAGTGACCCCAGGCCTTAGCTCAGAGAGGGACCTGAGCGATGGGGATAAAAGGAGCAGTGACCCCAGGCCTGACATCAGAGAGGGACCTGAGCGATGGGGATAAAAGGAGCAGTGACTCCAGGCCTGAGATCAGAGAGGGAACTGAACGATGGGGATAAAAGGAGCAGTGTCCCCAGGCCTGAGATCAGAAAGGGACCTGAGCGATGTGGATAAAAGGAGCAGTGACCCCAGGCCTGAGATCAGAGAGGGACCTGAGTGATGGGGATAAAAGGAGCAGTGACCCCAGGCCTGAGATCAGAGAGGGACCTGAGCGATGGGGATAAAAGGAGCAGTGACCCCAGACCTGAGATCAGAGAGGGACCTGAGCGATGGGGATAAAAGGAGCAGTGACCCGAGGCCTGAGATCAGAGAGGGACCTGAGCGATGGGGATAAAAGGAGCAGTGACCCCAGGCCTGAGATCAGAGAGGGACCTGAGCGATGGTGATAAAAGGAGCGGTGACCCCAGGCCTGTGATCAGAGAGGGACCTGAGCAATGGGGATAAAAGGAGCACTGTCCCTAGGCCTGAGATCAGAGAGGGACCTGAGCGATGGGGATAAAAGGAGCAGGGACCCCAGGCCTGAGATCAGAGAGGGACCTGAGCGATGGGGATAAAAGGAGCAGTGACTCCAGGTCTGAGATCAGAGAGGGACCTGAGCGATGGGGATAAAGGGAGCAGTGACCCCAGGCCTGAGATCAGAGAGGGACCTGAGCGATGGGGATAAAAGGAGCACTGTCCCTAGGCCTGAGATCAGAGAGGCACCTGAGCGATGGGGATAAAAGGAGCAGTGACTCCAGGCCTGAGATCAGAGAGGGAACTGAGCGATGGGGATAAAAGGAGCTGGGACCCCAGGCCTGAGATCAGAGAGGGACCTGAGCGATGGGGATAAAAGGAGCAGGGACCCCAGGCCTGAGATCAGAGAGGGACCTGAGCGATGGGGATAAAACGAGCAGGGACCCCAGGCCTGAGATCAGAGAGGGACCTGAACGATGGGAATAAAAGTAGCAGTGACCCCAGGCCTGAGATCAGAGAGGGACCTGAACGATGGAGATAAAAGGAGCAGTGACCCGAGGCCTGAGATCAGAGAGGGACCTGAGCGATGGGGATAAAACGAGCAGGGACCCCAGGCCTGAGATCAGAGAGGGACCTGAACGATGGGGATAAAAGGAGCAGTGACCCGAGGCCTGAGATCAGAGAGGGACCTGAGCGATGGGAATAAAAGGAGCAGGGACCCCAGGCCTGAGATCATAGAGGGACCTGAGCGATGGGGATAAAACGAGCAGTGACCCCAGGCCTGAGATCAGAGAGGGACCTGAGCGATGGGGATAAAAGGAGCAGTGAACCCAGGCCTGAGATCAGAGAGGGCCCTGAGCGATGGGAATAAAAGGAGCAGCGACCCCAGGCCTGAGATCAGAGAGGGACCTGAGCGATGGGGATAAAAGGAGCAGTGACCCCAGGCCTGAGATCAGAGAGGGACCTGAGCGGTGGGGATAAAAGGAGCAGGGACCCCAGGCCTGAGATCAGAGAGGGACCTGAGCGATGGGTATAAAAGGAGCAGTGACCCCAGGCCTGAGATCAGAGAGGGACATGAGCGATGGGGATAAAAGGAGCGGTGACCCCAGGCCTGAGATCAGAGAGGGACCTGAGCGATGGGGATAAAAGGAGCAGTGACTCCATGCCTGAGATCAGAGAGGGACCTGAGCGATGGGGATAAAAGGAGCAGGGACCCCAGGCCTGAGGTCAGAGAGGGACCTGAGCGATGGGGATAAAAGGAGCAGTGACTCCAGGTCTGAGATCAGAGAGGGACCTTGAGCGATGGGGATAAAAGGAGCACTGTCTCTAGGCCTGAGATCAGAGAGGGACCTGAGCGATGGGGATAAAAGGAGCTGGGACCCCAGGCCAGAGATCAGAGAGGGACCTGAGCGATGGGGATAAAAGGAGCGGGGACCCCAGGCCAGAGATCAGAGATGGAACTGAGCGATGGGGATAAAAGGAACAGTGACCCCTGGCCTGAGATCAGAGAGGGACCTGAGCGATGGGGATAAAAGGAACAGTGATCCCAGGCCTGAGATCAGAGAGGGACCTGAGCGATGGGGATAAAAGGAACAGTGACCCCAGGCCTGAGATCAGAGAGGGAACTAAGCGATGTGGATAAAAGGAGAGGGGACCCGAGGCCTGAGATCAGAGAGGGACCTGTGCGATGGGGACAAAAGGAGCAGGGACCCCAGGCCTGAGATCAGAGAGGGACCTGAACGATGGGGCTAAAAGGAGCAGGGACCCCAGGCCTGAGATCAGAGAGGGACCTGAGCGATGGGGATAAAAGGAGCACTGTCCCTAGGCCTGAGATCAGAGAGGGACCTGAGCGATGGGGATAAAAGGAGCAGTGACTCCAGGTCTGAGATCAGAGTGGGACCTGAGCGATGGGGATAAAAGGAGCACTGTCCCTAGGCCTGAGATCAGAAAGCGACCTGAGCGATGTGGATAAAAGGAGCAGTGACCCCAGGCCTGAGATCAGAGAGGGACCTGAGCGATGGGGATAAAAGGAGCAGTGACCCCAGGCCTGAGATCAGAGAGGGACCTGAGCGATGGTGATAAAAGGAGCAGTGACCCCAGGCCTGAGATCAGAGAGGGACCTGAGCGATGGGGATAAAAGGAGCAGTGACTCCAGGTCTGAGATCAGAGAGGGACCTGAGCGATGGGGATAAAAGGAGCAGTGACCCCAGGCCTGAGATCAGAGAGGGACCTGAGCGATGGGGATAAAAGGAGCAGGGACACCAGGCCTGAGATCAGAGAGTGACCTGAGCGATGGGGATAAAAGGAGCAGGGACTCCAGGCCTGAGATCAGAGAGGGACCTGAGCGATGGGGATAAAAGGAGCTGGGACCCCAGGCCTGAGATCAGAGAGGGACCTGAGCGATGGGGATAAAAGGAGCAGGGACCCCAGGCCTGAGATCAGAGAGGGACCTGAGCGATGGGGATAAAACGAGCAGGGACCCCAGTCCTGAGATCAGAGAGGGACCTGAACGATGGGAATAAAAGTAGCAGTGACCCCAGGCCTGAGATCAGAGAGGGACCTGAACGATGGAGATAAAAGGAGCAGTGACCCCAGGCCTGAGATCAGAGAGGGACCTGAGCGATGGGGATAAAAGGAGCAGGGACCCCAGGCCTGAGATCAGAGAGGGACCTGAACGATGGGAATAAAAGTAGCAGTGACCCCAGGCCTGAGATCAGAGAGGGACCTGAACGATGGGGATAAAAGGAGCAGTAACCCCAGGCCTGAGATCAGAGAGGGACCTGAGCGATGGGGATAAAAGGAGCAGGGACTCCAGGCCTGAGATCAGAGAGGGACCTGAGCGATGGGGATAAAAGGAGCAGTGACCCCAGGCCTGAGATCAGAGAGGGACCTGAGCGATGGTGATAAAAGGAGCAGTGACCCCAGGCCTGAGATCAGAGAGGGACCTGAGCGGTGGGGATAAAGGAGCAGGGACCCCAGGCCTGAGATCAGAGAGGGACCTGAGCGATGGGGATAAAAGAGCAGGGAACCCAGGCCTGAGATCAGAGAGGGACCTGAGCGATGGGGATAAAAGGAGCAGGGACCCCAGGCCTGAGGTCAGAGAGGGACCTGAGCGATGGGGATAAAAGGAGCTGGGACCCCAGGCCTGAGATCAGAGAGGGACCTGAGCGATGGGGATAAAAGGAGCAGTGACTCCAGGTCTGAGATCAGAGAGGGACCTTGAGCGATGGGGATAAAAGGAGCACTGTCCCTAGGCCTGAGATCAGAGAGGGACCTGAGCGATGGGGATAAAAGGAGCTGGGACCCCAGGCCAGAGATCAGAGAGGGACCTGAGCGATGGGGATAAAAGGAGCGGGGACCCAAGACCTGCGATCAGAGATGGAACTGAGCGATGGGGATAAAAGGAACAGTGACCCCTGGCCTGAGATCAGAGTGGGACCTGAGCGATGGGGATAAAAGGAACAGTGACCCCAGGCCTGAGATCAGAGAGGGACCTGAGCGATGGGGATAAAAGGAGCAGGGACCCCAGGCCTGAGATCAGAGAGGGTCCTGAGCGATTGGGATAAAAGGAGCTGGGACCCCAGGCCTGAGATCAGAGAGGGACCTGAGCGATGGGGATAAAAGGAGCAGGGACCCCAGGCCTGAGATCTGAGAGGGACCTGAGCGATGGGGATAAAAGGAGCTGGGACCCAAGACCTGCAATCAGAGAGGGACCTGAGCGATGGTGATAAAAGGAGCATTTACCCCAGGCCTGAGATCAGAGAGGGACCTGAGCGATGGGGATAAAAGGAACAGTGACTCCAGGTCTGAGATCAGAGAGGGACCTGAGCTATGGGCATAAAAGGAGCAGCGGACTCCAGACCTGAGGTCAGAGAGGGACCTGAGCGATGGGGATAAAAGGAGCAGGGACTCCAGACCTGAGATCAGAGAGGGACCTGAGCGATGGGGATAAAAGGAGCACTGTCCCCAGGCCTGAGATCAGAGAGGGACCTGAGCGATGGGGCTAAAAGGAGCAGGGTACCCAGGCATGAGATCAGAGAGGGACCTGAGCGATGGGGATAAAAGGAGCAGTGACCCGAGGCCTGAGATCAGAGAGGGACCTGAGCGATGGGGATAAAACGAGCAGGGACCCCAGGCCTGAGATCAGAGAGGGACCTGAACGATGGGGATAAAAGGAGCAGTGACCCGAGGCCTGAGATCAGAGAGGGACCTGAGCGATGGGAATAAAAGGAGCAGGGACCCCAGGCCTGAGATCATAGAGGGACCTGAGCGATGGGGATAAAACGAGCAGTGACCCCAGGCCTGAGATCAGAGAGGGACCTGAGCGATGGGGATAAAAGGAGCAGTGAACCCAGGCCTGAGATCAGAGAGGGCCCTGAGCGATGGGAATAAAAGGAGCAGCGACCCCAGTCCTGAGATCAGAGAGGGACCTGAGCGATGGGGATAAAAGGAGCAGTGACCCCAGGCCTGAGATCAGAGAGGGACCTGAGCGGTGGGGATAAAAGGAGCAGGGACCCCAGGCCTGAGATCAGAGAGGGACCTGAGCGATTGGTATAAAAGGAGCAGTGACCCCAGGCCTGAGATCAGAGAGGGACATGAGCGATGGGGATAAAAGGAGCGGTGACCCCAGGCCTGAGATCAGAGAGGGACCTGAGCGATGGGGATAAAAGGAGCAGTGACTCCATGCCTGAGATCAGAGAGGGACCTGAGCGATGGGGATAAAAGGAGCAGGGACCCCAGGCCTGAGGTCAGAGAGGGACCTGAGCGATGGGGATAAAAGGAGCAGTGACTCCAGGTCTGAGATCAGAGAGGGACCTTGAGCGATGGGGATAAAAGGAGCACTGTCCCTAGGCCTGAGATCAGAGAGGGACCTGAGCGATGGGGATAAAAGGAGCTGGGACCCCAGGCCAGAGATCAGAGAGGGACCTGAGCGATGGGGATAAAAGGAGCGGGGACCCCAGGCCAGAGATCAGAGATGGAACTGAGCGATGGGGATAAAAGGAACAGTGACCCCTGGCCTGAGATCAGAGAGGGACCTGAGCGATGGGGATAAAAGGAACAGTGATCCCAGGCCTGAGATCAGAGAGGGACCTGAGCGATGGGGATAAAAGGAACAGTGACCCCAGGCCTGAGATCAGAGAGGGAACTAAGCGATGTGGATAAAAGGGGGGGGGCCCGAGGCCTGAGATCAGAGAGGGACCTGTGCGATGGGGACAAAAGGAGCAGGGACCCCAGGCCTGAGATCAGAGAGGGACCTGAACGATGGGGCTAAAAGGAGCAGGGACCCCAGGCCTGAGATCAGAGAGGGACCTGAGCGATGGGGATAAAAGGAGCACTGTCCCTAGGCCTGAGATCAGAGAGGGACCTGAGCGATGGGGATAAAAGGAGCAGTGACCCCAGGCCTGAGATCAGAGTGGGACCTGAGCGATGGGGATAAAAGGAGCACTGTCCCTAGGCCTGAGATCAGAAAGCGACCTGAGCGATGTGGATAAAAGGAGCAATGACCCCAGGCCTGAGATCAGAGAGGGACCTGAGCGATGGGGATAAAAGGAGCAGTGACCCCAGGCCTGAGATCAGAGAGGGACCTGAGCGATGGTGATAAAAGGAGCAGTGACCCCAGGCCTGAGATCAGAGAGGGACCTGAGCGATGGGGATAAAAGGAGCAGTGACTCCAGGTCTGAGATCAGAGAGGGACCTGAGCGATGGGGATAAAAGGAGCAGTGACCCCAGGCCTGAGATCAGAGAGGGACCTGAGCGATGGGGATAAAAGGAGCAGGGACACCAGGCCTGAGATCAGAGAGTGACCTGAGCGATGGGGATAAAAGGAGCAGGGACTCCAGGCCTGAGATCAGAGAGGGACCTGAGCGATGGGGATAAAAGGAGCTGGGACCCCAGGCCTGAGATCAGAGAGGGACCTGAGCGATGGGGATAAAAGGAGCAGGGACCCCAGGCCTGAGATCAGAGAGGGACCTGAGCGATGGGGATAAAACGAGCAGGGACCCCAGGCCTGAGATCAGAGAGGGACCTGAACGATGGGAATAAAAGTAGCAGTGACCCCAGGCCTGAGATCAGAGAGGGACCTGAACGATGGAGATAAAAGGAGCAGTGACCCCAGGCCTGAGATCAGAGAGGGACCTGAGCGATGGGGATAAAAGGAGCAGGGACCCCAGGCCTGAGATCAGAGAGGGACCTGAACGATGGGAATAAAAGTAGCAGTGACCCCAGGCCTGAGATCAGAGAGGGACCTGAACGATGGGGATAAAAGGAGCAGTAACCCCAGGCCTGAGATCAGAGAGGGACCTGAGCGATGGGGATAAAAGGAGCAGGGACTCCAGGCCTGAGATCAGAGAGGGACCTGAGCGATGGGGATAAAAGGAGCAGTGACCCGAGGCCTGAGATCAGAGAGGGACCTGAGCGATGGGGATAAAAGGAGCAGGGACCCCAGGCCTGAGATCATAGAGGGACCTGAGCGATGGGGATAAAAGGAGCAGTGACCCCAGGCCTGAGATCAGAGAGGGACCTGAGCGATGGGGATAAAAGGAGAAGTGACCCGAGGCCTGAGATCAGAGAGGGACCTGAGCGATGGGGATAAAAGGAGCAGGGACCCCAGGCCTGAGATCATAGAGGGACCTGAGCGATGGGGATAAAAGGAGCAGTGACCCCAGGCCTGAGATCAGAGAGGGACCTGAGCGATGGGGATAAAAGGAGCAGTGACCCCAGGCCTGAGATCAGAGAGGGCCCTGAGCGATGGGAATAAAAGGAGCTGGGACCCCAGGCCTGAGATCAGAGAGGGACCTGAGCGATGGGGATAAAAGGAGCAGTGACCCCAGGCCTGAGATCAGAGAGGGACCTGAGCGGTGGGGATAAAAGGAGCAGGGACCCCAGGCCTGAGATCAGAGAGGGACCTGAGCGATGGGGATAAAAGAGCAGGGAACCCAGGCCTGAGATCAGAGAGGGACCTGAGCGATGGGGATAAAAGGAGCAGGGACCCCAGGCCTGAGGTCAGAGAGGGACCTGAGCGATGGGGATAAAAGGAGCTGGGACCCCAGGCCTGAGATCAGAGAGGGACCTGAGCGATGGGGATAAAAGGAGCAGTGACTCCAGGTCTGAGATCAGAGAGGGACCTTGAGCGATGGGGATAAAAGGAGCACTGTCCCTAGGCCTGAGATCAAAGAGGGACCTGAGCGATGGGGAAAAAAGGAGCTGGGACCCCAGGCCAGAGATCAGAGAGGGACCTGAGCGATGGGGATAAAAGGAGCGGGGACCCAAGACCTGCGATCAGAGATGGAACTGAGCGATGGGGATAAAAGGAACAGTGACCCCTGGCCTGAGATCAGAGTGGGACCTGAGCGATGGGGATAAAAGGAACAGTGACCCCAGGCCTGAGATCAGAGAGGGACCTGAGCGATGGGGATAAAAGGAGCAGGGACCCCAGGCCTGAGATCAGAGAGGGTCCTGAGCGATTGGGATAAAAGGAGCTGGGACCCCAGGCCTGAGATCAGAGAGGGACCTGAGCGATGGGGATAAAAGGAGCAGGGACCCCAGGCCTGAGATCTGAGAGGGACCTGAGCGATGGGGATAAAAGGAGCTGGGACCCAAGACCTGCAATCAGAGAGGGACCTGAGCGATGGGGATAAAAGGAGCATTTACCCCAGGCCTGAGATCAGAGAGGGACCTGAGCGATGGGGATAAAAGGAACAGTGACTCCAGGTCTGAGATCAGAGAGGGACCTGAGCTATGGGGATAAAAGGAGCAGCGGACTCCAGACCTGAGGTCAGAGAGGGACCTGAGCGATGGGGATAAAAGGAGCAGGGACTCCAGACCTGAGATCAGAGAGGGACCTGAGCGATGGGGATAAAAGGAGCACTGTCCCCAGGCCTGAGATCAGAGAGGGACCTGAGCGATGGGGCTAAAAGGAGCAGGGTACCCAGGCATGAGATCAGAGAGGGACCTGAGCGATGGGGATAAAAGGAGCAGTGACCCCAGGCCTGAGATCAGAGAGGGACCTGAGCGATGGGGATAAAAGGAGCAGTGAGTCCAGGCCGGAGATCAGAGAGGGACCTGAGCGATGGGGATAAAAGGAGCGGGGTACCCAGGCCTGAGATCAGAGAGGGACCTGAGCGATGGGGATAAAAGGAGCACTGTCCCTAGGCCTGAGATCAGAGAGGGACCTAAGCGATGGGGATAAAAGGAGCAGTGACCCCAGGCCTGAATTCAGAGAGGGACCTGAGCGATGGGGATAAAAGGAGCACTGTCCCTAGGCCTGAGATCAGAGAGGGACCTGAGCGATGGGGATAAAAGGAGCACTGTTCCCTGGTCTGAGATCAGAGAGGGACCTGAGCGATGGGGATAAAAGGAGCAGTGAACCCAGGCCTGAGATAAGAGAGGGACCTGAGCGATGGGGATAAAAGGAGCACTGACCCCAGGCCTGAGATCAGAGTGGGACCTGAGCGATGGGGATAAAAGGAGCAGTGACCCCAGGCCTGAGATCAGAGAGGGAACTGAGTGATGGGGATAAAAGGAGCAGTGACCCCAGGCCTGAGATCAGAGAGGGACCTGAGCGATGGGGATAAAAGGAGCAGTGGCCCCAGGCCTGAGATCAGAGAGAGACCTAAGCGATGGGGAGAAAAGTAGCAGGGTTCCCAGGCCTGAGATCAGAGAGGGACCTGAGCGATGGGGATAAAAGGAGCAGGGACCCCAGGCCTGAGATCAGAGAGGGACCTGAGCGATGGGGATAAAAGGAGCAGTGATCCCAGGCCTGAGATCAGTTGGGACCTGAGCGATGGGGATAAAAGGAGCAGTGAGCCCAGGCCTGAGATCAGAGAGGGACCTGAGCGATGGGGATAAAAGGAGCAGTGATCCCAGGCCTGAGATCAGAGAGGGACCTGAGCGATGGGGATAAAAGGAGCAGTGACCCCAGGCCTGAGATCAGAGAGGGACCTGCGTGATGGGGATAAAAGGAGCTGGGACCCCAGGCCTGAGATCAGAGAGGGACCTGAGCGATGGGGATAAAAGGAGCAGGGACCCCAGGCCTGAGATCAGAGAGGGACCTGAGCGATGGGGATAAAAGGAGCAGGGACCCCAGGCCTGAGATCAGAGAGGGACCTGAGCGATGGGGATAAAAGGAGCAGTGTCCCCAGGCCTGAGATCAGAAAGGTACCTGAGCGATGTGGATAAAAGGAGCAGTGACCCCAGGCCTGAGATCAGAGAGGGACCTGAGCGATGGGGATAAAAGGAGCAGTGACCCCAGGCCTGAGATCAGAGAGGGACCTGAGCGATGGGGATAAAAGGAGCAGTGACCCCAGACCTGAGATCAGAGAGGGACCTGAGCGATGGGGATAAAAGGAGCAGTGACCCGAGGCCTGAGATCAGAGAGGGACCTGAGCGATGGGGATAAAAGTAGCAGTGACCCCAGGCCTGAGATCAGAGAGGGACCTGAGCGATGGTGATAAAAGGAGCGGTGACCCCAGGACTGTGATCAGAGAGGGACCTGAGCGATGGGGATAAAAGTAGCACTGTCCCTAGGCCTGAGATCAGAGAGGGACCTGAGCGATGGGGATAAAAGGAGCAGGGACCCCAGGCCTGAGATCAGAGAGGGACCTGAGCGATGGGGATAAAAGGAGCAGTGACTCCAGGTCTGAGATCAGAGAGGGACCTGAGCGATGGGGATAAAAGGAGCAGTGACCCCAGGCCTGAGATCAGAGAGGGACCTGAGCGATGGGGATAAAACGAGCAGGGACACCAGGCCTGAGATCAGAGAGGGACCTGAGCAATGGGGATAAAAGGAGCAGTGACCCCAGGCCTGAGATCAGAGAGGGACCTGAGCGGTGGGGATAAAAGGAGCAGGGACCCCAGGCCTGAGATCAGAGAGGGACCTGAGCGATGGGTATAAAAGGAGCAGTGACCCCAGGCCTGAGATCAGATAGGGACCTGAGCGATGGGGATAAAAGGAGCAGGGACCCCAGGCCTGAGGTCAGAGAGGGACCTGAGCGATGGGGATAAAAGGAGCTGGGACCCCAGGCCTGAGATCAGAGAGGGACCTGAGCGATGGGGATAAAAGGAGCAGTGACTCCAGGTCTGAGATCAGAGAGGGACCTTGAGCGATGGGGATAAAAGGAGCACTGTCCCTAGGCCTGAGAGCAGAGAGGGACCTGAGCGATGGGGATAAAAGGAGCTGGGACCCCAGGCCAGAGATCAGAGAGGGACCTGAGCGATGGGGATAAAAGGAGCGGGGACCCAAGACCTGCGATCAGAGATGGAACTGAGCGATGGGGATAAAAGGAACAGTGACCCCTGGCCTGAGATCAGAGAGGGACCTGAGCGATGGGGATAAAAGGAACAGTGACC
The DNA here is from genome assembly GCF_044704955.1 of Pristiophorus japonicus. Lineage (NCBI taxonomy): Eukaryota > Metazoa > Chordata > Chondrichthyes > Pristiophoridae > Pristiophorus > Pristiophorus japonicus. The sequence goes on from NC_092001.1 coordinate 8,023,703, forward strand.
CCAGGCCTGAGATCAGAGAGGGACCTGAGCGATGGGGATAAAAGGAACAGTGACCCCAGGACTGAGATCAGATAGGGAACTGAGCGATGGGGATAAAAGGAGCGGGGACCCGAGGCCTGAGATCAGAGAGGGACCTGTGCGATGGGGACAAAAGGAGCAGGGACCCCAGGCCTGAGATCAGAGAGGGACCTGAACGATGGGGCTAAAAGGAGCAGGGACCCCAGGCCTGAGATCAGAGAGGGACCTGAGCGATGGGGATAAAAGGAGCACTGTCCCTAGGCCTGAGATCAGAGAGGAACCTGAGCGATGGGGATAAAAGGAGCAGTGACCCCAGGCTTGAGATCAGAGAGGGTCCTGAGCGATTGGGATAAAAGGAGCTGGGACCCCAGGCCTGAGATCAGAGAGGGACCTGAGCAATGGGGATAAAAGGAGCAGGGACCCCAGGCCTGAGATCTGAGAGGGACCTGAGCGATGGGGATAAAAGGAGCTGGGACCCAAGACCTGCAATCAGAGAGGGACCTGAGCGATGGGGATAAAAGGAGCATTTACCCCAGGCCTGAGATCAGAGAGGGACCTGAGCGATGGGGATAAAAGGAACAGTGACTCCAGGTCTGAGATCAGAGAGGGACCTGAGCTATGGGGATAAAAGGAGCAGCGGACACCAGACCTGAGGTCAGAGAGGGACCTGAGCGATGGGGATAACAGGAGCAGGGACTCCAGACCTGAGATCAGAGAGGGACCTGAGCGATGGGGATAAAAGGAGCACTGTCCCCAGGCCTGAGATCAGAGAGGGACCTGAGCGATGGGGCTAAAAGGAGCAGGGTACCCAGGCATGAGATCAGAGAGGGACCTGAGCGATGGGGATAAAAGGAGCAGTGACCCCAGGCCTGAGATCAGAGAGGGACCTGAGCGATGGGGATAAAAGGAGCAGTGACTCCAGGCCGGAGATCAGAGAGGGACCTGAGCGATGGGGATAAAAGGAGCGGGGTACCCAGGCCTGAGATCAGAGAGGGACCTGAGCGATGGGGATAAAAGGAGCACTGTCCCTAGGCCTGAGATCAGAGAGGGACCTAAGCGATGGGGATAAAAGGAGCAGTGACCCCAGGCCTGAATTCAGAGAGGGACCTGAGCGATGGGGATAAAAGGAGCACTGTCCCTAGGCCTGAGATCAGAGAGGGACCTGAGCGATGGGGATAAAAGGAGCACTGTTCCCTGGTCTGAGATCAGAGAGGGACCTGAGCGATGGGGATAAAAGGAGCAGTGACCCCAGGCCTGAGATAAGAGAGGGACCTGAGCGATGGGGATAAAAGGAGCACTGACCCCAGGCCTGAGATCAGAGAGGGACCTGAACGATGGGGATAAAAGGAGCAGTGACCCCAGGCCTGAGATCAGAGAGGGAACTGAGTGATGGGGATAAAAGGAGCAGTGGCCCCAGGCCTGAGATCAGAGAGAGACCTAAGCGATGGGGATAAAAGTAGCAGGGTACCCAGGCCTGAGATCAGAGAGGGACCTGAGCGATGGGGATAAAAGGAGCAGGGACCCCAGGCCTGAGATCAGAGAGGGACCTGAGCGATGGGGATAAAAGGAGCAGTGATCCCAGGCCTGAGATCAGAGAGGGACCTGAGCGATGGGGATAAAAGGAGCAGTGAGCCCAGGCCTGAGATCAGAGAGGGACCTGAGCGATGGGGATAAAAGGAGCAGTGATCCCAGGCCTGAGATCAGAGAGGGACCTGAGCGATGGGGATAAAAGGAGCAGTGACCCCAGGCCTGAGATCAGAGAGGGACCTGCGTGATGGGGATAAAAGGAGCTGGGACCCCAGGCCTGAGATCAGAGAGGGACCTGAGCGATGGGGATAAAAGGAGCAGGGACCCCAGGCCTGAGATCAGAGAGGGACCTGAGCGATGGGGATAAAAGGAGCAGTGTCCCCAGGCCTGAGATCAGAAAGGTACCTGAGCGATGTGGATAAAAGGAGCAGTGACCCCAGGCCTGAGATCAGAGAGGGACCTGAGCGATGGGGATAAAAGGAGCAGTGACCCCAGGCCTGAGATCAGAGAGGGACCTGAGCGATGGGGATAAAAGGAGCAGTGACCCCAGACCTGAGATCAGAGAGGGACCTGAGCGATGGGGATAAAAGGAGCAGTGACCCCAGGCCTGAGATCAGAGAGGGACCTGAGCGATGGGGATAAAAGGAGCAGTGACCCCAGGCCTGAGATCAGAGAGGGACCTGAGCGATGGTGATAAAAGGAGCGGTGACCCCAGGACTGTGATCAGAGAGGGACCTGAGCGAATGGGATTAAAGTAGCACTGTCCCTAGGCCTGAGATCAGAGAGGGACCTGAGCGATGGGGATAAAAGGAGCAGGGACCCCAGGCCTGAGATCAGAGAGGGACCTGAGCGATGGGGATAAAAGGAGCAGTGACTCCAGGTCTGAGATCAGAGAGGGACCTGAGCGATGGGGATAAAAGGAGCAGTGACCCAAGGCCTGAGATCAGAGAGGGACCTGAGCGATGGGGATAAAACGAGCAGGGACACCAGGCCTGAGATCAGAGAGGGACCTGAACGATGGGGATAAAAGGAGCAGGGACCCCAGGCCTGAGATCAGAGAGGGACCTGGGCGATGGGGATAAAACGAGCAGGGACACCAGGCCTGAGATCAGAGAGGGACCTGAGCGATGGGGATAAAAGGAGCAGTGACCCCAGGCCTGAGTTTAGAGAGGGACCTGAGCGATGGGGATAAAAGGAGCAGTGACCCCAGGCCTGAGTTTAGAGAGGGACCTGAGCGATGGGGATAAAAGGAGCAGTGACTCCAGGTCTGAGATCAGAGAGGGACCTGAGCTATGGGGATAAAAGGAGCAGCGGACTCCAGACCTGAGGTCAGAGAGGGACCTGAGCGATGGGGATAAAAGGAGCAGGGACTCCAGACCTGAGATCAGAGAGGGACCTGAGCGATGGGGATAAAAGGAGCAGGGTACCCAGGCCTGAGATCAGAGAGGGACCTAAGCGATGGGGATAAAAGGAGCAGTGACCCCAGGCCTGAACTCAGAGAGGGACCTGAGCGATGGGGATAAAAGGAGCATTGTCCCTAGGCCTGAGATCAGAGAGGGACCTGAGCGATGGGGATAAAAGGAGCACTGTCCCCTGGTCTGAGATCAGAGAGGGACCTGAGCGATGGGGATAAAAGGAGCAGTGACCCCAGGCCTGAGATCAGAGAGGGACCTGAACGATGGGGATAAAAGGAGCAGTGACACCAGGCCTGAGATCAGAGAGGGACCTGAGCGATGGGGATAAAAGGAGCAGTGGCCCCAGGCCTGAGATCAGAGAGAGACCTAAGCGATGGTGATAAAAGTAGCAGGGTACCCAGGCCTGAGATCAGAGAGGGACCTGAGCGATGGGGATAAAAGGAGCAGTGACCCCAGGCCTGAGATCAGAGAGGGACCTGAGCGATGGGGATAAAAGGAGCGGTGACCCCAGGCCTGAGATCAGAGAGGGACCTGAGCGATGGGGATAAAAGGAGCAGTGACTCCAGACCTGAGATCAGAGAGGGACCTGAGCGATGGGGATAAAAGGAGCAGGGTTCCCAGGCCTGAGCTCAGAGAGGTACCTGAGAGATGGGGATAAAAGGAGCAGGGACCCCAGGCCTGAGATCAGAGAGGGAACTGAACGATGGGGATAAAAGGAGCAGGGACTCCAGACCTGAGATCAGAGAGGGACATGAGCGATGGGGATATAAGGACCAGTGACCCCAGGCCTGAGATCAGAGAGGGACCTGAGCGATGGGGATAAAAGGAGCATTTACCCCAGGCCTGAGATCAGAGAGGGACCTGAGCGATGGGGATAAAAGGAGCAGTGACCCCAGGCCTGAGATCAGAGAGGGACCTGAGCGATGGGGATAAAAGGAGCAGTGACCCCAGGCCTGAGATCAGAGAGGGACCTGAGCGATGGGGATAAAACGAGCTGGGACCCCAGGCCTGAGATCAGAGAGGGACCTCAGCGATGGGGATAAAAGGAGCTGGGACCCCAGGCCTGAAATCAGAGAGGGACCTGAGCGATGGGGATAAAAGGAGCTGGGACCCCAGGCCTGAGATCAGAGAGGGACCTGAGCGATGGGGATAAAAGGAGCAGGGACCCCAGGCCTGAGATCAGAGAGGGAACTGAGCGATGGGGATAAAAGGAGCGGTGACCCCAGGCCTGAGATCAGAGATAGACCTGAACGATGGGGATAAAAGGAGCAGGTACCCAGGCCTGAGATCAGAGAGGGACCTGAGCGATGGGGATAAAGGGAGCAGTGACTCCATGCCTGAGATCAGAGAGGGACCTGAGCGATGGGGATAAAAGGCGCATTTACCCCAGGTCTGAGATCAGAGAGGGACCTGAGCGATGGGGATAAAAGGAGCAGGGTACCCAGGCCTGAGATCAGAGTGGGACCTGAGCGATGGGGATAAAAGGAGCAGTGACCCCAGGCCTGAGATCAGAGAGGGAACTGAGTGATTGGGATAAAAGGAGCAGTGACCCCAGGCCTGAGATCAGAGAGGGACCTGAACGATGGGGATAAAAGGAGCAGTGACACCAGGCCTGAGATCAGAGAGGGACCTGAGCGATGGGGATAAAAGGAGCAGTGGCCCCAGGCCTGAGATCAGAGAGAGACCTAAGCGATGGTGATAAAAGTAGCAGGGTACCCAGGCCTGAGATCAGAGAGGGACCTGAGCGATGGGGATAAAAGGAGCAGTGACCCCAGGCCTGAGATCAGAGAGGGACCTGAGCGATGGGGATAAAAGGAGCGGTGACCCCAGGCCTGAGATCAGAGAGGGACCTGAGCGATGGGGATAAAAGGAGCAGTGACTCCAGACCTGAGATCAGAGAGGGACCTGAGCGATGGGGATAAAAGGAGCAGGGTTCCCAGGCCTGAGCTCAGAGAGGTACCTGAGAGATGGGGATAAAAGGAGCAGGGACCCCAGGCCTGAGATCAGAGAGGGAACTGAACGATGGGGATAAAAGGAGCAGGGACTCCAGACCTGAGATCAGAGAGGGACATGAGCGATGGGGATATAAGGACCAGTGACCCCAGGCCTGAGATCAGAGAGGGACCTGAGCGATGGGGATAAAAGGAGCATTTACCCCAGGCCTGAGATCAGAGAGGGACCTGAGCGATGGGGATAAAAGGAGCAGTGACCCCAGGCCTGAGATCAGAGAGGGACCTGAGCGATGGGGATAAAACGAGCTGGGACCCCAGGCCTGAGTTCAGAGAGAGACCTGAGCGATGGGGATAAAAGGAGCATTTACCCCAGGCCTGAGATCAGAGAGGGACCTGAGCGATGGGGATAAAAGGAGCTGGGACCCCAGGCCTGAGATCAGAGAGGGACCTGAGCGATGGGGATAAAAGGAGCTGGGACCCCAGGCCTGAGATCAGAGAGGGACCTGAGCGATGGGGATAAAAGGAGCAGGGACCCCAGGCCTGAGATCAGAGAGGGAACTGAGCGATGGGGATAAAAGGAGCGGTGACCCCAGGCCTGAGATCAGAGATAGACCTGAGCGATAGGGATAAAAGGAGCAGTGACTCCAGACCTGAGATCAGAGAGGGACCTGAGCGATGGGGATAAAAGGCGCATTTACCCCAGGTCTGAGATCAGAGAGGGACCTGAGCGATGGGGATAAATTGAGCTGGGACCCCAGGCCTTAGATCAGAGAGGGACCTGAGCGATGGGGATAAAAGGAGCAGTGACCCCAGGCCTGAGGTCAGAGAGGGACCTGAGCGATGGGGATCAAAGGAGCAGTGACCCCAGGCCTGAGATCAGAGAGGGACCTGAGCGATGGGGATAATAGGAGCACTGTCCCTAGGCCTGAGATCAGAGAGGGACCTGAGCGATGGGGATAAAAGGAGCAGTGACTCCAGAGCTGAGATCAGAGTGGGACCAGAGCGATGGTGATAAAAGGAGCAGTGACCCCAGGCCTGAGATCAGAGAGGGACCTGAGCGATGGGAATAAAAGGAGCGGTGACCCCAGGCCTGAGATCAGAGTGGGAACTGAACGATGGGGATAAAAGGAGCAGTGACCCCAGGCCTGAGATCAGAGAGGGACCTGAGCGATGGGGATAAAAGGAGCAGTGACTCCATGCCTGAGATCAGAGAGGGACCTGAGCGATGGGGATAAAAGGAGCAGTGACCCCAGGCCTGAGCTCAGAGAGGGACCTGAGAGAGGGGGATAAAAGGAGCAGGGTACCCAGGCCTGAGATCAGAGAGGGACCTGAGCGATGGGGATAAAAGGAGCAGTGACCCCAGGCCTGAGATCAGAGAGGGACCTGAGCGATGGGGATAAAAGGAGCAGTAACCCCAGGCCTGTGATCAGAGAGGGACCTGAGCGATGGGGATAAAAGGAGCAGGGACCCCATGCCTGAGATCAGAGAGGGACCTGAGCGATGGGGTTAAAAGGAGCAGGGACCCGAGGCCTGAGATCAGAGAGGGACCTGAGCGATGGGGATAAAAGGAGCAGTGACCCCAGGCCTGAGATCAGAGAGGGACCTGAGCGATGGGGATAAAAGGAGCAGTGACCCTAGGCCTGAGATCAGAGAGGGGCCTGAGCGATGGGGATAAAAGGAGCAGTGACTCCATGCCTGAGATCAGAGAGGGACCTGAGCGATGGGGATAAAAGGAGCAGTGACCAGAGGCCTGACATCAGAGAGGGACCTGAGCGATGGGGATAAAAGGAGCTGGGACCCCAGGCCTGAGATAAGAGAGGGACCTGAGCGATGGGGATAAAAGGAGCAGGGACCCGAGGCCTGAGATCAGAGAGGGACCTGAGCGATGGGGATAAAAGGAGCAGTGACCCCAGGCCTGAGATCAGAGAGGGACCTGAGCGATGGGGATAAAAGGAGCAGTGACCCCAGGCCTGAGATCAGAGAGGGACCAGAGCGATGGGGATAAAAGGAGCAGTGACCCCAGGCCTGAGATCAGAGAGGGACCTGAGCGATGGGAATAAAAGGAGCGGTGACCCCAGGCCTGAGATCAGAGAGGGACCTGAGCGATGGGGATAAAAGGAGCAGGGACTCCAGGCCTGAGATCAGAGAGGGACCTGAGCGATGGGGATAAAAGGAGCAGGGACCCCAGGCCTGAGATCAGAGAGGGACCTGAGCGATGGGGATAAAAGGAGCAGTGTCCCCAGGCCTGAGATCAGAAAGGTACCTGAGCGATGTGGATAAAAGGAGCAGTGACCCCAGGCCTGAGATCAGAGAGGGACCTGAGCGATGGGGATAAAAGGAGCAGTGACCCCAGGCCTGAGATCAGAGAGGGACCTGAGCGATGGGGATAAAAGGAGCAGTGACCCCAGACCTGAGATCAGAGAGGGACCTGAGCGATGGGGATAAAAGGAGCAGTGACCCGAGGCCTGAGATCAGAGAGGGACCTGAGCGATGGGGATAAAAGGAGCAGTGACCCCAGGCCTGAGATCAGAGAGGGACCTGAGCGATGGTGATAAAAGGAGCGGTGACCCCAGGACTGTGATCAGAGAGGGACCTGAGCGATGGGGATAAAAGTAGCACTGTCCCTAGGCCTGAGATCAGAGAGGGACCTGAGCGATGGGGATAAAAGGAGCAGGGACACCAGGCCTGAGATCAGAGAGGGACCTGAGCGATGGGGATAAAAGGAGCAGTGACTCCAGGTCTGAGATCAGAGAGGGACCTGAGCGATGGGGATAAAAGGAGCAGTGACCCCAGGCCTGAGATCAGAGAGGGACCTGAGCGATGGGGATAAAACGAGCAGGGACACCAGGCCTGAGATCAGAGAGGGACCTGAACGATGGGGATAAAAGGAGCAGGGACCCCAGGCCTGAGATCAGAGAGGGACCTGGGCGATGGGGATAAAACGAGCAGGGACACCAGGCCTGAGATCAGAGAGGGACCTGAGCGATGGGGATAAAAGGAGCAGTGACCCCAGGCCTGAGTTTAGAGAGGGACCTGAGCGATGGGGATAAAAGGAGCAGTGACCCCAGGCCTGAGTTTAGAGAGGGACCTGAGCGATGGGGATAAAAGGAGCAGTGACTCCAGGTCTGAGATCAGAGAGGGACCTGAGCTATGGGGATAAAAGGAGCAGCGGACTCCAGACCTGAGGTCAGAGAGGGACCTGAGCGATGGGGATAAAAGGAGCAGGGACTCCAGACCTGAGATCAGAGAGGGACCTGAGCGATGGGGATAAAAGGAGCAGGGTACCCAGGCCTGAGATCAGAGAGGGACCTAAGCGATGGGGATAAAAGGAGCAGTGACACCAGGCCTGAACTCAGAGAGGGACCTGAGCGATGGGGATAAAAGGAGCATTGTCCCTAGGCCTGAGATCAGAGAGGGACCTGAGCGATGGGGATAAAAGGAGCAGGGTACCCAGGCCTGAGATCAGAGTGGGACCTGAGCGATGGGGATAAAAGGAGCAGTGACCCCAGGCCTGAGATCAGAGAGGGAACTGAGTGATTGGGATAAAAGGAGCAGTGACCCCAGGCCTGAGATCAGAGAGGGACCTGAACGATGGGGATAAAAGGAGCAGTGACACCAGGCCTGAGATCAGAGAGGGACCTGAGCGATGGGGATAAAAGGAGCAGTGGCCCCAGGCCTGAGATCAGAGAGAGACCTAAGCGATGGTGATAAAAGTAGCAGGGTACCCAGGCCTGAGATCAGAGAGGGACCTGAGCGATGGGGATAAAAGGAGCAGTGACCCCAGGCCTGAGATCAGAGAGGGACCTGAGCGATGGGGATAAAAGGAGCGGTGACCCCAGGCCTGAGATCAGAGAGGGACCTGAGCGATGGGGATAAAAGGAGCAGTGACTCCAGACCTGAGATCAGAGAGGGACCTGAGCGATGGGGATAAAAGGAGCAGGGTTCCCAGGCCTGAGCTCAGAGAGGTACCTGAGAGATGGGGATAAAAGGAGCAGGGACCCCAGGCCTGAGATCAGAGAGGGAACTGAACGATGGGGATAAAAGGAGCAGGGACTCCAGACCTGAGATCAGAGAGGGACATGAGCGATGGGGATAAAAGGAGCATTTACCCCAGGCCTGAGATCAGAGAGGGACCTGAGCGATGGGGATAAAACGAGCTGGGACCCCAGGCCTGAGTTCAGAGAGAGACCTGAGCGATGGGGATAAAAGGAGCAGGGTACCCAGGCCTGAGATCAGAGAGGGACCTGAGCGATGGGGATAAAAGGAGCAGTGACCCCAGGCCTGAGATCAGAGAGGGACCTGAGCGATGGGGATAAAAGGAGCAGTAACCCCAGGCCTGTGATCAGAGAGGGACCTGAGCGATGGGGATAAAAGGAGCAGGGACCCCATGCCTGAGATCAGAGAGGGACCTGAGCGATGGGGTTAAAAGGAGCAGGGACCCGAGGCCTGAGATCAGAGAGGGACCTGAGCGATGGGGATAAAAGGAGCAGTGACCCCAGGCCTGAGATCAGAGAGGGACCTGAGCGATGGGGATAAAAGGAGCAGTGACCCTAGGCCTGAGATCAGAGAGGGGCCTGAGCGATGGGGATAAAAGGAGCAGTGACTCCATGCCTGAGATCAGAGAGGGACCTGAGCGATGGGGATAAAAGGAGCAGTGACCAGAGGCCTGACATCAGAGAGGGACCTGAGCGATGGGGATAAAAGGAGCTGGGACCCCAGGCCTGAGATAAGAGAGGGACCTGAGCGATGGGGATAAAAGGAGCAGGGACCCGAGGCCTGAGATCAGAGAGGGACCTGAGCGATGGGGATAAAAGGAGCAGTGACCCCAGGCCTGAGATCAGAGAGGGACCTGAGCGATGGGGATAAAAGGAGCAGTGACCCCAGGCCTGAGATCAGAGAGGGACCAGAGCGATGGGGATAAAAGGAGCAGTGACCCCAGGCCTGAGATCAGAGAGGGAACTGAACGATGGGGATAAAAGGAGCAGGGACTCCAGACCTGAGATCAGAGAGGGACATGAGCGATGGGGATAAAAGGAGCATTTACCCCAGGCCTGAGATCAGAGAGGGACCTGAGCGATGGGGATAAAACGAGCTGGGACCCCAGGCCTGAGTTCAGAGAGAGACCTGAGCGATGGGGATAAAAGGAGCAGGGTACCCAGGCCTGAGATCAGAGAGGGACCTGAGCGATGGGGATAAAAGGAGCAGTGACCCCAGGCCTGAGATCAGAGAGGGACCTGAGCGATGGGGATAAAAGGAGCAGTAACCCCAGGCCTGTGATCAGAGAGGGACCTGAGCGATGGGGATAAAAGGAGCAGGGACCCCATGCCTGAGATCAGAGAGGGACCTGAGCGATGGGGTTAAAAGGAGCAGGGACCCGAGGCCTGAGATCAGAGAGGGACCTGAGCGATGGGGATAAAAGGAGCAGTGACCCCAGGCCTGAGATCAGAGAGGGACCTGAGCGATGGGGATAAAAGGAGCAGTGACCCTAGGCCTGAGATCAGAGAGGGGCCTGAGCGATGGGGATAAAAGGAGCAGTGACTCCATGCCTGAGATCAGAGAGGGACCTGAGCGATGGGGATAAAAGGAGCAGTGACCAGAGGCCTGACATCAGAGAGGGACCTGAGCGATGGGGATAAAAGGAGCTGGGACCCCAGGCCTGAGATAAGAGAGGGACCTGAGCGATGGGGATAAAAGGAGCAGGGACCCGAGGCCTGAGATCAGAGAGGGACCTGAGCGATGGGGATAAAAGGAGCAGTGACCCCAGGCCTGAGATCAGAGAGGGACCTGAGCGATGGGGATAAAAGGAGCAGTGACCCCAGGCCTGAGATCAGAGAGGGACCAGAGCGATGGGGATAAAAGGAGCAGTGACCCCAGGCCTGAGATCAGAGAGGGACCTGAGCGATGGGAATAAAAGGAGCGGTGACCCCAGGCCTGAGATCAGAGAGGGACCTGAGCGATGGGGATAAAAGGAGCAGGGACTCCAGGCCTGAGATCAGAGAGGGACCTGAGCGATGGGGATAAAAGGAGCAGGGACCCCAGGCCTGAGATCAGAGAGGGACCTGAGCGATGGGGATAAAAGGAGCAGTGTCCCCAGGCCTGAGATCAGAAAGGTACCTGAGCGATGTGGATAAAAGGAGCAGTGACCCCAGGCCTGAGATCAGAGAGGGACCTGAGCGATGGGGATAAAAGGAGCAGTGACCCCAGGCCTGAGATCAGAGAGGGACCTGAGCGATGGGGATAAAAGGAGCAGTGACCCCAGACCTGAGATCAGAGAGGGACCTGAGCGATGGGGATAAAAGGAGCAGTGACCCGAGGCCTGAGATCAGAGAGGGACCTGAGCGATGGGGATAAAAGGAGCAGTGACCCCAGGCCTGAGATCAGAGAGGGACCTGAGCGATGGTGATAAAAGGAGCGGTGACCCCAGGACTGTGATCAGAGAGGGACCTGAGCGATGGGGATAAAAGTAGCACTGTCCCTAGGCCTGAGATCAGAGAGGGACCTGAGCGATGGGGATAAAAGGAGCAGGGACACCAGGCCTGAGATCAGAGAGGGACCTGAGCGATGGGGATAAAAGGAGCAGTGACTCCAGGTCTGAGATCAGAGAGGGACCTGAGCGATGGGGATAAAAGGAGCAGTGACCCCAGGCCTGAGATCAGAGAGGGACCTGAGCGATGGGGATAAAACGAGCAGGGACACCAGGCCTGAGATCAGAGAGGGACCTGAACGATGGGGATAAAAGGAGCAGGGACCCCAGGCCTGAGATCAGAGAGGGACCTGGGCGATGGGGATAAAACGAGCAGGGACACCAGGCCTGAGATCAGAGAGGGACCTGAGCGATGGGGATAAAAGGAGCAGTGACCCCAGGCCTGAGTTTAGAGAGGGACCTGAGCGATGGGGATAAAAGGAGCAGTGACCCCAGGCCTGAGTTTAGAGAGGGACCTGAGCGATGGGGATAAAAGGAGCAGTGACTCCAGGTCTGAGATCAGAGAGGGACCTAAGCTATGGGGATAAAAGGAGCAGCGGACTCCAGACCTGAGGTCAGAGAGGGACCTGAGCGATGGGGATAAAAGGAGCAGGGACTCCAGACCTGAGATCAGAGAGGGACCTGAGCGATGGGGATAAAAGGAGCAGGGTACCCAGGCCTGAGATCAGAGAGGGACCTAAGCGATGGGGATAAAAGGAGCAGTGACACCAGGCCTGAACTCAGAGAGGGACCTGAGCGATGGGGATAAAAGGAGCATTGTCCCTAGGCCTGAGATCAGAGAGGGACCTGAGCGATGGGGATAAAAGGAGCAGGGTACCCAGGCCTGAGATCAGAGTGGGACCTGAGCGATGGGGATAAAAGGAGCAGTGACCCCAGGCCTGAGATCAGAGAGGGAACTGAGTGATTGGGATAAAAGGAGCAGTGACCCCAGGCCTGAGATCAGAGAGGGACCTGAACGATGGGGATAAAAGGAGCAGTGACACCAGGCCTGAGATCAGAGAGGGACCTGAGCGATGGGGATAAAAGGAGCAGTGGCCCCAGGCCTGAGATCAGAGAGAGACCTAAGCGATGGTGATAAAAGTAGCAGGGTACCCAGGCCTGAGATCAGAGAGGGACCTGAGCGATGGGGATAAAAGGAGCAGTGACCCCAGGCCTGAGATCAGAGAGGGACCTGAGCGATGGGGATAAAAGGAGCGGTGACCCCAGGCCTGAGATCAGAGAGGGACCTGAGCGATGGGGATAAAAGGAGCAGTGACTCCAGACCTGAGATCAGAGAGGGACCTGAGCGATGGGGATAAAAGGAGCAGGGTTCCCAGGCCTGAGCTCAGAGAGGTACCTGAGAGATGGGGATAAAAGGAGCAGGGACCCCAGGCCTGAGATCAGAGAGGGAACTGAACGATGGGGATAAAAGGAGCAGGGACTCCAGACCTGAGATCAGAGAGGGACATGAGCGATGGGGATAAAAGGAGCATTTACCCCAGGCCTGAGATCAGAGAGGGACCTGAGCGATGGGGATAAAACGAGCTGGGACCCCAGGCCTGAGTTCAGAGAGAGACCTGAGCGATGGGGATAAAAGGAGCATTTACCCCAGGCCTGAGATCAGACAGGGACCTGAGCGATGGGGATAAAAGGAGCTGGGACCCCAGGCCTGAGATCAGAGAGGGACCTGAGCGATGGGGATAAAAGGAGCTGGGACCCCAGGCCTGAGATCAGAGAGGGACCTGAGCGATGGGGATAAAAGGAGCAGGGACCCAGGCCTGAGATCAGAGAGGGACCTGAGCGATGGGGATAAAAGGAGCGGTGACCCCAGGCCTGAGATCAGAGATAGACCTGAGCGATAGGGATAAAAGGAGCAGTGACTCCAGACCTGAGATCAGAGAGGGACCTGAGCGATGGGGATAAAAGGCGCATTTACCCCAGGTCTGAGATCAGAGAGGGACCTGAGCGATGGGGATAAATTGAGCTGGGACCCCAGGCCTGAGATCAGAGAGGGACCTGAGCGATGGGGATAAAAGGAGCAGTGACCCTAGGCCTGAGATCAGAGAGGGACCTGAGCGATGGGGATAAAAGGAGCTGGGACCCCAGGCCTGAGATCAGAGAGGGACCTGAGCGATGGGGATAAAAGGAGCAGTGACCCCAGGCCTGAGATCAGAGAGGGACCTGAGCGATGGGGATAAAAGGAGCAGGGACCCCAGGCCTGAGATCAGAGAGGGACCTGAGCGATGGGGATAAAAGGAGCAGTGACCCCAGGCCTGAGATCAGAGAGGGACCTGAGCGATGGGGATAAAAGGAGCAGTGACCCCAGGCCTGAGATCAGAGAGGGAACCTGAGCGATGGGGATAAAAGGAGCAGGGACCCCAGGCCTGAGATCAGAGAGTGACCTGAGCGATGGGGATAAAAGGTGCACTGTCCCCAGGCCTGAGGTCAGAGAGGGACCTGAGCGATGGGGATAAAAGGAGCAGGGTACCCAGGCCTGAGATCAGAGAGGGACCTGAGCGATGGAGATAAAAGGAGCAGGGACCCCAGGCCTTAGATCAGAGAGGGACCTGAGCGATGGGGATAAAAGGAGCAGTGACCCCAGGCCTGAGGTCAGAGAGGGACCTGAGCGATGGGGATAAAAGGAGCAGTGACCCCAGGCCTGAGATCAGAGAGGGACCTGAGCGATGGGGATAATAGGAGCACTGTCCCTAGGCCTGAGATCAGAGAGGGACCTGAGCGATGGGGATAAAAGGAGCAGTGACTCCAGACCTGAGATCAGAGTGGGACCAGAGCGATGGTGATAAAAGGAGCAGTGACCCCAGGCCTGAGATCAGAGAGGGACCTGAGCGATGGGAATAAAAGGAGCGGTGACCCCAGGCCTGAGATCAGTGTGGGAACTGAACGATGGGGATAAAAGGAGCAGTGACCCCAGGCCTGAGATCAGAGAGGGACCTGAGCGATGGGGATAAAAGGAGCAGTGACTCCATGCCTGAGATCAGAGAGGGACCTGAGCGATGGGGATAAAAGGAGCAGTGACCCCAGGCCTGAGCTCAGAGAGGGACCTGAGCGATGGGAATAAAAGGAGCGGTGACCCCAGGCCTGAGATCAGTGTGGGAACTGAACGATGGGGATAAAAGGAGCAGTGACCCCAGGCCTGAGATCAGAGAGGGACCTGAGCGATGGGGATAAAAGGAGCAGTGACTCCATGCCTGAGATCAGAGAGGGACCTGAGCGATGGGGATAAAAGGAGCAGGGACTCCAGACCTGAGATCAGAGAGGGACCTGAGCGATGGGGATAAAAGGAGCAGGGTACCCAGGCCTGAGATCAGAGAGGGACCTAAGCGATGGGGATAAAAGGAGCAGTGACCCCAGGCCTGAACTCAGAGAGGGACCTGAGCGATGGGGATAAAAGGAGCATTGTCCCTAGGCCTGAGATCAGAGAGGGACCTGAGCGATGGGGATAAAAGGAGCACTGTCCCCTGGTCTGAGATCAGAGAGGGACCTGAGCGATGGGGATAAAAGGAGCAGTGACCCCAGGCCTGAGATAAGAGAGGGACCTGAGCGATGGGGATAAAAGGAGCAGGGTACCCAGGCCTGAGATCAGAGTGGGACCTGAGCGATGGGGATAAAAGGAGCAGTGACCCCAGGCCTGAGATCAGAGAGGGAACTGAGTGATTGGGATAAAAGGAGCAGTGACCCCAGGCCTGAGATCAGAGAGGGACCTGAACGATGGGGATAAAAGGAGCAGTGACACCAGGCCTGAGATCAGAGAGGGACCTGAGCGATGGGGATAAAAGGAGCAGTGGCCCCAGGCCTGAGATCAGAGAGAGACCTAAGCGATGGTGATAAAAGTGGCAGGGTACCCAGGCCTGAGATCAGAGAGGGACCTGAGCGATGGGGATAAAAGGAGCAGTGACCCCAGGCCTGAGATCAGAGAGGGACCTGAGCGATGGGGATAAAAGGAGCGGTGACCCCAGGCCTGAGATCAGAGAGGGACCTGAGCGATGGGGATAAAAGGAGCAGTGACTCCAGACCTGAGATCAGAGAGGGACCTGAGCGATGGGGATAAAAGGAGCAGGGTTCCCAGGCCTGAGCTCAGAGAGGTACCTGAGAGATGGCGATAAAAGGAGCAGGGACCCCAGGCCTGAGATCAGAGAGGGAACTGAACGATGGGGATAAAAGGAGCAGGGACTCCAGACCTGAGATCAGAGAGGGACATGAGCGATGGGGATATAAGGACCAGTGACCCCAGGCCTGAGATCAGAGAGGGACCTGAGCGATGGGGATAAAAGGAGCATTTACCCCAGGCCTGAGATCAGAGAGGGACCTGAGCGATGGGGATAAAAGGAGCAGTGACCCCAGGCCTGAGATCAGAGAGGGACCTGAGCGATGGGGATAAAACGAGCTGGGACCCCAGGCCTGAGTTCAGAGAGAGACCTGAGCGATGGGGATAAAAGGAGCATTTACCCCAGGCCTGAGATCAGAGAGGGACCTGAGCGATGGGGATAAAAGGAGCTGGGACCCCAGGCTTGAGATCAGAGAGGGACCTGAGCGATGGGGATAAAAGGAGCTGGGACCCCAGGCCTGAGATCAGAGAGGGACCTGAGCGATGGGGATAAAAGGAGCAGGGACCCAGGCCTGAGATCAGAGAGGGACCTGAGCGATGGGGATAAAAGGAGCGGTGACCCCAGGCCTGAGATCAGAGATAGACCTGAGCGATAGGGATAAAAGGAGCAGTGACTCCAGACCTGAGATCAGAGAGGGACCTGAGCGATGGGGATAAAAGGCGCATTTACCCCAGGTCTGAGATCAGAGAGGGACCTGAGCGATGGGGATAAATTGAGCTGGGACCCCAGGCCTGAGATCAGAGAGGGACCTGAGCGATGGGGATAAAAGGAGCAGTGACCCTAGGCCTGAGATCAGAGAGGGACCTGAGCGATGGGGATAAAAGGAGCTGGGACCCCAGGCCTGAGATCAGAGAGGGACCTGAGCGATGGGGATAAAAGGAGCAGTGACCCCAGGCCTGAGATCAGAGAGGGACCTGAGCGATGGGGATAAAAGGAGCAGGGACCCCAGGCCTGAGATCAGAGAGGGACCTGAGCGATGGGGATAAAAGCAGCAGTGACCCCAGGCCTGAGATCAGAGAGGGACCTGAGCGATGGGGATAAAAGGAGCAGTGACCCCAGGCCTGAGATCAGAGAGGGAACCTGAGCGATGGGGATAAAAGGAGCAGGGACCCCAGGCCTGAGATCAGAGAGTGACCTGAGCGATGGGGATAAAAGGTGCACTGTCCCCAGGCCTGAGGTCAGAGAGGGACCTGAGCGATGGGGATAAAAGGAGCAGGGTACCCAGGCCTGAGATCAGAGAGGGACCTGAGCGATGGAGATAAAAGGAGCAGGGACCCCAGGCCTTAGATCAGAGAGGGACCTGAGCGATGGGGATAAAAGGAGCAGTGACCCCAGGCCTGAGGTCAGAGAGGGACCTGAGCGATGGGGATAAAAGGAGCAGTGACCCCAGGCCTGAGATCAGAGAGGGACCTGAGCGATGGGGATAATAGGAGCACTGTCCCTAGGCCTGAGATCAGAGAGGGACCTGAGCGATGGGGATAAAAGGAGCAGTGACTCCAGACCTGAGATCAGAGTGGGACCAGAGCGATGGTGATAAAAGGAGCAGTGACCCCAGGCCTGAGATCAGAGAGGGACCTGAGCGATGGGAATAAAAGGAGCGGTGACCCCAGGCCTGAGATCAGTGTGGGAACTGAACGATGGGGATAAAAGGAGCAGTGACCCCAGGCCTGAGATCAGAGAGGGACCTGAGCGATGGGGATAAAAGGAGCAGTGACTCCATGCCTGAGATCAGAGAGGGACCTGAGCGATGGGGATAAAAGGAGCAGTGACCCCAGGCCTGAGCTCAGAGAGGGACCTGAGAGAGGGGGATAAAAGGAGCAGGGTACCCAGGCCTGAGATCAGAGAGGGACCTGAGCGATGGGGATAAAAGGAGCAGTGACCCCAGGCCTGAGATCAGAGAGGGACCTGAGCGATGGGGATAAAAGGAGCAGTAACCCCAGGCCTGTGATCAGAGAGGGACCTGAGCGATGGGGATAAAAGGAGCAGTGACCCTAGGCCTGAGATCAGAGAGGGGCCTGAGCGATGGGGATAAAAGGAGCAGTGACTCCATGCCTGAGATCAGAGAGGGACCTGATCGATGGGGATAAAAGGAGCAGTGACCAGAGGCCTGACATCAGAGAGGGACCTGAGCGATGGGGATAAAAGGAGCTGGGACCCCAGGCCTGAGATAAGAGAGGGACCTGAGCGATGGGGATAAAAGGAGCAGGGACCCGAGGCCTGAGATCAGAGAGGGACCTGAGCGATGGGGATAAAAGGAGCAGTGACCCCAGGCCTGAGATCAGAGAGGGACCTGAGCGATGGGGATAAAAGGAGCAGTGACCCCAGGCCTGAGATCAGAGAGGGACCAGAGCGATGGGGATAAAAGGAGCAGTGACCCCAGGCCTGAGATCAGAGAGGGACCTGAGCGATGGGAATAAAAGGAGCGGTGACCCCAGGCCTGAGATCAGAGAGGGACCTGAGCGATGGGGATAAAAGGAGCAGGGACTCCAGGCCTGAGATCAGAGAGGGACCTGAGCGATGGGGATAAAAGGAGCACTGTCCCCAGGCCTGAGATCAGAGAGGGACCTGAGCGATGGGGATAAAAGGAGCGGTGACCCCAGGCCTGAGATCAGAGAGGGACCTGTGCGATGGGGATAAAAGGAGCAGGGACTCCAGGCCTGAGATCAGAGAGGGACCTGAGCGATGGGGATAAAAGTAGCAGTGACCCTAGGCCTGAGATCAGAGAGGGACCTGAGCGATGCGTATCAAAGGAGCGGTGACCCCAGGCCTGAGATCAGAGAGGGACCTGAGCGATGGGGATAAAAGGAGCAGTGACCCCAGGCCTGAGATCAGAGAGGGACCTGAGCGATGGGGATAAAAGGAGCAGGGACCCCAGGCCTGAGATCAGAGAGGGACCTGAGCGATGGGGATAAAAGGAGCAGTGACCCCAGGCCTGAGATCAGAGAGGGACCTGAGCGATGGGGATAAAAGGAGCAGTGACCCCAGGCCTGAGATCAGAGAGGGAACCTGAGCGATGGGGATAAAAGGAGCAGGGACCCCAGGCCTGAGATCAGAGAGTGACCTGAGCGATGGGGATAAAAGGTGCACTGTCCCCAGGCCTGAGGTCAGAGAGGGACCTGAGCGATGGGGATAAAAGGAGCAGGGTACCCAGGCCTGAGATCAGAGAGGGACCTGAGCGATGGAGATAAAAGGAGCAGGGACCCCAGGCCTTAGATCAGAGAGGGACCTGAGCGATGGGGATAAAAGGAGCAGTGACCCCAGGCCTGAGGTCAGAGAGGGACCTGAGCGATGGGGATAAAAGGAGCAGTGACCCCAGGCCTGAGATCAGAGAGGGACCTGAGCGATGGGGATAATAGGAGCACTGTCCCTAGGCCTGAGATCAGAGAGGGACCTGAGCGATGGGGATAAAAGGAGCAGTGACTCCAGACCTGAGATCAGAGTGGGACCAGAGCGATGGTGATAAAAGGAGCAGTGACCCCAGGCCTGAGATCAGAGAGGGACCTGAGCGATGGGAATAAAAGGAGCGGTGACCCCAGGCCTGAGATCAGTGTGGGAACTGAACGATGGGGATAAAAGGAGCAGTGACCCCAGGCCTGAGATCAGAGAGGGACCTGAGCGATGGGGATAAAAGGAGCAGTGACTCCATGCCTGAGATCAGAGAGGGACCTGAGTGATGGGGATAAAAGGAGCAGTGACCCCAGGCCTGAGCTCAGAGAGGGACCTGAGCGATGGGAATAAAAGGAGCGGTGACCCCAGGCCTGAGATCAGTGTGGGAACTGAACGATGGGGATAAAAGGAGCAGTGACCCCAGTCCTGAGATCAGAGAGGGACCTGAGCGATGGGGATAAAAGGAGCAGTGACTCCATGCCTGAGATCAGAGAGGGACCTGAGCGATGGGGATAAAAGGAGCAGGGACTCCAGACCTGAGATCAGAGAGGGACCTGAGCGATGGGGATAAAAGGAGCAGGGTACCCAGGCCTGAGATCAGAGAGGGACCTAAGCGATGGGGATAAAAGGAGCAGTGACCCCAGGCCTGAACTCAGAGAGGGACCTGAGCGATGGGGATAAAAGGAGCATTGTCCCTAGGCCTGAGATCAGAGAGGGACCTGAGCGATGGGGATAAAAGGAGCACTGTCCCCTGGTCTGAGATCAGAGAGGGACCTGAGCGATGGGGATAAAAGGAGCAGTGACCCCAGGCCTGAGATAAGAGAGGGACCTGAGCGATGGGGATAAAAGGAGCAGGGTACCCAGGCCTGAGATCAGAGTGGGACCTGAGCGATGGGGATAAAAGGAGCAGTGACCCCAGGCCTGAGATCAGAGAGGGAACTGAGTGATTGGGATAAAAGGAGCAGTGACCCCAGGCCTGAGATCAGAGAGGGACCTGAACGATGGGGATAAAAGGAGCAGTGACACCAGGCCTGAGATCAGAGAGGGACCTGAGCGATGGGGATAAAAGGAGCAGTGGCCCCAGGCCTGAGATCAGAGAGAGACCTAAGCGATGGTGATAAAAGTAGCAGGGTACCCAGGCCTGAGATCAGAGAGGGACCTGAGCGATGGGGATAAAAGGAGCAGTGACCCCAGGCCTGAGATCAGAGAGGGACCTGAGCGATGGGGATAAAAGGAGCGGTGACCCCAGGCCTGAGATCAGAGAGGGACCTGAGCGATGGGGATAAAAGGAGCAGTGACTCCAGACCTGAGATCAGAGAGGGACCTGAGCGATGGGGATAAAAGGAGCAGGGTTCCCAGGCCTGAGCTCAGAGAGGTACCTGAGAGATGGGGATAAAAGGAGCAGGGACCCCAGGCCTGAGATCAGAGAGGGAACTGAACGATGGGGATAAAAGGAGCAGGGACTCCAGACCTGAGATCAGAGAGGGACATGAGCGATGGGGATATAAGGACCAGTGACCCCAGGCCTGAGATCAGAGAGGGACCTGAGCGATGGGGATAAAAGGAGCATTTACCCCAGGCCTGAGATCAGAGAGGGACCTGAGCGATGGGGATAAAAGGAGCAGTGACCCCAGGCCTGAGATCAGAGAGGGACCTGAGCGATGGGGATAAAACGAGCTGGGACCCCAGGCCTGAGTTCAGAGAGAGACCTGAGCGATGGGGATAAAAGGAGCATTTACCCCAGGCCTGAGATCAGAGAGGGACCTGAGCGATGGGGATAAAAGGAGCTGGGACCCCAGGCCTGAGATCAGAGAGGGACCTGAGCGATGGGGATAAAAGGAGCTGGGACCCCAGGCCTGAGATCAGAGAGGGACCTGAGCGATGGGGATAAAAGGAGCAGGGACCCAGGCCTGAGATCAGAGAGGGACCTGAGCGATGGGGATAAAAGGAGCGGTGACCCCAGGCCTGAGATCAGAGATAGACCTGAGCGATAGGGATAAAAGGAGCAGTGACTCCAGACCTGAGATCAGAGAGGGACCTGAGCGATGGGGATAAAAGGCGCATTTACCCCAGGTCTGAGATCAGAGAGGGACCTGAGCGATGGGGATAAATTGAGCTGGGACCCCAGGCCTGAGATCAGAGAGGGACCTGAGCGATGGGGATAAAAGGAGCAGTGACCCTAGGCCTGAGATCAGAGAGGGACCTGAGCGATGGGGATAAAAGGAGCTGGGACCCCAGGCCTGAGATCAGAGAGGGACCTGAGCGATGGGGATAAAAGGAGCAGTGACCCCAGGCCTGAGATCAGAGAGGGACCTGAGCGATGGGGATAAAAGGAGCAGGGACCCCAGGCCTGAGATCAGAGAGGGACCTGAGCGATGGGGATAAAAGGAGCAGTGACCCCAGGCCTGAGATCAGAGAGGGACCTGAGCGATGGGGATAAAAGGAGCAGTGACCCCAGGCCTGAGATCAGAGAGGGAACCTGAGCGATGGGGATAAAACGAGCTGGGACCCCAGGCCTGAGTTCAGAGAGAGACCTGAGCGATGGGGATAAAAGGAGCATTTACCCCAGGCCTGAGATCAGAGAGGGACCTGAGCGATGGGGATAAAAGGAGCTGGGACCCCAGGCCTGAGATCAGAGAGGGACCTGAGCGATGGGGATAAAAGGAGCTGGGACCCCAGGCCTGAGATCAGAGAGGGACCTGAGCGATGGGGATAAAAGGAGCAGGGACCCAGGCCTGAGATCAGAGAGGGACCTGAGCGATGGGGATAAAAGGAGCGGTGACCCCAGGCCTGAGATCAGAGATAGACCTGAGCGATAGGGATAAAAGGAGCAGTGACTCCAGACCTGAGATCAGAGAGGGACCTGAGCGATGGGGATAAAAGGCGCATTTACCCCAGGTCTGAGATCAGAGAGGGACCTGAGCGATGGGGATAAATTGAGCTGGGACCCCAGGCCTGAGATCAGAGAGGGACCTGAGCGATGGGGATAAAAGGAGCAGTGACCCTAGGCCTGAGATCAGAGAGGGACCTGAGCGATGGGGATAAAAGGAGCTGGGACCCCAGGCCTGAGATCAGAGAGGGACCTGAGCGATGGGGATAAAAGGAGCAGTGACCCCAGGCCTGAGATCAGAGAGGGACCTGAGCGATGGGGATAAAAGGAGCAGGGACCCCAGGCCTGAGATCAGAGAGGGACCTGAGCGATGGGGATAAAAGGAGCAGTGACCCCAGGCCTGAGATCAGAGAGGGACCTGAGCGATGGGGATAAAAGGAGCAGTGACCCCAGGCCTGAGATCAGAGAGGGAACCTGAGCGATGGGGATAAAAGGAGCAGGGACCCCAGGCCTGAGATCAGAGAGTGACCTGAGCGATGGGGATAAAAGGTGCACTGTCCCCAGGCCTGAGGTCAGAGAGGGACCTGAGCGATGGGGATAAAAGGAGCAGGGTACCCAGGCCTGAGATCAGAGAGGGACCTGAGCGATGGAGATAAAAGGAGCAGGGACCCCAGGCCTTAGATCAGAGAGGGACCTGAGCGATGGGGATAAAAGGAGCAGTGACCCCAGGCCTGAGGTCAGAGAGGGACCTGAGCGATGGGGATAAAAGGAGCAGTGACCCCAGGCCTGAGATCAGAGAGGGACCTGAGCGATGGGGATAATAGGAGCACTGTCCCTAGGCCTGAGATCAGAGAGGGACCTGAGCGATGGGGATAAAAGGAGCAGTGACTCCAGACCTGAGATCAGAGTGGGACCAGAGCGATGGTGATAAAAGGAGCAGTGACCCCAGGCCTGAGATCAGAGAGGGACCTGAGCGATGGGAATAAAAGGAGCGGTGACCCCAGGCCTGAGATCAGTGTGGGAACTGAACGATGGGGATAAAAGGAGCAGTGACCCCAGGCCTGAGATCAGAGAGGGACCTGAGCGATGGGGATAAAAGGAGCAGTGACTCCATGCCTGAGATCAGAGAGGGACCTGAGCGATGGGGATAAAAGGAGCAGTGACCCCAGGCCTGAGCTCAGAGAGGGACCTGAGAGAGGGGGATAAAAGGAGCAGGGTACCCAGGCCTGAGATCAGAGAGGGACCTGAGCGATGGGGATAAAAGGAGCAGTGACCCCAGGCCTGAGATCAGAGAGGGACCTGAGCGATGGGGATAAAAGGAGCAGTAACCCCAGGCCTGTGATCAGAGAGGGACCTGAGCGATGGGGATAAAAGGAGCAGTGACCCTAGGCCTGAGATCAGAGAGGGGCCTGAGCGATGGGGATAAAAGGAGCAGTGACTCCATGCCTGAGATCAGAGAGGGACCTGATCGATGGGGATAAAAGGAGCAGTGACCAGAGGCCTGACATCAGAGAGGGACCTGAGCGATGGGGATAAAAGGAGCTGGGACCCCAGGCCTGAGATAAGAGAGGGACCTGAGCGATGGGGATAAAAGGAGCAGGGACCCGAGGCCTGAGATCAGAGAGGGACCTGAGCGATGGGGATAAAAGGAGCAGTGACCCCAGGCCTGAGATCAGAGAGGGACCTGAGCGATGGGGATAAAAGGAGCAGTGACCCCAGGCCTGAGATCAGAGAGGGACCAGAGCGATGGGGATAAAAGGAGCAGTGACCCCAGGCCTGAGATCAGAGAGGGACCTGAGCGATGGGAATAAAAGGAGCGGTGACCCCAGTCCTGAGATCAGAGAGGGACCTGAGCGATGGGGATAAAAGGAGCAGGGACTCCAGGCCTGAGATCAGAGAGGGACCTGAGCGATGGGGATAAAAGGAGCACTGTCCCCAGGCCTGAGATCAGAGAGGGACCTGAGCGATGGGGATAAAAGGAGCGGTGACCCCAGGCCTGAGATCAGAGAGGGACCTGTGCGATGGGGATAAAAGGAGCAGGGACTCCAGGCCTGAGATCAGAGAGGGACCTGAGCGATGGGGATAAAAGTAGCAGTGACCCTAGGCCTGAGATCAGAGAGGGACCTGAGCGATGCGTATCAAAGGAGCGGTGACCCCAGGCCTGAGATCAGAGAGGGACCTGAGCGATGGGGATAAAAGGAGCAGTGACCCCAGGCCTGAGCTCAGAGAGGGACCTGAGAGAGGGGGATAAAAGGAGCAGGTTACCCAGGCCTGAGATCAGAGAGAGACCTGAGCGATGGGGATAAAAGGAGCAGTGACCCCAGGCCTGAGATCAGAGAGGGACCTGAGCGATGGGGATAAAAGGAGCAGTAACCCCAGGCCTGTGATCAGAGAGGGACCTGAGCGATGGGGATAAAAGGAGCAGGGACCCCATGCCTGAGATCAGAGAGGGACCTGAGCGATGGGGATAAAAGGAGCAGGGACCCGAGGCCTGAGATCAGCGAGGGACCTGAGCGATGGGCATAAAAGGAGCAGTGACCCCAGGCCTGAGATCAGAGAGGGACCTGAGCGATGGGGATAAAAGGAGCAGTGACCCTAGGCCTGAGATCAGAGAGGGACCTGAGCGATGGGGATAAAAGGAGCAGTGACTCCATGCCTGAGATCAGAGAGGGACCTGAGCGATGGGGATAAAAGGAGCAGTGACCAGAGGCCTGAGATCAGAGAGGGACCTGAGCGATGGGGATAAAAGGAGCTGGGACCCCAGGCCTGAGATAAGAGAGGGACCTGAGCGATGGGGATAAAAGGAGCAGGGACCCGAGGCCTGAGATCAGAGAGGGACCTGAGCGATGGGGATAAAATGAGCAGTGACCCCAGGCCTGAGATCAGAGAGGGACCTGAGCGATGGGGATAAAAGGAGCAGTGACATCAGGTCTGAGATCAGAGAGGGACCTGAGCGATGGGGATAAAAGGAGCAGTGACCCCAGGCCTGAGATCAGAGGGGGACCTGAGCGATGGGGATAAAAGGAGCAGTGACCCCAGGCCTGAGATCAGAGAGGGACCTGAGCGATGGGGATAAAAGGAGCGGTGACTCCAGGTCTGAGATCAGAGAGGGACCTGAGCGATGGGGATAAAAGGAGCAGTGACCCCAGGCCTGAGATCAGAGAGGGACCTGAGCGATGGGGATAAAAGGAGCAGTGACCCCAGGCCTGAGTTTAGAGAGGGACCTGAGCGATGGGGATAAAAGGAGCAGTGACCCCAGGCCTGAGTTTAGCGAGGGACCTGAGCGATGTGGATAAAAGGAGCAGTGACTCCAGGTCTGAGATCAGAGAGGGACCTGAGCGATGGGGATAAAAGGAGCACTGTCCCCAGGCCTGAGATCAGAGAGGGACCTGAGCGATGGGGATAAAAGGAGCAGGGTACCCAGGCCTGACATCAGAGAGGGACCTGAGCGATGGGGATAAAAGGAGCAGTGACCCCAGGCCTGAGATCAGAGAGGGACCTGAGCGATGGGGATAAAAGGAGCTGGGACCCCAGGCCTGAGATAAGAGAGGGACCTGAGCGATGGGGATAAAAGGAGCAGGGACCCGAGGCCTGAGATCAGAGAGGGACCTGAGCGATGGGGATAAAAGGAACAGTGACCCCAGGCCTGAGATCAGAGAGGGACCTGAGCGATGGGGATAAAAGGAGCAGTGACATCAGGTCTGAGATCAGAGAGGGACCTGAGCGATGGGGATAAAAGGAGCAGTGACCCCAGGCCTGAGATCAGAGAGGGACCTGAGCGATGGGGATAAAAGGAGCAGTGACCCCAGGCCTAAGATCAGAGAGGGACCTGAGCGATGAGGATAAAAGGAGCGGTGACTCCAGGTCTGAGATCAGAGAGGGACCTGAGCGATGGGGATAAAAGGAGCAGTGACCCCAGGCCTGAGATCAGAGAGGGACCTGAGCGATGGGGATAAAAGGAGCAGTGACCCCAGGCCTGAGTTTAGAGAGGGACCTGAGCGATGGGGATAAAAGGAGCAATGACCCCAGGCCTGAGTTTAGAGAGGGACCTGAGCGATGTGGACAAAAGGAGCAGTGACTCCAGGTCTGAGATCAGAGAGGGACCTGAGCGATGGGGATAAAAGGAGCAGGGACTCCAGACCTGAGATCAGAGAGGGACCTGAGCGATGGGGATAAAAGGAGCAGTGACCCCAGGCCTGTGATCAGAGAGGGACCTGAGCGATGGGGATAAAAGGAGCACTGTCCCCAGGCCTGAGATCAGAGAGGGACCTGAGCGATGGGGATAAAAGGAGCAGGGACTCCAGACCTGAGATCAGAGAGGGACATGAGCGATGGGTATAAAAGGAGCACTGTCCCCAGGCCTGAGATCAGAGAGGGACCTGAGCGATGGGGATAAAAGGAGCAGGGTACCCAGGCCTGACATCAGAGAGGGACCTGAGCGATGGGGATAAAAGGAGCAGTGACCCCAGGCCTGAGATCAGAGAGGGACCTGAGCGATGGGGATAAAAGGAGCAGTGACTCCAGGCCTGAGATCAGAGAGGGACCTGAGCGATGGGGATAAAAGGAGCGGGGACCCAAGACCTGCGATCAGAGAGGGACCTGAGCGATTGGTATAAAAGGAGCAGGGTACCCAGGCCTGAGATCAGAGAGGGACCTGAGCGATGGGGATAAAAGGAGCAGTGACCCCAGACCTGAGATCAGAGAGGGACCTGAGCGATGGGGATAAAAGGAGCGGTGACCCCAGGCCTGAGATCAGAGAGGGACCTGAGCGATGGGGATAAAAGGAGCACTGTCCCTAGGCCTGAGATCAAAGAGGGACCTGAGCGATGGGGATAAAAGGAGCAGGGTACCCAGGCCTGAGATCAGAGAGGGACCTCAGCGATGGGGATAAAAGGAGCACTGTCCCCAGGCCTGAGATCAGAGAGGGACCTGAGCGATGGGGATAAAAGGAGCACTGTCCATAGGCCTGAGATCAGAGAGGGACCTGAGCGATGGGAATAAAAGGAGCAGTGACTCCAGACCTGAGATCAGAGAGGGACCTGAGCGATGGGGATAAAAGGGGCACTGTCCCTAGGCCTGAGATCAGAGAGGGACCTGAGTGATGGGGATAAAAGGAAAAGTAACCCCAGGGCTGAGATCAGAGAGGGACCTGAGCGATGGGGATAAAAGGAGCAGTGACCCCAGGCCTGAGATCAGAGAGGGACCTGAGCGATGGGGATAAAAAGAGCACTGTCCCTAGGCCTGAGATCAGAGAGGGACCTGAGCGATGGGGATAAAAGGAGCAGGTACCCAGGCCTGAGATCAGAGAGGGACCTGAGCGATGGGGATAAAAGGAGCAGTGACTCCATGCCTGAGATCAGAGAGGGACCTGAGCGATGGGGATAAAAGGCGCATTTACCCCAGGTGTGAGATCAGAGAGGGACCTGAGCGATGGGGATAAATTGAGCTGGGACCCCAGGCCTGAGATCAGAGAGGGACCTGAGCGATGGGGATAAAAGGAGCAGTGACCCTAGGCCTGAGATCAGAGAGGGACCTGAGCGATGGGGATAAAAGGAGCTGGGACCCCAGGCCTGAGATCAGAGAGGGACCTGAGCGATGGGGATAAAAGGTGCAGTGACCCCAGGCCTGAGATCAGAGAGGGACCTGAGCGATGGGGATAAAAGGAGCAGGGACCCCAGGCCTGAGATCAGAGAGGGACCTGAGCGATGGAGATAAAAGGAGCAGGGACCCCAGGCCTTAGATCAGAGAGGGACCTGAGCGATGGGGATAAAAGGAGCAGTGACCCCAGGCCTGAGGTCAGAGAGGGACCTGAGCGATGGGGATAAAAGGAGCAGTGACCCCAGGCCTGAGATCAGAGAGGGACCTGAGCGATGGGGATAATAGGAGCACTGTCCCTAGGCCTGAGATCAGAGAGGGACCTGAGCGATGGGGATAAAAGGAGCAGTGACTCCAGACCTGAGATCAGAGAGGGACCTGAGCGATGGGGATAAAAGGGGCAGTGACCCCAGGCCTGAGATCAGAGAGGGACCTGAGCGATGGGGATAAAAGGAGCAGTGACCCCAGGCCTGAGATCAGAGAGGGACCTGAGCGATGGGGATAAAAGGAGCAGTGACCCCAGGCCTGAGATCAGAGAGGGACCTGAGCGATGGGGATAAAAGGAGCACTGTCCCCAGGCCTGAGATCAGAGAGGGACCTGAGCGATGGGGATAAAAGGAGCAGGGTACCCAGGCCTGAGATCAGAGAGGGACCTGAGCGATGGGGATAAAAGGAGCGGTGACCCCAGGCCTGAGATCAGAGAGGGACCTGAGCGATGGGGATAAAAGGAGCAGTGACCCCAGGCCTGAGCTCAGAGAGGGACCTGAGAGAGGGGGATAAAAGGAGCAGGGTACGCAGGCCTGAGATCAGAGAGGGACCTGAGCGATGGGGATAAAAGGAGCAGTGACCCCAGGCCTGAGATCAGAGAGGGACCTGAGCGATGGGGATAAAAGGAGCAGTAACCCCAGGCCTGTGATCAGAGAGGGACCTGAGCGATGGGGATAAAAGGAGCAGGGACCCCATGCCTGAGATCAGAGAGGGACCTGAGCGATGGGGATAAAAGGAGCAGGGACCCGAGGCCTGAGATCAGAGAGGGACCTGAGCGATGGGGATAAAAGGAGCAGTGACCCCAGGCCTGAGATCAGAGAGGGACCTGAGCGATGGGGATAAAAGGAGCAGTGACCCCAGGCCTGAGTTTAGAGAGGGACCTGAGCGATGGGGATAAAAGGAGCAGTGACCCCAGGCCTGAGTTTAGAGAGGGACCTGAGCGATGTGGATAAAAGGAGCAGTGACTCCAGGTCTGAGATCAGAGAGGGACCTGAGCGATGGGGATAAAAGGAGCAGGGACTCCAGACCTGAGATCAGAGAGGGACCTCAGCGATGGGGATAAAAGGAGCAGTGACCCCAGGCCTGAGATCAGAGAGGGACCTGAGCGATGGGGATAAAAGGAGCAGTGACTCCAGGCCTGAGATCAGAGAGGGACCTGAGCGATGGGGATGAAAGGAGCGGGGACCCAAGACCTGCAATCAGAGAGGGACCTGAGCGATTGGTATAAAAGGAGCAGGGTACCCAGGCCTGAGATCAGAGAGGGACCTGAGCGATGGGGATAAAAGGAGCAGTGACCCCAGACCTGAGATCAGAGAGGGACCTGAGCGATGGGGATAAAAGGAGCGGTGACCCCAGGCCTGAGATCAGAGAGGGACCTGAGCGATGGGGATAAAAGGAGCAGTGACCCCAGGCCTGAGATCAGAGAGGGACCTGAGCGATGCGGATAAAAGGAGCACTGTCCCTAGGCCTGAGATCAAAGAGGGACCTGAGCGATGGGGATAAAAGGAGCAGGGTACCCAGGCCTGAGATCAGAGAGGGACCTGAGCGATGGGGATAAAAGGAGCACTGTCCCCAGGCCTGAGATCAGAGAGGGACCTGAGCGATGGGGATAAAAGGAGCACTGTCCATAGGCCTGAGATCAGAGAGGGACCTGAGCGATGGGGATAAAAGGAGCACTGTCCCTAGGCCTGAGATCAGAGAGGGAGCTGAGCGATGGGGATAAAAGAAGCACTGTCCCCAGGACTGAGGTCAGAGAGGGACCTGAGCGATGGGGATAAAAGGAGCAGGGTACCCAGGCCTGAGATCAGAGAGGGACCTGAGCGATTGGGATAAAAGGAGCGGTGACCCCAGGCCTGAGATCAGAGAGGGACCTGAGCGATGGGGATAAAAGGAGCAGTGACCCCAGGCCTGAGCTCAGAGAGGGACCTGAGAGAGGGGGATAAAAGGAGCAGGGTACCCAGGCCTGAGATCAGAGAGGGACCTGAGCGATGGGGATAAAAGGAGCAGTGACCCCAGGCCTGAGATCAGAGAGGGACCTGAGCGATGGGGATAAAAGGAGCAGTGACCCCAGGCCTGAGATCAGAGAGGGACCTGAGCGATGGGGATAAAAAGAGCACTGTCCCTAGGCCTGAGATCAGAGAGGGACCTGAGCGATGGGGATAAAAGGAGTAGGTACCCAGGCCTGAGATCAGAGAGGGACCTGAGCGATGGGGATAAAAGGAGCAGTGACTCCATGCCTGAGATCAGAGAGGGACCTGAGCGATGGGGATAAAAGGCGCATTTACCCCAGGTCTGAGATCAGAGAGGGACCTGAGCGATGGGGATAAATTGAGCTGGGACCCCAGGCCTGAGATCAGAGTGGGACCTGAGCGATGGGGATAAAAGGAGCAGTGACCCTAGGCCTGAGATCAGAGAGGGACCTGAGCGATGGGGATAAAAGGAGCTGGGACCCCAGGCCTGAGATCAGAGAGGGACCTGAGCGATGGGGATAAAAGGTGCAGTGACCCCAGGCCTGAGATCAGAGAGGGACCTGAGCGATGGGGATAAAAGGAGCAGGGACCCCAGGCCTGAGATCAGAGAGGGACCTGAGCGATGGGGATAAAAGGAGCAGTGACCCCAGGCCTGAGATCAGAGAGGGACCTGAGCGATGGGGATAAAAGGAGCAGGGACCCCAGGCCTGAGATCAGAGAGTGACCTGAGCGATGGGGATAAAAGGTGCACTGTCCCCAGGCCTGAGGTCAGAGAGGGACCTGAGCGATGGGGATAAAAGGAGCAGGGTACCCAGGCCTGAGATCAGAGAGGGACCTGAGCGATGGAGATAAAAGGAGCAGGGACCCCAGGCCTTAGATCAGCGAGGGACCTGAGCGATGGGGATAAAAGGAGCAGTGACCCCAGGCCTGAGGTCAGAGAGGGACCTGAGCGATGGGGATAAAAGGAGCAGTGACCCCAGGCCTGAGATCAGAGAGGGACCTGAGCGATGGGGATAATAGGAGCACTGTCCCTATGCCTGAGATCAGAGAGGGACCTGAGCGATGGGGATAAAAGGAGCAGTGACTCCAGACCTGAGATCAGAGAGGGACCTGAGCGATGGGGATAAAAGGGGCAGTGACCCCAGGCCTGAGATCAGAGAGGGACCTGAGCGATGGGGATAAAAGGAGCAGTGACCCCAGGCCTGAGATCAGAGAGGGACCTGAGCGATGGGGATAAAAGGAGCAGTGACCCCAGGCCTGAGATCAGAGAGGGACCTGAGCGATGGGGATAAAAGGAGCACTGTCCCCAGGCCTGAGATCAGAGAGGGACCTGAGCGATGGGGATAAAAGGAGCAGGGTACCCAGGCCTGAGATCAGAGAGGGACCTGAGCGATTGGGATAAAAGGAGCGGTGACCCCAGGCCTGAGATCAGAGAGGGACCTGAGCGATGGGGATAAAAGGAGCAGTAACCCCAGGCCTGTGATCAGAGAGGGACCTGAGCGATGGGGATAAAAGGAGCAGGGACCCCATGCCTGAGATCAGAGAGGGACCTGAGCGATGGGGATAAAAGGAGCAGGGACCCGAGGCCTGAGATCAGAGAGGGACCTGAGCGATGGGGATAAAAGGAGCAGTGACCCCAGGCCTGAGATCAGAGAGGGACCTGAGCGATGGGGATAAAAGGAGCAGTGACCCCAGGCCTGAGTTTAGAGAGGGACCTGAGCGATGGGGATAAAAGGAGCAGTGACCCCAGGCCTGAGTTTAGAGAGGGACCTGAGCGATGTGGATAAAAGGAGCAGTGACTCCAGGTCTGAGATCAGAGAGGGACCTGAGCGATGGGGATAAAAGGAGCAGGGACTCCAGACCTGAGATCAGAGAGGGACCTCAGCGATGGGGATAAAAGGAGCAGTGACCCCAGGCCTGAGATCAGAGAGGGACCTGAGCGATGGGGATAAAAGGAGCAGTGACTCCAGGCCTGAGATCAGAGAGGGACCTGAGCGATGGGGATGAAAGGAGCGGGGACCCAAGACCTGCAATCAGAGAGGGACCTGAGCGATTGGTATAAAAGGAGCAGGGTACCCAGGCCTGAGATCAGAGAGGGACCTGAGCGATGGGGATAAAAGGAGCAGTGACCCCAGACCTGAGATCAGAGAGGGACCTGAGCGATGGGGATAAAAGGAGCGGTGACCCCAGGCCTGAGATCAGAGAGGGACCTGAGCGATGGGGATAAAAGGAGCAGTGACCCCAGGCCTGAGATCAGAGAGGGACCTGAGCGATGCGGATAAAAGGAGCACTGTCCCTAGGCCTGAGATCAAAGAGGGACCTGAGCGATGGGGATAAAAGGAGCAGGGTACCCAGGCCTGAGATCAGAGAGGGACCTGAGCGATGGGGATAAAAGGAGCACTGTCCCCAGGCCTGAGATCAGAGAGGGACCTGAGCGATGGGGATAAAAGGAGCACTGTCCATAGGCCTGAGATCAGAGAGGGACCTGAGCGATGGGGATAAAAGGAGCACTGTCCCTAGGCCTGAGATCAGAGAGGGAGCTGAGCGATGGGGATAAAAGAAGCACTGTCCCCAGGCCTGAGGTCAGAGAGGGACCTGAGCGATGGGGATAAAAGGAGCAGGGTACCCAGGCCTGAGATCAGAGAGGGACCTGAGCGATTGGGATAAAAGGAGCGGTGACCCCAGGCCTGAGATCAGAGAGGGACCTGAGCGATGGGGATAAAAGGAGCAGTGACCCCAGGCCTGAGCTCAGAGAGGGACCTGAGAGAGGGGGATAAAAGGAGCAGGGTACCCAGGCCTGAGATCAGAGAGGGACCTGAGCGATGGGGATAAAAGGAGCAGTGACCCCAGGCCTGAGATCAGAGAGGGACCTGAGCGATGGGGATAAAAGGAGCAGTGACCCCAGGCCTGAGATCAGAGAGGGACCTGAGCGATGGGGATAAAAAGAGCACTGTCCCTAGGCCTGAGATCAGAGAGGGACCTGAGCGATGGGGATAAAAGGAGTAGGTACCCAGGCCTGAGATCAGAGAGGGACCTGAGCGATGGGGATAAAAGGAGCAGTGACTCCATGCCTGAGATCAGAGAGGGACCTGAGCGATGGGGATAAAAGGCGCATTTACCCCAGGTCTGAGATCAGAGAGGGACCTGAGCGATGGGGATAAATTGAGCTGGGACCCCAGGCCTGAGATCAGAGTGGGACCTGAGCGATGGGGATAAAAGGAGCAGTGACCCTAGGCCTGAGATCAGAGAGGGACCTGAGCGATGGGGATAAAAGGAGCTGGGACCCCAGGCCTGAGATCAGAGAGGGACCTGAGCGATGGGGATAAAAGGTGCAGTGACCCCAGGCCTGAGATCAGAGAGGGACCTGAGCGATGGGGATAAAAGGAGCAGGGACCCCAGGCCTGAGATCAGAGAGGGACCTGAGCGATGGGGATAAAAGGAGCAGTGACCCCAGGCCTGAGATCAGAGAGGGACCTGAGCGATGGGGATAAAAGGAGCAGGGACCCCAGGCCTGAGATCAGAGAGTGACCTGAGCGATGGGGATAAAAGGTGCACTGTCCCCAGGCCTGAGGTCAGAGAGGGACCTGAGCGATGGGGATAAAAGGAGCAGGGTACCCAGGCCTGAGATCAGAGAGGGACCTGAGCGATGGAGATAAAAGGAGCAGGGACCCCAGGCCTTAGATCAGCGAGGGACCTGAGCGATGGGGATAAAAGGAGCAGTGACCCCAGGCCTGAGGTCAGAGAGGGACCTGAGCGATGGGGATAAAAGGAGCAGTGACCCCAGGCCTGAGATCAGAGAGGGACCTGAGCGATGGGGATAATAGGAGCACTGTCCCTATGCCTGAGATCAGAGAGGGACCTGAGCGATGGGGATAAAAGGAGCAGTGACTCCAGACCTGAGATCAGAGAGGGACCTGAGCGATGGGGATAAAAGGGGCAGTGACCCCAGGCCTGAGATCAGAGAGGGACCTGAGCGATGGGGATAAAAGGAGCAGTGACCCCAGGCCTGAGATCAGAGAGGGACCTGAGCGATGGGGATAAAAGGAGCAGTGACCCCAGGCCTGAGATCAGAGAGGGACCTGAGCGATGGGGATAAAAGGAGCACTGTCCCCAGGCCTGAGATCAGAGAGGGACCTGAGCGATGGGGATAAAAGGAGCAGGGTACCCAGGCCTGAGATCAGAGAGGGACCTGAGCGATTGGGATAAAAGGAGCGGTGACCCCAGGCCTGAGATCAGAGAGGGACCTGAGCGATGGGGATAAAAGGAGCAGTGACCCCAGGCCTGAGCTCAGAGAGGGACCTGAGAGAGGGGGATAAAATGAGCAGGGTACCCAGGCCTGAGATCAGAGAGGGACCTGAGCGATGGGGATAAAAGGAGCAGTGACCCCAGGCCTGAGATCAGAGAGGGACCTGAGCGATGGGGATAAAAGGAGCAGTAACCCCAGGCCTGTGATCAGAGAGGGACCTGAGCGATGGGGATAAAAGGAGCAGGGACCCCATGCCTGAGATCAGAGAGGGACCTGAGCGATGGGGATAAAAGGAGCAGGGACCCGAGGCCTGAGATCAGAGAGGGACCTGAGCGATGGGGATAAAAGGAGCAGTGACCCCAGGCCTGAGATCAGAGAGGGACCTGAGCGATGGGGATAAAAGGAGCAGTGACCCTAGGCCTGAGATCAGAGAGGGACCTGAGCGATGGGGATAAAAGGAGCAGTGACTCCATGCCTGAGATCAGAGAGGGACCTGAGCGATGGGGATAAAAGGAGCAGTGACCAGAGGCCTGACATCAGAGAGGGACCTGAGCGATGGGGATAAAAGGAGCAGTGACCCCAGGCCTGAGATCAGAGAGGGACCTGAGCGATGGGGATAAAAGGAGCAGGGACCCGAGGCCTGAGATCAGAGAGGGACCTGAGCGATGGGGATAAAAGGAGCAGTGACCCCAGGCCTGAGATCAGAGAGGGACCTGAGCGATGGGGATAAAAGGAGCAGTGACCCGAGGCCTGAGATCAGAGAGGGACCTGAGCGATGGGGATAAAAGGAGCGGTGACTCCAGGTCTGAGATCAGAGAGGGACCTGAGCGATGGGGATAAAAGGAGCAGTGACCCCAGGCCTGAGATCAGAGAGGGACCTGAGCGATGGGGATAAAAGGAGCATTAACCCCAGGCCTGAGTTTAGAGAGGGACCTGAGCGATGGGGATAAAAGGAGCAGTGACCCCAGGCCTGAGTTTAGAGAGGGACCTGAGCGATGTGGATAAAAGGAGCAGTGACTCCAGGTCTGAGATCAGAGAGGGACCTGAGCGATGGGGATAAAAGGAGCAGTGACCCCAGGCCTGTGATCAGAGAGGGACCTGAGCGATGGGGATAAAAGGAGCACTGTCCCCAGGCCTGAGATCAGAGAGGGACCTGAGCGATGGGGATAAAAGGAGCAGGGACTCCAGACTTGAGATCAGAGAGGGACCTGAGCGATGGGTATAAAAGGAGCACTGTCCCCAGGCCTGAGATCAGAGAGGGACCTGAGCGATGGGGATAAAAGGAGCAGGGTACCCAGGCCTGACATCAGAGAGGGACCTGAGCGATGGGGATAAAAGGAGCAGGGACCCCAGGCCTGAGATCAGAGTGGGACCTGAGCGAGGGGGATCAAAGGAGCAGGGACCCCAGGCCTGAGATCAGAGAGGGACCTGAGCGATGGTGATAAAAGGAGCAGTGACCCCAGGCCTGAGATCAGAGAGGGACCTGAGCGATGGGGATAAAAGGAGCAGTGACTCCAGGCCTGAGATCAGAGAGGGACCTGAGCGATGGGGATAAAAGGAGCGGGGACCCAAGACCTGCGATCAGAGAGGGACCTGAGCGATTGGTATAAAAGGAGCAGGGTACCCAGGCCTGAGATCAGAGAGGGACCTGAGCGATGGGGATAAAAGGAGCAGTGATCCCAGGCCTGAGATCAGAGAGGGACCTGAGCGATGGGGATAAAAGGAGCAGTAACCCCAGGCCTGAGATCAGAGAGGGACCTGAGCGATGGGGATAAAAGGAGCGGTGACTCCAGGTCTGAGATCAGAGAGGGACCTGAGCGATGGGGATAAAAGGAGCAGTGACCCCAGGCCTGAGATCAGAGAGGGACCTGAGCGATGTGGATAAAAGGAGCGGTGACTCCAGGTCTGAGATCAGAGAGGGACCTGAGCGATGGGGATAAAAGGAGCATTGACCCCAGGCCTGTGATCAGAGAGGGACCTGAGCGATGGGGATAAAAGGAGCACTGTCCCCAGGCCTGAGATCAGAGAGGGACCTGAGCGATGGGTATAAAAGGAGCACTGTCCCCAGGCCTGAGATCAGAGAGGGACCTGAGCGATGGGGATAAAAGGAGCAGGGTACCCAGGCCTGAGATCAGAGAGGGACCTGAGCGATGGGTATAAAAGGAGCACTGTCCCCAGGCCTGAGATCAGAGAGGGACCTGAGCGATGGGGATAAAAGGAGCAGTGACCCAGGCCTGAGATCAGAGAGGGACCTGAGCGATGGGTATAAAAGGAGCACTGTCCCCAGGCCTGAGATCAGAGAGGGACCTGAGCGATGGGGATAAAAGGAGCAGGGTACCCAGGCCTGACATCAGAGAGGGACCTGAGCGATGGGGATAAAAGGAGCAGTGACCCCAGGCCTGAGATCAGAGAGGGACCTGAGCGATGGGGATAAAAGGAGCAGTGACTCCAGGCCTGAGATCAGAGAGGGACCTGAGTGATGGGGATAAAAGGAGCGGGGACCCAAGACCTGCGATCAGAGAGGGACCTGAGCGATTGGTATAAAAGGAGCAGGGTAATCAGGCCTGAGATCAGAGAGGGACCTGAGCGATGGGGATAAAAGGAGCAGTGACCCCAGACCTGAGATCAGAGAGGGACCTGAGCGATGGGGATAAAAGGAGCGGTGACCCCAGGCCTGAGATCAGAGAGGGACCTGAGCGATGGGGATAAAAGGAGCAGTGGCCCCAGGTCTGAGATCAGAGAGGAACCTGAGCGATGGGGATAAAAGGAGCAGGGTTCCCAGGCCTGAGATCAGAGAGGGACCTGAGCGATGGGGATAAAAGGAGCACTGTGCCTAGTCCTGAGATCAAAGAGGGACCTGAGCGATGGGGATAAAAGGAGCAGGGTACCCAGGCCTGAGATCAGAGAGGGACCTCAGCGATGGGGATAAAAGGAGCACTGTCCCCAGGCCTGAGATCAGAGAGGGACCTGAGCGATGGGGATAAAAGGAGCACTGTCCAAAGGCCTGAGATCAGAGAGGGACCTGAGCGATGGGGATAAAAGGAGCACTGTCCCTAGGCCTGAGATCAGAGAGGGAGCTGAGCGATGGGGATAAAAGAAGCACTGTCCCCAGGCCTGAGGTCAGAGAGGGACCTGAGCGATGGGAATAAAAGGAGCAGTGACTCCAGACCTGAGATCAGAGAGGGACCTGAGCGATGGGGATAAAAGGAGCACTGTCCCTAGGCCTGAGATCAGAGAGGGACCTGAGTGATGGGGATAAAAGGAAAAGTAACCCAAGGGCTGAGATCAGAGAGGGACCTGAGCGATGGGGATAAAAGGAGCAGGGACCCGAGGCCTGAGATCAGAGAGGGACCTGAGCGATGGGGATAAAAGGAGCAGTGACCCCAGGCCTGAGATCAGAGAGGGACCTGAGCGATGGGGATAAAAGGAGCAGTGACCCTAGGCCTGAGATCAGAGAGGGACCTGAGCGATGGGGATAAAAGGAGCAGTGACTCCATGCCTGAGATCAGAGAGGGACCTGAGCGATGGGGATAAAAGGAGCAGTGACCAGAGGCCTGACATCAGAGAGGGACCTGAGCGATGGGGATAAAAGGAGCAGTGACCCCAGGCCTGAGATCAGAGAGGGACCTGAGCGATGGGGATAAAAGGAGCTGGGACCCCAGGCCTGAGATAAGAGAGGGACCTGAGCGATGGGGATAAAAGGAGCAGGGACCCGAGGCCTGAGATCAGAGAGGGACCTGAGCGATGGGGATAAAAGGAGCAGTGACCCCAGGCCTGAGATCAGAGAGGGACCTGAGCGATGGGGATAAAAGGAGCAGTGACCCGAGGCCTGAGATCAGAGAGGGACCTGAGCGATGGGGATAAAAGGAGCGGTGACTCCAGGTCTGAGATCAGAGAGGGACCTGAGCGATGGGGATAAAAGGAGCAGTGACCCCAGGCCTGAGATCAGAGAGGGACCTGAGCGATGGGGATAAAAGGAGCAGTGACCCCAGGCCTGAGTTTAGAGAGGGACCTGAGCGATGGGGATAAAAGGAGCAGTGACCCCAGGCCTGAGTTTAGAGAGGGACCTGAGCGATGTGGATAAAAGGAGCAGTGACTCCAGGTCTGAGATCAGAGAGGGACCTGAGCGATGGGGATAAAAGGAGCAGTGACCCCAGGCCTGTGATCTGAGAGGGACCTGAGCGATGGGGATAAAAGGAGCACTGTCCCCAGGCCTGAGATCAGAGAGGGACCTGAGCGATGGGGATAAAAGGAGCAGGGACTCCAGACTTGAGATCAGAGAGGGACCTGAGCGATGGGTATAAAAGGAGCACTGTCCCCAGGCCTGAGATCAGAGAGGGACCTGAGCGATGGGGATAAAAGGAGCAGGGTACCCAGGCCTGACATCAGAGAGGGACCTGAGCGATGGGGATAAAAGGAGCAGGGACCCCAGGCCTGAGATCAGAGTGGGACCTGAGCGAGGGGGATCAAAGGAGCAGGGACCCCAGGCCTGAGATCAGAGAGGGACCTGAGCGATGGTGATAAAAGGAGCAGTGACCCCAGGCCTGAGATCAGAGAGGGACATGAGCGATGGGGATAAAAGGAGCAGTGACTCCAGGCCTGAGATCAGAGAGGGACCTGAGCGATGGGGATAAAAGGAGCGGGGACCCAAGACCTGCGATCAGAGAGGGACCTGAGCGATTGGTATAAAAGGAGCAGGGTACCCAGGCCTGAGATCAGAGAGGGACCTGAGCGATGGGGATAAAAGGAGCAGTGATCCCAGGCCTGAGATCAGAGAGGGACCTGAGCGATGGGGATAATAGGAGCAGTAACCCCAGGCCTGAGATCAGAGCGGGACCTGAGCGATGGGGATAAAAGGAGCGGTGACTCCAGGTCTGAGATCAGAGAGGGACCTGAGCGATGGGGATAAAAGGAGCAGTGACCCCAGGCCTGAGATCAGAGAGGGACCTGAGCGATGGGGATAAAAGGAGCAGTGACCCCAGGCCTGAGTTTAGAGAGGGACCTGAGCGATGGGGATAAAAGGAGCAGTGACCCCAGGCCTGAGTTTAGAGAGGGACCTGAGCGATGTGGATAAAAGGAGCAGTGACTCCAGGTCTGAGATCAGAGAGGGACCTGAGCGATGGGGATAAAAGGAGCAGTGACCCCAGGCCTGTGATCAGAGAGGGACCTGAGCGAAGGGGATAAAAGGAGCACTGTCCCCAGGTCTGAGATCAGAGAGGGACCTGAGCGATGGGGATAAAAGGAGCAGGGACTCCAGACCTGAGATCAGAGAGAGACCTGAGCGATGGGTATAAAAGGAGCACTGTCCCCAGGCCTGAGATCAGAGAGGGACCTGAGCGATGGGGATAAAAGGAGCAGGGTACCCAGGCCTGAGATCATAGAGGGACCTGAGCGATGGGGATAAAAGGAGCAGTGACCCCAGGCCTGAGATCAGAGAGGGACCTGAGCGATGGGGATAAAAGGAGCAGTGACTCCAGGCCTGAGATCAGAGAGGGACCTGAGCGATGGGGATAAAAGGAGCGGGGACCCAAGACCTGCGATCAGAGAGGGACCTGAGCGATTGGTATAAAAGGAGCAGGGTACCCAGGCCTGAGATCAGAGAGGGACCTGAGCGATGGGGATAAAAGGAGCAGTGACCCCAGACCTGAGATCAGAGAGGGACCTGAGCGATGGGGATAAAAGGAGCGGTGACCCCAGGCCTGAGATCAGAGAGGGACCTGAGCGATGGGGATAAAAGGAGCAGTGGCCCCAGGTCTGAGATCAGAGAGGAACCTGAGCGATGGGGATAAAAGGAGCAGGGTTCCCAGGCCTGAGATCAGAGAGGGACCTGAGCGATGGGGATAAAAGGAGCACTGTCCCTAGGCCTGAGATCAAAGAGGGACCTGAGCGATGGGGATAAAAGGAGCAGGGTACCCAGGCCTGAGATCAGAGAGGGACCTGAGCGATGGGGATAAAAGGAGCACTGTCCAAAGGCCTGAGATCAGAGAGGGACCTGAGCGATGGGGATAAAAGGAGCACTGTCCCTAGGCCTGAGATCAGAGAGGGAGCTGAGCGATGGGGATAAAAGAAGCACTGTCCCCAGGCCTGAGGTCAGAGAGGGACCTGAGCGATGGGAATAAAAGGAGCAGTGACTCCAGACCTGAGATCAGAGAGGGACCTGAGCGATGGGGATAAAAGGAGCACTGTCCCTAGGCCTGAGATCAGAGAGGGACCTGAGTGATGGGGATAAAAGGAAAAGTAACCCCAGGGCTGAGATCAGAGAGGGACCTGAGCGATGGGGATAAAAGGAGCAGTGACCCCAGGCCTGAGATCAGAGAGGGACCTGAGCGATGGGGATAAAAAGAGCACTGTCCCTAGGCCTGAGATCAGAGAGGGACCTGAGCGATGGGGATAAAAGGAGCACTGTCCCTAGGCCTGAGATCAGAGAGGGACCTGAGCGATGGGGATAAAAGGAGCAGTGACCCCAGGCCTGAGATCAGAGAGGGACCTGAGCGATGGGGATAAAAAGAGCACTGTCCCTAGGCCTGAGATCAGAGAGGGACCTGAGCGATGGGGATAAAAGGAGCAGTGACACCAGGCCTGAGATCAGAGAGGGACCTGAGCGATGGGGATAAAAGGAGCTGGGACCCCAGGCCTGAGATCAGAGAGGGACCTGAGCGATGGGGATAAAAAGAGCACTGTCCCTAGGCCTGAGATCAGAGAGGGACCTGAGCGATGGGGATAAAAGGAGCATTTACCCCAGGCCTGAGATCAGAGAGGGACCTGAGCGATGGGGATAAAAGGAGCTGGGACCCCAGGCCTGAGATCAGAGAGGGACCTGAGCGATGGGGATAAAAGGAGCAGGGACCCCAGGCCTGAGATCAGAGAGGGACCTGAACGATGGGGATAAAAGGAGCAGTGACTCCATGCCTGAGATCAGAGAGGGACCTGAGCGATGGGGATAAAAGGATCAGTGACCCCAGGCCTGAGATCAGAGAGGGACCTGAGCGATGGGGATAAAAGGAGCACTGTCCCCAGGACTGAGATCAGAGAGGGAACTGAGCGATGGGGATAAAAGGAGCGGTGAACCCAGGCCTGAGATCAGAGAGGGACCTGAGCGATGGGGATAAAAGGAGCAGTGACTCCAGACCTGAGATCAGAGAGGGACCTGAGCGATGGGGATAAAAGGAGCAGGTACCCAGGCCTGAGATCAGAGAGGGACCTGAGCGATGGGGATAAAAGGAGCAGTGACCCCAGGCCTGAGATCAGAGAGGGACCTGAGCGATGGGGATAAAAGGAGCAGGGACCCCAGGCCTGAGATCAGAGAGGGACCTGAGCGATGGGGATAAAAGGAGCAGTGACCCCAGGCCTGAGATCAGAGAGGGACCTGAGCGATGGGGATAAAAGGAGCAGTGACCTCAGGCCTGAGATCAGAGAGGGAACCTGAGCGATGGGGATAAAAGGAGCTGGGACCCCAGGCCTGAGATCAGAGAGGGACCTGAGCGATGGGGATAAAAGGAGCACTGTCCCCAGGCCTGAGGTCAGAGAGGGACCTGAGCGATGGGGATAAAAGGAGCAGGGTACCCAGGCCTGAGATCAGAGAGGGACCTGAGCGATGGAGATAAAAGGAGCAGGGACCCCAGGCCTTCGATCAGAGAGGGACCTGAGCGATGGGGTAAAAGGAGCAGTGACCCCAGGCCTGAGGTCAGAGAGGGACCTGAGCGATGGGGATAAAAGGAGCAGTGACCCCAGGCCTGAGATCAGAGAGGGACCTGAGCGATGGGGATAATAGGAGCACTGTCCCTAGGCCTGAGATCAGAGAGGGACCTGAGCGATGGGGATAAAAGGAGCAGTGACACCAGGCCTGAGATCAGAGAGGGACCTGAGCGATGGGGATAAAAGGAGCTGGGACCCCAGGCCTGAGATCAGAGAGGGACCTGAGCGATGGGGATAAAAAGAGCACTGTCCCTAGGCCTGAGATCAGAGAGGGACCTGAGCGATGGGGATAAAAGGAGCATTTACCCCAGGCCTGAGATCAGAGAGGGACCTGAGCGATGGGGATAAAAGGAGCTGGGACCCCAGGCCTGAGATCAGAGAGGGACCTGAGCGATGGGGATAAAAGGAGCAGGGACCCCAGGCCTGAGATCAGAGAGGGACCTGAACGATGGGGATAAAAGGAGCAGTGACTCCATGCCTGAGATCAGAGAGGGACCTGAGCGATGGGGATAAAAGGATCAGTGACCCCAGGCCTGAGATCAGAGAGGGACCTGAGCGATGGGGATAAAAGGAGCACTGTCCCCAGGACTGAGATCAGAGAGGGAACTGAGCGATGGGGATAAAAGGAGCGGTGAACCCAGGCCTGAGATCAGAGAGGGACCTGAGCGATGGGGATAAAAGGAGCAGTGACTCCAGACCTGAGATCAGAGAGGGACCTGAGCGATGGGGATAAAAGGAGCAGGTACCCAGGCCTGAGATCAGAGAGGGACCTGAGCGATGGGGATAAAAGGAGCAGTGACCCCAGGCCTGAGATCAGAGAGGGACCTGAGCGATGGGGATAAAAGGAGCAGGGACCCCAGGCCTGAGATCAGAGAGGGACCTGAGCGATGGGGATAAAAGGAGCAGTGACCCCAGGCCTGAGATCAGAGAGGGACCTGAGCGATGGGGATAAAAGGAGCAGTGACCTCAGGCCTGAGATCAGAGAGGGAACCTGAGCGATGGGGATAAAAGGAGCTGGGACCCCAGGCCTGAGATCAGAGAGGGACCTGAGCGATGGGGATAAAAGGAGCACTGTCCCCAGGCCTGAGGTCAGAGAGGGACCTGAGCGATGGGGATAAAAGGAGCAGGGTACCCAGGCCTGAGATCAGAGAGGGACCTGAGCGATGGAGATAAAAGGAGCAGGGACCCCAGGCCTTCGATCAGAGAGGGACCTGAGCGATGGGGTAAAAGGAGCAGTGACCCCAGGCCTGAGGTCAGAGAGGGACCTGAGCGATGGGGATAAAAGGAGCAGTGACCCCAGGCCTGAGATCAGAGAGGGACCTGAGCGATGGGGATAATAGGAGCACTGTCCCTAGGCCTGAGATCAGAGAGGGACCTGAGCGATGGGGATAAAAGGAGCAGTGACACCAGGCCTGAGATCAGAGAGGGACCTGAGCGATGGGAATAAAAGGAGCGGTGACCCCAGGCCTGAGATCAGAGTGGGAACTGAACGATGGGGATAAAAGGAGCAGTGACCCCAGGCCTGAGATCAGAGAGGGACCTGAGCGATGGGGATAAAAGGAGCGGTGACCCCAGGCCTGAGATCAGAGAGGGACCTGAGCGATGGGGATAAAAGGAGCAGGGACTCCAGGCCTGAGATCAGAGAGGGACCTGAGCGATGGGGATAAAAGGAGCACTGTCCCTAGGCCTGAGATCAGAGAGGGACCTGAGCGATGGGGATAAAAGGAGCAGTGACCCCAGGCCTGAGCTCAGAGAGGGACCTGAGAGAGGGGGATAAAAGGAGAAGGGTACCCAGGCCTGAGATCAGAGAGGGACCTGAGCGATGGGGATAAAAGGAGCAGTAACCCCAGGCCTGTGATCAGAGAGGGACCTGAGCGATGGGGATAAAAGGAGCAGGGACCCCAGGCCTGAGATCAGAGAGGGACCTGAGCGATGGGGATAAAAGGAGCAGGGACCCGAGGCCTGAGATCAGAGAGGGACCTGAGCAATGGTGATAAAAGGAGCAGTGACCCCAGGCCTGAGATCAGAGAGGGACCTGAGCGATGGGGATAAAAGGAGCAGTGACCCTAGGCCTGAGATCAGAGAGGGACCTGAGTGATGCGGATAAAAGGAGCAGTGACCCCAGGTCTGAGATCAGAGAGGGACCTGAGCGATGGGGATAAAAGGAGCAGTGACCCCAGGCCTGAGATCAGAGAGGGACCTGAGCGCTGGGGATAAAAGGAGCAGTGACTCCAGGTCTGAGATCAGAGAGGGACCTGAGCGATGGGGATAAAAGGAGCAGTGACTCCAGGTCTGAGATCAGAGAGGGACCTGAACGATGGGAATAAAAGGAGCAGTGACTCCAGGTCTGAGATCAGAGAGGGACCTGAGCGATGGGGATAAAAGGAGCAGTGACCCCAGGCCTGAGTTTAGAGAGGGACCTGAGCGATGGGGAAAAAAGGAGCAGTGACCCCAGGCCTGAGTTTAGAGAGGGACCTGAGCAATGGGGATAAAAGGAGCAGGGACCCGAGGCCTGAGATCAGAGAGGGACCTGAGCGATGGGGAAAAAAGGAGCAGTGACCCCAGGCCTGAGTTTAGAGAGGGACCTGAGCAATGGGGATAAAAGGAGCAGGGACCCGAGGCCTGAGATCAGAGAGGGACCTGAGCGATGGGGATAAAAGGAGCAGTAACCCCAGGCCTGTGATCAGAGAGGGACCTGAGCGATGGGGATAAAAGGAGCAGGGACCCCATGCCTGAGATCAGAGAGGGACCTGAGCGATGGGGATAAAAGGAGCAGGGACCCGAGGCCTGAGATCAGAGAGGGACCTGAGCGATGGGGATAAAATGAGCAGTGACCCCAGGCCTGAGATCAGAGAGGGACCTGAGCGATGGGGATAAAAGGAGCAGTGACCCCAGGTCTGAGATCAGAGAGGGACCTGAGCGATGGGGATAAAAGGAGCAGTGACCCCAGGCCTGAGATCAGAGAGGGACCTGAGCGATGGGGATAAAAGGAGCAGTGACCCCAGGCCTGAGATCAGAGAGGGACCTGAGCGATGGGGGTAAAAGGAGCAGTGACCCCAGGACTGAGATCAGAGAGGGACCTGAGCGATGGGGATAAAAGGAGCAGTGACCCCAGGCCTGAGTTTAGAGAGGGACCTGAGCGATGGGGAAAAAAGGAGCAGTGACCCCAGGCCTGAGATCAGAGAGGGACCTGAGCGATGGGG
Organism: Pristiophorus japonicus; assembly: GCF_044704955.1. Classification (NCBI taxonomy): domain Eukaryota; kingdom Metazoa; phylum Chordata; class Chondrichthyes; family Pristiophoridae; genus Pristiophorus; species Pristiophorus japonicus. The sequence goes on from NC_092001.1 coordinate 8,068,398, forward strand.
ATAAAAGGAGCAGGTACCCAGGCCTGAGATCAGAGAGGGACCTGAGCGATGGGGATAAAAGGAGCAGGGACTCCAGACCTGAGATCAGAGATGGACCTGAGCGATGGGTATAAAAGGAGCACTGTCCCCAGGCCTGAGATCAGAGAGGGACCTGAGCGATGGGGATAAAAGGAGCAGGGTACCCAGGCCTGAGATCAGAGAGGGACCTGAGCGATGGGGATAAAAGGAGCAGTGACCCCAGGCCTGAGATCAGAGAGGGACCTGAGCGATGGGGATAAAAGGAGCAGTGACTCCAGGCCTCAGATAAGAGAGGTACCTGAGCGATGGGGATCAAAGGAGCGGGGACCCAAGACCTGCGATCAGAGAGGGACCTGAGCGATGGGGATAAAAGGAGCAGGGTACCCAGGCCTGAGGTCAGAGAGGGACCTGAGCGATGGGGATAAAAGGAGCACTGTCCCCAGGCCTGAGATCAGAGAGGGACCTGAGCGATGGGGATAAAAGGAGCGGTGACCCCAGGCCTGAGATCAGAGAGGGACCTGAGCGATGGGGATAAAAGGAGCAGTGACCCCAGGTCTGAGATCAGAGAGGAACCTGAGCGATGGGGATAAAAGGAGCAGTGACCCCAGGCCTGTGATCAGAGAGGGACCTGAGCGATGCGGATAAAAGGAGCAGGGTACCCAGGCCTGAGATCAGAGAGGGACCTGAGCGATGGGGATAAAAGGAGCACTGTCCCTAGGCCTGAGATCAGAGAGGGACCTGAGCGATGGGGATAAAAGGAGCAGGGTACCCAGGCCTGAGATCAGAGAGGGACCTCAGCGATGGGGATAAAAGGAGCACTGACCCCAGGCCTGAGATCAGAGAGGGACCTGAGCGATGGGGATAAAAGGAGCACTGTACATAGGCCTGAGATCAGAGAGGGACCTGAACGATGGGGATAAAAGGAGCACTGTCCCTAGGTCTGAGATCAGAGAGGGAGCTGAGCGATGGGGATAAAAGAAGCACTGTCCCCAGGCCTGAGGTCAGAGAGGGACCTGAGCGATGGGAATAAAAGGAGCAGTGACTCCAGACCTGAGATCAGAGAGGGACCTGAGCGATGGGGATAAAAGGAGCACTGTCCCTAGGCCTGAGATCAGAGAGGGACCTGAGTGATGGGGATAAAAGGAACAGTAACCCCAGGGCTGAGATCAGAGAGGGACCTGAGCGATGGGGATAAAAGGAGCAGTGACCCCAGGCCTGAGATCAGAGAGGGACCTGAGCGATGGGGATAAAAGGAGCACTGTCCCTAGGCCTGAGATCAGAGAGGGACCTGAGCGATGGGGATAAAAGGAGCAGGGACCCCATGCCTGAGATCAGAGAGGGAACTGAACGATGGGGATAAAAGGAGCTTTGACCCCAGGCCTGAGATCAGAGAGGGACCTGAGCGATGGGGATAAAAGGAGCGGGGACCCGAGGCCTGAGATCAGAGAGGGACCTGAGTGATGGGGATAAAAGGAGCAGTGACCCCAGGACTGAGATCAGAGAGGGACCTGAGCGATGGGGTTAAAGGAGCAGTGACCCCAGGCCTGAGATCAGAGAGGGACCTGAGCGATGGGGATAAAAGGAGCAGTGACCCCAGGCCTTAGCTCAGAGAGGTACCTGAGCGATGGGGATAAAAGGAGCGGGGACCCGAGGCCTGAGATCAGAGAGGTACCTGAGCGATGGGGATAAAAGGAGCAGTGACCCCAGGCCTGAGATCAGAGAGGGACCTGAGCGATGGGGATAAAAGGAGCAGTGACCCCAGGCCTGAGATCAGAGAGGGACCTGAGCGATGGGGATAAAAGGAGCAGTGACCCCAGGCCTGACATCAGAGAGGGACCTGAGCGATGGGGATAAAAGGAGCAGTGACACCAGGCCTGAGATCAGAGAGGGACCTGAGCGATGGGGATAAAAGGAGCGGGGACCCCAGGCCTGAGATCAGAGAGAGACCTGAGCGATGGGGATAAAAGGAGCAGGGTACCCAGGCCTGAGATCAGAGAGGGACCTGAGCGATGGGGATAAAAGGAGCGGTGACCCCAGGCCTGAGATCAGAGAGGGACCTGAGCGATGGGGATAAAAGGAGCACTGTCCCCAGGCCGGAGATCAGAGAGGGACCTGAGCGATGGGGATAAAAGGAGCACTGCCCCCAGGCCTGAGATCAGAGAGGGACCTGAGCGATGGGGATAAAAGGAGCAGTGACCCCAGGCCTGAGATCAGAGAGGGACCTGAGCGATGGGGATAAAAGGAGCACTATCCCTAGGCCTGAGATCAGAGAGGGACCTGAGCGATGGGGATAAAAGTAGCAGTGACCCCAGGTCTGAGATCAGAGATGGACCTGAGAGAGGGGGATAAAAGGAGCAGGGTACCCAGGCCTGAGATCAGAGAGGGACCTGGGAGAGGGGGATAAAAGGAGCAGGGTACCCAGGCCTGAGATCAGAGAGGGACCTGAGCGATGGGGATAAAAGGAGCAGTGACCGCAGGCCTGAGATCAGAGAGGGACCTGAGCGATGGGGATACAAGGAGCAGGGACCCCATGCCTGAGATCAGAGAGGGACCTGAGCGATGGGGATAAAAAGAGCAGGGACCCGAGGCCTGAGATCAGAGAGGGACCTGAGCGATGGGGATAAAACCAGCACTGTCCCCAGGCCTGAGATCAGAGAGGGACCTGAGCGATGGGGATAAATGGAGCAGTAACCCCAGGCCTGAGATCAGAGAGGGACCTGAGCGATGGGGATAAAAGGAGCAGTGACTCCAGACCTGAGATCAGAGAGGGACCTGAACGATGGGGATAAAAGGAGCGGGGACCCCAGGCCTGAGATCAGAGAGGGACCTGAGCGATGGGAATAAAAGGAGCAATGACCCCAGGCCTGAGATCAGAGAGGGACCTGAGCGATGGGGATAAAAGGAGCAGTGACCCCAGGCCTGAGATCAGAGAGGGACCTGAGCGATGGGGATAAAAGGAGCAGTGACTGCAGGTCTGAGATCAGAGAGGGACCTGAGCGATGGGGATAAAAGGAGCAGTGACCCCAGGCCTGAGATCAGAGAGGGACCTGAGCGATGGAGATAAAAGGAGCAGGGTACCCAGGACTGAGATCAGAGAGGGACCTGAGCGATGGGGATAAAAGGAGCACTGTCCATAGGCCTGAGATCAGAGAGGGACCTGAACGATGGGGATAAAAGGAGCACTGTCCCTAGGCCTGAGATCAGAGAGGGAGCTGAGCGATGGGGATAAAAGAAGCACTGTCCCCAGGCCTGAGGTCAGAGAGGGACCTGAGCGATGGGAATAAAAGGAGCAGTGACTCCAGACCTGAGATCAGAGAGGGACCTGAGCGATGGGGATAAAAGGAGCAGTGACCCCAGGCCTGAGATCAGAGAGGGACCTGAGCGATGGGGATAAAAGGAGCGGAGACCCGAGGCCTGAGATCAGAGAGGGACCTGAGTGACGGGGATAAAAGGAGCAGTGACCCCAGGACTGAGATCAGAGAGGGACCTGAGCGATGGGGTTAAAGGAGCAGTGACCCCAGGCCTGAGATCAGAGAGGGACCTGAGCGATGGGGATAAAAGGAGCAGTGACCCCAGGCCTTAGCTCAGAGAGGTACCTGAGCGATGGGGATAAAAGGAGCGGGGACCCGAGGCCTGAGATCAGAGAGGTACCTGAGCGATGGGGATAAAAGGAGCAGTGACCCCAGGCCTGAGATCAGAGAGGGACCTGAGCGATGGGGATAAAAGGAGCAGTGACCCCAGGCCTGAGATCAGAGAGGGACCTGAGCGATGGGGATAAAAGGAGCAGTGACCCCAGGCCTGACATCAGAGAGGGACCTGAGCGATGGGGATAAAAGGAGCAGTGACCCCAGGCCTGAGATCAGAGAGGGACCTGAGCGATGGGGATAAAAGGAGCGGGGACCCCAGGCCTGAGATCAGAGAGAGACCTGAGCGATGGGGATAAAAGGAGCAGGGTACCCAGGCCTGAGATCAGAGAGGGACCTGAGCGATGGGGATAAAAGGAGCGGTGACCCCAGGCCTGAGATCAGAGAGGGACCTGAGCGATGGGGATAAAAGGAGCACTGTCCCCAGGCCTGAGATCAGAGAGGGACCTGAGCGATGGGGATAAAAGGAGCACTGCCCCCAGGCCTGAGATCAGAGAGGGACCTGAGCGATGGGGATAAAAGGAGCAGTGACCCCAGGCCTGAGATCAGAGAGGGACCTGAGCGATGGGGATAAAAGGAGCACTGTCCCCAGGCCTGAGATCAGAGAGGGACCTGAGCGATGGGGATAAAAGTAGAAGTGACCCCAGGTCTGAGATCAGAGATGGACCTGAGAGAGGGGGATAAAAGGAGCAGGGTACCCAGGCCTGAGATCAGAGAGGGACCTGAGAGAGGGGGATAAAAGGAGCAGGGTACCCAGGCCTGAGATCAGAGAGGGACCTGAGCGATGGGGATAAAAGGAGCAGTGACCCCAGGCCTGAGATCAGAGAGGGACCTGAGCGATGGGGATACAAGGAGCAGGGACCCCATGCCTGAGATCAGAGAGGGACCTGAGCGATGGGGATAAAAAGAGCAGGGACCCGAGGCCTGAGATCAGAGAGGGACCTGAGCGATGGGGATAAAACCAGCACTGTCCCCAGGCCTGAGATCGGAGAGGGACCTGAGCGATGGGGATAAATGGAGCAGTAACCCCAGGCCTGAGATCAGAGAGGGACCTGAGCGATGGGGATAAAAGGAGCAGTGACTCCAGACCTGAGATCAGAGAGGGACCTGAACGATGGGGATAAAAGGAGCGGGGACCCCAGGCCTGAGATCAGAGAGGGACCTGAGCGATGGGAATAAAAGGAGCAATGACCCCAGGCCTGAGATCAGAGAGGGACCTGAGCGATGGGGATAAAAGGAGCAGTGACCCCAGGCCTGAGATCAGAGAGGGACCTGAGCGATGGGGATAAAAGGAGCAGTGACTGCAGGTCTGAGATCAGAGAGGGACCTGAGCGATGGGGATAAAAGGAGCAGTGACCCCAGGCCTGAGATCAGAGAGGGACCTGAGCGATGGGGATAAAAGGAGCAGGGACTCCAGACCTGAGATCAGAGAGGGACCTGAGCGATGGGGATAAAAGGAGCAGTGTCCCCAGGCCTGAGATCAGAGGGGGACCTGAGCGATGGGGATAAAAGGAGCAGTGATCCCAGGCCTGAGATCAGAGAGGGACCTGAGCGATGGGGATAAAAGGAGCAGGGTACCCAGGCCTGAGATCAGAGAGGGACCTGAGCGATGGAGATAAAAGGAGCAGGGTACCCAGGACTGAGATCAGAGAGGGACCTGAGCGATGGGGATAAAAGGAGCAGTGACCCCAGGCCTGAGATCAGAGAGGGACCTGAGCGATGGGGATAAAAGGAGCAGTGACCCCAGGCCTGAGATCAGAGAGAGACCTGAGCGATGGGGATAAAAGGAGCAGGGTACCCAGGCCTGAGATCAGAGAGGGACCTGAGCGATGGGGATAAAAGGAGCAGTGACCCCAGGCCTGAGATCAGAGAGGGACCTGAGCGATGGGGATAAAAGAGCAGGGAACCCGAGGCCTGAGATCAGAGAGGGACCTGAGCGATGGAGATAAAAGGAGCAGTGACCCCAGGCTGAGATCAGAGAAAGACCTGAGCGATGGGGATAAAAGGAGCAGGGACCCGAGGCCTGAGATCAGAGAGGGACCTGAGCAATGGGGATAAAAGGAGCAGTGACCCCAGGACTGAGATCAGAGAGGGACCTGAGCGATGGGGATAAAAGGAGCAGTAACCCCAGGCCTGAGATCAGAGAGGGACCTGAGCGATGGGGATAAAAGGAGCAGTGACCCCAGGCCTGAGTTTAGAGAGGGACCTGAGCGATGGGGATAAAAGGAGCAGTGACCCCAGGACTGAGATCAGAGAGGGACCTGAGCGATGGGGATAAAAGGAGCAGCGGACTCCAGACCTGAGGTCAGAGAGGGACCTGAGCGATGGGGATAAAAGGAGCAGTGACCCCAGGCCTGAGATCAGAGAGGGACCTGAGCGATGGGGATAAAAGGAGCAGTGACCCCAGGCCTGAGATCAGAGAGGGACCTGAGCGATGGGGATAAAAGGAGCAGTGACTCCAGGCCGGAGATCAGAGAGGGACCTGAGCGATGGGGATAAAAGGAGCGGGGTACCCAGGCCTGAGATCAGAGAGGGACCTGAGCGATGGGGATAAAAGGAGCACTGTCCCTAGGCCTGAGATCAGAGAGGGACCTAAGCGATGGGGATAAAAGGAGCAGTGACCCCAGGCCTGAACTCAGAGAGGGACCTGAGCGATGGGGATAAAAGGAGTACTGTCCCTAGGCCTGAGATCAGAGAGGGACCTGAGCGATGGGGATAAAAGGAGCACTGTCCCCTGGTCTGAGATCAGAGAGGGACCTGAGCGATGGGGATAAAAGGAGCAGTGACCCCAGGCCTGAGATAAGAGAGGGACCTGAGCGATGGGGATAAAAGGAGCAAGGTACCCAGGCCTGAGATCAGAGTGGGACCTGAGCGATGGGGATAAAAGGAGCAGTGACCCCAGGCCTGAGATCAGAGAGGGAACTTAGTGATGGGGATAAAAGGAGCAGTGACCCCAGGCCTGAGATCAGAGAGGGACCTGAGCGATGGGGATAAAAGGAGCAGTGACCCCAGGCCTGAGTTTAGAGAGGGACCTGAGCGATGGGGATAAAAGGAGCAGTGACCCGAGGCCTGAGTTTAGAGAGGGACCTGAGCGATGGGGATAAAAGGAGCAGTGACTCCAGGTCTGAGATCAGAGAGGGACCTGAGCTATGGGGATAAAAGGAGCAGCGGACTCCAGACCTGAGGTCAGAGAGGGACCTGAGCGATGAGGATAAAAGGAGCAGGGACTCCAGACCTGAGATCAGAGAGGGACCTGAGCGATGGGGATAAAAGGAGCACTGTCCCCAGGCCTGAGATCAGAGAGGGACCTGAGCGATGGGGATAAAAGGAGCAGGGTACCCAGGCCTGAGATCAGAGAGGGACCTGAGCGATGGGGATAAAAGGAGCAGTGACCCCAGGCCTGAGATCAGAGAGGGACCTGAGCGATGGGGATAAAAGGAGCAGTGACTCCAGGCCGGAGATCAGAGAGGGACCTGAGCGATGGGGATAAAAGGAGCGGGGTACCCAGGCCTGAGATCAGAGAGGGACCTGAGCGATGGGGATAAAAGGAGCACTGTCCCTAGGCCTGAGATCAGAGAGGGACCTAAGCGATGGGGATAAAAGGAGCAGTGACCCCAGGCCTGAACTCAGAGAGGGACCTGAGCGATGGGGATAAAAGGAGCACTGTCCCTAGGCCTGAGATCAGAGAGGGACCTGAGCGATGGGGATAAAAGGAGCACTGTCCCCTGGTCTGAGATCAGAGAGGGACCTGAGCGATGGGGATAAAAGGAGCAGTGAACCCAGGCCTGAGATAAGAGAGGGACCTGAGCGATGGGGATAAAAGGAGCAGGGTACCCAGGCCTGAGATCAGAGTGGGACCTGAGCGATGGGGATAAAAGCAGCAGTGACCCCAGGCCTGAGATCAGAGAGGGAACTTAGTGATGGGGATAAAAGGTGCAGTGACCCCAGGCCTGAGATAAGAGAGGGACCTGAACGATGGGGATAAAAGGAGCGGGGACTCCAGGCCTGAGATCAGAGAGGGACCTGAACGATGGGGATAAAAGGAGCAGTGACCCCAGGCCTGAGATCAGAGAGGGACCTGAGCGATGGGGATAAAAGGAGCAGTGACCCCCGGCCTGAGATCAGAGAGAGACCTAAGCGATGGGGATAAAAGTAGCAGGGCACCCAGGCCTGAGATCAGAGAGGGACCTGAGCGATGGGGATAAAAGGAGCAGTGACCCCAGGCCTGAGATCAGAGAGGGACCTGAGCGATGGGGATAAAAGGAGCGGTGACCCCAGGCCTGAGATCAGAGAGGGACCTGAGCGATGGGGATAAAAGGAGCAGCGACTCCAGACCTGAGATCAGAGAGGGACCTGAGCGATGGGGATAAAAGGAGCAGGGTTCCCAGGCCTGAGCTCAGAGAGGGACCTGAGAGATGGGGATAAAAGGAGCAGGGACCCCAGGCCTGAGATCAGAGAGGGAACTGAACGATGGGGATAAAAGGAGCAGGGACTCCAGACCTGAGATCAGAGAGGGACATGAGCGATGGGGATATAAGGACCAGTGACCCCAGGCCTGAGATCAGAGAGGGACCTGAGCAATGGGGATAAAAGGAGCATTTACCCCAGGCCTGAGATCAGAGAGGGAACTGAGCGATGGGGATAAAAGGAGCTGGGACCCCAGGCCTGAGATCAGAGAGGGACCTGAGCGATGGGGATAAAAGGAGCAGGGACCCCAGGCCTGAGATCAGAGAGGGACCTGAACGATGGGGATAAAAGGAGCAGTGACTCCATGCCTGAGATCAGAGAGGGACCTGAGCGATGGGGATAAAAGGAGCAGTGACCCCAGGCCTGAGATCAGAGAGGGACCTGAGCGATGGGGATAAAAGGAGCACTGTCCCCAGGACTGAGATCAGAGAGGGAACTGAGCGATGGGGATAAAAGGAGCGGGGACCCAAGACCTGAGGTCAGAGAGGGACCTGAGCGATGGGGATAAAAGGAGCACTGTCCCCAGGACTGAGATCAGAGAGGGACCTGAGCGATGGGGATAAAAGGAGCAGGGTACCCAGGCCTGAGGTCAGAGAGGGACCTGAGCGATGGGGATAAAAGGAGCACTGTCCCCAGGCCTGAGATCAGAGAGGGACCTGAGCGATGGGGATAAAAGGAGCGGTGACCCCAGGCCTGAGATCAGAGAGGGACCTGAGCGATGGGGATAAAAGGAGCAGTGACCCCAGGTCTGAGATCAGAGAGGAACCTGAGCGATGGGGATAAAAGGAGCAGTGACCCCAGGCCTGTGATCAGAGAGGGACCTGAGCGATGGGGATAAAAGGAGCAGTGACCCCAGGTCTGAGATCAGAGAGGGACCTGAGCGATGGGGATAAAAGGAGCAGTGACCCCAGGTCTGAGATCAGAGAGGAACCTGAGCGATGGGGATAAAAGGAGCAGTGACCCCAGGCCTGAGATCAGAGAGGGACCTGAGCGATGGGGATGAAAGGAGCACTGTCCCTAGGCCTGAGATCAGAGAGGGACCTGAGCGATGGGGATAAAAGGAGCAGGGTACCCAGGCCTGAGATCAGAGAGGGACCTCAGCGATGGGGATAAAAGGAGCACTGTCCCCAGGCCTGAGATCAGAGAGGGACCTGAGCGATGGGGATAAAAGGAGCACTGTCCATAGGCCTGAGATCAGAGAGGGACCTGAACGATGGGGATAAAAGGAGCACTGTCCCTAGGCCTGAGATCAGAGAGGGAGCTGAGCGATGGGGATAAAAGAAGCACTGTCCCCAGGCCTGAGGTCAGAGAGGGACCTGAGCGATGGGAATAAAAGGAGCAGTGACTCCAGACCTGAGATCAGAGAGGGACCTGAGCGATGGGGATAAAAGGAGCACTGTCCCTAGGCCTGAGATCAGAGAGGGACCTGAGTGATGGGGATAAAAGGAACAGTAACCCCAGGGCTGAGATCAGAGAGGGACCTGAGCGATGGGGATAAAAGGAGCAGTGACCCCAGGCCTGAGATCAGAGAGGGACCTGAGCGATGGGGATAAAAGGAGCACTGTCCCTAGGCCTGAGATCAGAGAGGGACCTGAGCGATGGGGATAAAAGGAGCAGGGACCCCATGCCTGAGATCAGAGAGGGAACTGAACGATGGGGATAAAAGGAGCTTTGACCCCAGGCCTGAGATCAGAGAGGGACCTGAGCGATGGGGATAAAAGGAGCGGGGACCCGAGGCCTGAGATCAGAGAGGGACCTGAGTGATGGGGATAAAAGGAGCAGTGAGCCCAGGACTGAGATCAGAGAGGGACCTGAGCGATGGGGTTAAAGGAGCAGTGACCCCAGGCCTGAGATCAGAGAGGGACCTGAGCGATGGGGATAAAAGGAGCAGTGACCCCAGGCCTTAGCTCAGAGAGGTACCTGAGCGATGGGGATAAAAGGAGCGGGGACCCGAGGCCTGAGATCAGAGAGGTACCTGAGCGATGGGGATAAAAGGAGCAGTGACCCCAGGCCTGAGATCAGAGAGGGACCTGAGCGATGGGGATAAAAGGAGCAGTGACCCCAGGCCTGAGATCAGAGAGGGACCTGAGCGATGGGGATAAAAGGAGCAGTGACCCCAGGCCTGACATCAGAGAGGGACCTGAGCGATGGGGATAAAAGGAGCAGTGACCCCAGGCCTGAGATCAGAGAGGGACCTGAGCGATGGGGATAAAAGGAGCGGGGACCCCAGGCCTGAGATCAGAGAGAGACCTGAGCGATGGGGATAAAAGGAGCAGGGTACCCAGGCCTGAGATCAGAGAGGGACCTGAGCGATGGGGATAAAAGGAGCACTATCCCTAGGCCTGAGATCAGAGAGGGACCTGAGCGATGGGGATAAAAGTAGCAGTGACCCCAGGTCTGAGATCAGAGATGGACCTGAGAGAGGGGGATAAAAGGAGCAGGGTACCCAGGCCTGAGATCAGAGAGGGACCTGAGAGAGGGGGATAAAAGGAGCAGGGTACCCAGGCCTGAGATCAGAGAGGGACCTGAGCAATGGGGATAAAAGGAGCAGTGACCCCAGGACTGAGATCAGAGAGGGACCTGAGCGATGGGGATAAAAGGAGCAGTAACCCCAGGCCTGAGATCAGAGAGGGACCTGAGCGATGGGGATAAAAGGAGCAGTGACCCCAGGCCTGAGTTTAGAGAGGGACCTGAGCGATGGGGATAAAAGGAGCAGTGACCCCAGGACTGAGATCAGAGAGGGACCTGAGCGATGGGGATAAAAGGAGCAGCGGACTCCAGACCTGAGGTCAGAGAGGGACCTGAGCGATGGGGATAAAAGGAGCAGTGACCCCAGGCCTGAGATCAGAGAGGGACCTGAGCGATGGGGATAAAAGGAGCAGTGACCCCAGGCCTGAGATCAGAGAGGGACCTGAGCGATGGGGATAAAAGGAGCAGTGACTCCAGGCCGGAGATCAGAGAGGGACCTGAGCGATGGGGATAAAAGGAGCAGGGTACCCAGGCCTGAGATCAGAGAGGGACCTGAGCGATGGGGATAAAAGGAGCACTGTCCCTAGGCCTGAGATCAGAGAGGGACCTAAGCGATGGGGATAAAAGGAGCAGTGACCCCAGGCCTGAACTCAGAGAGGGACCTGAGCGATGGGGATAAAAGGAGTACTGTCCCTAGGCCTGAGATCAGAGAGGGACCTGAGCGATGGGGATAAAAGGAGCACTGTCCCCTGGTCTGAGATCAGAGAGGTACCTGAGCGATGGGGATAAAAGGAGCAGTGACCCCAGGCCTGAGATAAGAGAGGGACCTGAGCGATGGGGATAAAAGGAGCAAGGTACCCAGGCCTGAGATCAGAGTGGGACCTGAGCGATGGGGATAAAAGGAGCAGTGACCCCAGGCCTGAGATCAGAGAGGGAACTTAGTGATGGGGATAAAAGGAGCAGTGACCCCAGGCCTGAGATCAGAGAGGGACCTGAGCGATGGGGATAAAAGGAGCAGTGACCCCAGGCCTGAGTTTAGAGAGGGACCTGAGCGATGGGGATAAAAGGAGCAGTGACCCGAGGCCTGAGTTTAGAGAGGGACCTGAGCGATGGGGATAAAAGGAGCAGTGACTCCAGGTCTGAGATCAGAGAGGGACCTGAGCTATGGGGATAAAAGGAGCAGCGGACTCCAGACCTGAGGTCAGAGAGGGACCTGAGCGATGAGGATAAAAGGAGCAGGGACTCCAGACCTGAGATCAGAGAGGGACCTGAGCGATGGGGATAAAAGGAGCACTGTCCCCAGGCCTGAGATCAGAGAGGGACCTGAGCGATGGGGATAAAAGGAGCAGGGTACCCAGGCCTGAGATCAGAGAGGGACCTGAGCGATGGGGATAAAAGGAGCAGTGACCCCAGGCCTGAGATCAGAGAGGGACCTGAGCGATGGGGATAAAAGGAGCAGTGACTCCAGGCCGGAGATCAGAGAGGGACCTGAGCGATGGGGATAAAATGAGCGGGGTACCCAGGCCTGAGATCAGAGAGGGACCTGAGCGATGGGGATAAAAGGAGCACTGTCCCTAGGCCTGAGATCAGAGAGGGACCTAAGCGATGGGGATAAAAGGAGCAGTGACCCCAGGCCTGAACTCAGAGAGGGACCTGAGCGATGGGGATAAAAGGAGCACTGTCCCTTGGCCTGAGATCAGAGAGGGACCTGAGCGATGGGGATAAAAGGAGCGGTGACCCCAGGCCTGAGATCAGAGAGGATCCTGAGCGATGGGGATAAAAGGAGCAGTGACCCCAGGTCTGAGATCAGAGAGGAACCTGAGCGATGGGGATAAAAGGAGCAGTGACCCCAGGCCTGTGATCAGAGAGGGACCTGAGCGATGCGGATAAAAGGAGCAGGGTACCCAGGCCTGAGATCAGAGAGGGACCTGAGCGATGGGGATAAAAGGAGCACTGTCCCTAGGCCTGAGATCAGAGAGGGACCTGAGCGATGGGGATAAAAGGAGCAGGGTACCCAGGCCTGAGATCAGAGAGGGACCTCAGCGATGGGGATAAAAGGAGCACTGACCCCAGGCCTGAGATCAGAGAGGGACCTGAGCGATGGGGATAAAAGGAGCACTGTCCATAGGCCTGAGATCAGAGAGGGACCTGAACGATGGGGATAAAAGGAGCACTGTCCCTAGGTCTGAGATCAGAGAGGGAGCTGAGCGATGGGGATAAAAGAAGCACTGTCCCCAGGCCTGAGGTCAGAGAGGGACCTGAGCGATGGGAATAAAAGGAGCAGTGACTCCAGACCTGAGATCAGAGAGGGACCTGAGCGATGGGGATAAAAGGAGCACTGTCCCTAGGCCTGAGATCAGAGAGGGACCTGAGTGATGGGGATAAAAGGAACAGGAGCCCCAGGGCTGAGATCAGAGAGGGACCTGAGCGATGGGGATAAAAGGAGCAGTGACCCCAGGCCTGAGATCAGAGAGGGACCTGAGCGATGGGGATAAAAGGAGCACTGTCCCTAGGCCTGAGATCAGAGAGGGACCTGAGCGATGGGGATAAAAGGAGCAGGGACCCCATGCCTGAGATCAGAGAGGGAACTGAACGATGGGGATAAAAGGAGCTTTGACCCCAGGCCTGAGATCAGAGAGGGACCTGAGCGATGGGGTTAAAGGAGCAGTGACCCCAGGCCTGAGATCAGAGAGGGACCTGAGCGATGGGGATAAAAGGAGCAGTGACCCCAGGCCTTAGCTCAGAGAGGTACCTGAGCGATGGGGATAAAAGGAGCGGGGACCCGAGGCCTGAGATCAGAGAGGTACCTGAGCGATGGGGATAAAAGGAGCAGTGACCCCAGGCCTGAGATCAGAGAGGGACCTGAGCGATGGGGATAAAAGGAGCAGTGACCCCAGGCCTGAGATCAGAGAGGGACCTGAGCGATGGGGATAAAAGGAGCAGTGACCCCAGGCCTGACATCAGAGAGGGACCTGAGCGATGGGGATAAAAGGAGCAGTGACCCCAGGCCTGAGATCAGAGAGGGACCTGAGCGATGGGGATAAAAGGAGCGGGGACCCCAGGCCTGAGATCAGAGAGAGACCTGAGCGATGGGGATAAAAGGAGCAGGGTACCCAGGCCTGAGATCAGAGAGGGACCTGAGCGACGGGGATAAAAGGAGCGGTGACCCCAGGCCTGAGATCAGAGAGGGACCTGAGCGATGGGGATAAAAGGAGCACTGTCCCCAGGCCTGAGATCAGAGAGGGACCTGAGCGATGGGGATAAAAGGAGCACTGCCCCCAGGCCTGAGATCAGAGAGGGACCTGAGCGATGGGGATAAAAGGAGCAGTGACCCCAGGCCTGAGATCAGAGAGGGACCTGAGCGATGGGGATAAAAGGAGCACTATCCCTAGGCCTGAGATCAGAGAGGGACCTGAGCGATGGGGATAAAAGTAGCAGTGACCCCAGGTCTGAGATCAGAGATGGACCTGAGAGAGGGGGATAAAAGGAGCAGGGTACCCAGGCCTGAGATCAGAGAGGGACCTGAGAGAGGGGGATAAAAGGAGCAGGGTACCCAGGCCTGAGATCAGAGAGGGACCTGAGCGATGGGGATAAAAGGAGCAGTGACCCCAGGCCTGAGATCAGAGAGGGACCTGAGCGATGGGGATACAAGGAGCAGGGACCCCATGCCTGAGATCAGAGAGGGACCTGAGCGATGGGGATAAAAAGAGCAGGGACCCGAGGCCTGAGATCAGAGGGAGACCTGAGCGATGGGGATAAAACCAGCACTGTCCCCAGGCCTGAGATCAGAGAGGGACCTGAGCGATGGGGATAAATGGAGCAGTAACCCCAGGCCTGAGATCAGAGAGGGACCTGAGCGATGGGGATAAAAGGAGCAGTGACTCCAGACCTGAGATCAGAGAGGGACCTGAACGATGGGGATAAAAGGAGCGGGGACCCCAGGCCTGAGATCAGAGAGGGACCTGAGCGATGGGAATAAAAGGAGCAATGACCCCAGGCCTGAGATCAGAGAGGGACCTGAGCGATGGGGATAAAAGGAGCAGTGACCCCAGGCCTGAGATCAGAGAGGGACCTGAGCGATGGGGATAAAAGGAGCAGTGACTGCAGGTCTGAGATCAGAGAGGGACCTGAGCGATGGGGATAAAAGGAGCAGTGACCCCAGGCCTGAGATCAGAGAGGGACCTGAGCGATGGAGATAAAAGGAGCAGGGTACCCAGGACTGAGATCAGAGAGGGACCTGAGCGATGGGGATAAAAGGAGCACTGTCCATAGGCCTGAGATCAGAGAGGGACCTGAACGATGGGGATAAAAGGAGCACTGTCCCTAGGCCTGAGATCAGAGAGGGAGCTGAGCGATGGGGATAAAAGAAGCACTGTCCCCAGGCCTGAGGTCAGAGAGGGACCTGAGCGATGGGAATAAAAGGAGCAGTGACTCCAGACCTGAGATCAGAGAGGGACCTGAGCGATGGGGATAAAAGGAGCAGTGACCCCAGGCCTGAGATCAGAGAGGGACCTGAGCGATGGGGATAAAAGGAGCACTGTCCCTAGGCCTGAGATCAGAGAGGGACCTGAGCGATGGGGATAAAAGGAGCAGGGACCCCATGCCTGAGATCAGAGAGGGAACTGAACGATGGGGATAAAAGGAGCTTTGACCCCAGGCCTGAGATCAGAGAGGGACCTGAGCGATGGGGATAAAAGGAGCGGGGACCCGAGGCCTGAGATCAGAGAGGGACCTGAGTGACGGGGATAAAAGGAGCAGTGACCCCAGGACTGAGATCAGAGAGGGACCTGAGCGATGGGGTTAAAGGAGCAGTGACCCCAGGCCTGAGATCAGAGAGGGACCTGAGCGATGGGGATAAAAGGAGCAGTGACCCCAGGCCTTAGCTCAGAGAGGTACCTGAGCGATGGGGATAAAAGGAGCGGGGACCCGAGGCCTGAGATCAGAGAGGTACCTGAGCGATGGGGATAAAAGGAGCAGTGACCCCAGGCCTGAGATCAGAGAGGGACCTGAGCGATGGGGATAAAAGGAGCAGTGACCCCAGGCCTGAGATCAGAGAGGGACCTGAGCGATGGGGATAAAAGGAGCAGTGACCCCAGGCCTGACATCAGAGAGGGACCTGAGCGATGGGGATAAAAGGAGCAGTGACCCCAGGCCTGAGATCAGAGAGGGACCTGAGCGATGGGGATAAAAGGAGCGGGGACCCCAGGCCTGAGATCAGAGAGAGACCTGAGCGATGGGGATAAAAGGAGCAGGGTACCCAGGCCTGAGATCAGAGAGGGACCTGAGCGATGGGGATAAAAGGAGCAGTGACCCCAGGCCTGAGATCAGAGAGGGACCTGAGCGATGGGGATAAAAGGAGCACTGTCCCCAGGCCTGAGATCAGAGAGGGACCTGAGCGATGGGGATAAAAGTAGAAGTGACCCCAGGTCTGAGATCAGAGATGGACCTGAGAGAGGGGGATAAAAGGAGCAGGGTACCCAGGCCTGAGATCAGAGAGGGACCTGAGAGAGGGGGATAAAAGGAGCAGGGTACCCAGGCCTGAGATCAGAGAGGGACCTGAGCGATGGGGATAAAAGGAGCAGTGACCCCAGGCCTGAGATCAGAGAGGGACCTGAGCGATGGGGATACAAGGAGCAGGGACCCCATGCCTGAGATCAGAGAGGGACCTGAGCGATGGGGATAAAAAGAGCAGGGACCCGAGGCCTGAGATCAGAGAGGGACCTGAGCGATGGGAATAAAACCAGCACTGTCCCCAGGCCTGAGATCAGAGAGGGACCTGAGCGATGGGGATAAATGGAGCAGTAACCCCAGGCCTGAGATCAGAGAGGGACCTGAGCGATGGGGATAAAAGGAGCAGTGACTCCAGACCTGAGATCAGAGAGGGACCTGAACGATGGGGATAAAAGGAGCGGGGACCCCAGGCCTGAGATCAGAGAGGGACCTGAGCGATGGGAATAAAAGGAGCAATGACCCCAGGCCTGAGATCAGAGAGGGACCTGAGCGATGGGGATAAAAGGAGCAGTGACTGCAGGTCTGAGATCAGAGAGGGACCTGAGCGATGGGGATAAAAGGAGCAGTGACCCCAGGCCTGAGATCAGAGAGGGACCTGAGCGATGGGGATAAAAGGAGCAGGGACTCCAGACCTGAGATCAGAGAGGGACCTGAGCGATGGGGATAAAAGGAGCAGTGTCCCCAGGCCTGAGATCAGAGGGGGACCTGAGCGATGGGGATAAAAGGAGCAGTGATCCCAGGCCTGAGATCAGAGAGGGACCTGAGCGATGGGGATAAAAGGAGCAGGGTACCCAGGCCAGAGATCAGAGAGGGACCTGAGCGATGGAGATAAAAGGAGCAGGGTACCCAGGACTGAGATCAGAGAGGGACCTGAGCGATGGGGATAAAAGGAGCAGTGACCCCAGGCCTGAGATCAGAGAGGGACCTGAGCGATGGGGATAAAAGGAGCAGTGACCCCAGGCCTGAGATCAGAGAGAGACCTGAGCGATGGGGATAAAAGGAGCAGGGTACCCAGGCCTGAGATCAGAGAGGGACCTGAGCGATGGGGATAAAAGGAGCAGTGACCCCAGGCCTGAGATCAGAGAGGGACCTGAGCGATGGGGATAAAAGAGCAGGGAACCCGAGGCCTGAGATCAGAGAGGGACCTGAGCGATGGAGATAAAAGGAGCAGTGACCCCAGGCTGAGATCAGAGAAAGACCTGAGCGATGGGGATAAAAGGAGCAGGGACCCGAGGCCTGAGATCAGAGAGGGACCTGAGCAATGGGGATAAAAGGAGCAGTGACCCGAGGACTGAGATCAGAGAGGGACCTGAGCGATGGGGATAAAAGGAGCAGTAACCCCAGGCCTGAGATCAGAGAGGGACCTGAGCGATGGGGATAAAAGGAGCAGTGACCCCAGGCCTGAGTTTAGAGAGGGACCTGAGCGATGGGGATAAAAGGAGCAGTGACCCCAGGACTGAGATCAGAGAGGGACCTGAGCGATGGGGATAAAAGGAGAAGCGGACTCCAGACCTGAGGTCAGAGAGGGACCTGAGCGATGGGGATAAAAGGAGCAGTGACCCCAGGCCTGAGATCAGAGAGGGACCTGAGCGATGGGGATAAAAGGAGCAGTGACCCCAGGCCTGAGATCAGAGAGGGACCTGAGCGATGGGGATAAAAGGAGCAGTGACTCCAGGCCGGAGATCAGAGAGGGACCTGAGCGATGGGGATAAAAGGAGCGGGGTACCCAGGCCTGAGATCAGAGAGGGACCTGAGCGATGGGGATAAAAGGAGCACTGTCCCTAGGCCTGAGATCAGAGAGGGACCTAAGCGATGGGGATAAAAGGAGCAGTGACCCCAGGCCTGAACTCAGAGAGGGACCTGAGCGATGGGGATAAAAGGAGTACTGTCCCTAGGCCTGAGATCAGAGAGGGACCTGAGCGATGGGGATAAAAGGAGCACTGTCCCCTGGTCTGAGATCAGAGAGGGACCTGAGCGATGGGGATAAAAGGAGCAGTGACCCCAGGCCTGAGATAAGAGAGGGACCTGAGCGATGGGGATAAAAGGAGCAAGGTACCCAGGCCTGAGATCAGAGTGGGACCTGAGCGATGGGGATAAAAGGAGCAGTGACCCCAGGCCTGAGATCAGAGAGGGAACTTAGTGATGGGGATAAAAGGAGCAGTGACCCCAGGCCTGAGATCAGAGAGGGACCTGAGCGATGGGGATAAAAGGAGCAGTGACCCCAGGCCTGAGTTTAGAGAGGGACCTGAGCGATGGGGATAAAAGGAGCAGTGACCCGAGGCCTGAGTTTAGAGAGGGACCTGAGCGATGGGGATAAAAGGAGCAGTGACTCCAGGTCTGAGATCAGAGAGGGACCTGAGCTATGGGGATAAAAGGAGCAGCGGTCTCCAGACCTGAGGTCAGAGAGGGACCTGAGCGATGAGGATAAAAGGAGCAGGGACTCCAGACCTGAGATCAGAGAGGGACCTGAGCGATGGGGATAAAAGGAGCACTGTCCCCAGGCCTGAGATCAGAGAGGGACCTGAGCGATGGGGATAAAAGGAGCAGGGTACCCAGGCCTGAGATCAGAGAGGGACCTGAGCGATGGGGATAAAAGGAGCAGTGACCCCAGGCCTGAGATCAGAGAGGGACCTGAGCGATGGGGATAAAAGGAGCAGGGTACCCAGGCCTGAGATCAGAGTGGGACCTGAGCGATGGGGATAAAAGCAGCAGTGACCCCAGGCCTGAGATCAGAGAGGGAACTTAGTGATGGGGATAAAAGGAGCAGTGACCCCAGGCCTGAGATAAGAGAGGGACCTGAACGATGGGGATAAAAGGAGCGGGGACTCCAGGCCTGAGATCAGAGAGGGACCTGAACGATGGGGATAAAAGGAGCACTGTCCCCAGGCCTGAGATCAGAGAGGGAACTTAGTGATGGGGATAAAAGGAGCAGTGACCCCAGGCCTGAGATCAGAGAGGGACCTGAGCGATGGGGATAAAAGGAGCAGTGACCCCAGGCCTGAGATCAGAGAGAGACCTAAGCGATGGGGATAAAAGTAGCAGGGCACCCAGGCCTGAGATCAGAGAGGGACCTGAGCGATGGGGATAAAAGGAGCAGTGACCCCAGGCCTGAGATCAGAGAGGGACCTGAGCGATGGGGATAAAAGGAGCGGTGACCCCAGGCCTGAGATCAGAGAGGGACCTGAGCGATGGGGATAAAAGGAGCAGCGACTCCAGACCTGAGATCAGAGAGGGACCTGAGCGATGGGGATAAAAGGAGCAGGGTTCCCAGGCCTGAGCTCAGAGAGGGACCTGAGAGATGGGGATAAAAGGAGCAGGGACCCCAGGCCTGAGACCAGAGAGGGAACTGAACGATGGGGATAAAAGGAGCAGGGACTCCAGACCTGAGATCAGAGAGGGACCTGAGCGATGGGGATATAAGGACCAGTGACCCCAGGCCTGAGATCAGAGAGGGACCTGAGCGATGGGGATAAAAGGAGCATTTACCCCAGGCCTGAGATCAGAGAGGGAACTGAGCGATGGGGATAAAAGGAGCTGGGACCCCAGGCCTGAGATCAGAGAGGGACCTGAGCGATGGATATAAAAGGAGCAGGGACCCCAGGCCTGAGATCAGAGAGGGACCTGAACGATGGGGATAAAAGGAGCAGTGACTCCATGCCTGAGATCAGAGAGGGACCTGAGCGATGGGGATAAAAGGAGCAGTGACCCCAGGCCTGAGATCAGAGAGGGACCTGAGCGATGGGGATAAAAGGAGCACTGTCCCCAGGACTGAGATCAGAGAGGGACCTGAGCGATGGGGATAAAAGGAGCGGGGACCCAAGACCTGCGATCAGAGAGGGACCTGAGCGATGGGGATAAAAGGAGCAGGGTACCCAGGCCTGAGGTCAGAGAGGGACCTGAGCGATGGGGATAAAAGGAGCACTGTCCCCAGGCCTGAGATCAGAGAGGGACCTGAGCGATGGGGATAAAAGGAGCGGTGACCACAGGCCTGAGATCAGAGAGGGACCTGAGCGATGGGGATAAAAGGAGCAGTGACCCCAGGTCTGAGATCAGAGAGGAACCTGAGCGATGGGGATAAAAGGAGCAGTGACCCCAGGCCTGTGATCAGAGAGGGACCTGAGCGATGCGGATAAAAGGAGCAGGGTACCCAGGCCTGAGATCAGAGAGGGACCTGAGCGATGGGGATAAAAGGAGCACTGTCCCTAGGCCTGAGATCAGAGAGGGACCTGAGCGATGGGGATAAAAGGAGCAGGGTACCCAGGCCTGAGATCAGAGAGGGACCTCAGCGATGGGGATAAAAGGAGCACTGTCCCCAGGCCTGAGATCAGAGAGGGACCTGAGCGATGGGGATAAAAGGAGCACTGTCCATAGGCCTGAGATCAGAGAGGGACCTGAACGATGGGGATAAAAGGAGCACTGTCCCTAGGCCTGAGATCAGAGAGGGAGCTGAGCGATGGGGATAAAAGAAGCACTGTCCCCAGGCCTGAGGTCAGAGAGGGACCTGAGCGATGGGAATAAAAGGAGCAGTGACTCCAGACCTGAGATCAGAGAGGGACCTGAGCGATGGGGATAAAAGGAGCACTGTCCCTAGGCCTGAGATCAGAGAGGGACCTGAGTGATGGGGATAAAAGGAACAGTAACCCCAGGGCTGAGATCAGAGAGGGACCTGAGCGATGGGGATAAAAGGAGCAGTGACCCCAGGCCTGAGATCAGAGAGGGACCTGAGCGATGGGGATAAAAGGAGCACTGTCCCTAGGCCTGAGATCAGAGAGGGACCTGAGCGATGGGGATAAAAGGAGCAGGGACCCCATGCCTGAGATCAGAGAGGGAACTGAACGATGGGGATAAAAGGAGCTTTGACCCCAGGCCTGAGATCAGAGAGGGACCTGAGCGATGGGGATAAAAGGAGCGGGGACCCGAGGCCTGAGATCAGAGAGGGACCTGAGTGATGGGGATAAAAGGAGCAGTGAGCCCAGGACTGAGATCAGAGAGGGACCTGAGCGATGGGGTTAAAGGAGCAGTGACCCCAGGCCTGAGATCAGAGAGGGACCTGAGCGATGGGGATAAAAGGAGCAGTGACCCCAGGCCTTAGCTCAGAGAGGTACCTGAGCGATGGGGATAAAAGGAGCGGGGACCCGAGGCCTGAGATCAGAGAGGTACCTGAGCGATGGGGATAAAAGGAGCAGTGACCCCAGGCCTGAGATCAGAGAGGGACCTGAGCGATGGGGATAAAAGGAGCAGTGACCCCAGGCCTGAGATCAGAGAGGGACCTGAGCGATGGGGATAAAAGGAGCAGTGACCCCAGGCCTGACATCAGAGAGGGACCTGAGCGATGGGGATAAAAGGAGCAGTGACCCCAGGCCTGAGATCAGAGAGGGACCTGAGCGATGGGGATAAAAGGAGCGGGGACCCCAGGCCTGAGATCAGAGAGAGACCTGAGCGATGGGGATAAAAGGAGCAGGGTACCCAGGCCTGAGATCAGAGAGGGACCTGAGCGATGGGGATAAAAGGAGCGGTGACCCCAGGCCTGAGATCAGAGAGGGACCTGAGCGATGGGGATAAAAGGAGCACTGTCCCCAGGCCTGAGATCAGAGAGGGACCTGAGCGATGGGGATAAAAGGAGCACTGCCCCCAGGCCTGAGATCAGAGAGGGACCTGAGCGATGGGGATAAAAGGAGCAGTGACCCCAGGCCTGAGATCAGAGAGGGACCTGAGCGATGGGGATAAAAGGAGCACTATCCCTAGGCCTGAGATCAGAGAGGGACCTGAGCGATGGGGATAAAAGTAGCAGTGACCCCAGGTCTGAGATCAGAGATGGACCTGAGAGAGGGGGATAAAAGGAGCAGGGTACCCAGGCCTGAGATCAGAGAGGGACCTGAGAGAGGGGGATAAAAGGAGCAGGGTACCCAGGCCTGAGATCAGAGAGGGACCTGAGCGATGGGGATAAAAGGAGCAGTGACCCCAGGCCTGAGATCAGAGAGGGACCTGAGCGATGGGGATACAAGGAGCAGGGACCCCATGCCTGAGATCAGAGAGGGACCTGAGCGATGGGGATAAAAAGAGCAGGGACCCAAGGCCTGAGATCAGAGAGGGACCTGAGCGATGGGGATAAAACCAGCACTGTCCCCAGGCCTGAGATCAGAGAGGGACCTGAGCGATGGGGATAAATGGAGCAGTAACCCCAGGCCTGAGATCAGAGAGGGACCTGAGCGATGGGGATAAAAGGAGCAGTGACTCCAGACCTGAGATCAGAGAGGGACCTGAACGATGGGGATAAAAGGAGCGGGGACCCCAGGCCTGAGATCAGAGAGGGACCTGAGCGATGGGGATAAAAGGAGCAATGACCCCAGGCCTGAGATCAGAGAGGGACCTGAGCGATGGGGATAAAAGGAGCAGTGACCCCAGGCCTGAGTTCAGAGAGGGACCTGAGCGATGGGGATAAAAGGAGCAGGGACTCCAGACCTGAGATCAGAGAGGGACCTGAGCGATGGGGATAAAAGGAGCAGTGTCCCCAGGCTTGAGATCAGAGGGGGACCTGAGCGATGGGGATAAAAGGAGCAGTGATCCCAGGCCTGAGATCAGAGAGGGACCTGAGCGATGGGGATAAAAGGAGCAGGGTACCCAGGCCTGAGATCAGAGAGGGACCTGAGCGATGGAGATAAAAGGAGCAGGGTACCCAGGACTGAGATCAGAGAGGGACCTGAGCGATGGGGATAAAAGGAGCAGTGACCCCAGGCCTGAGATCAGAGAGAGACCTGAGCGATGGGGATAAAAGGAGCAGTGACCCCAGGCCTGAGATCAGAGAGAGACCTGAGCGATTGGGATAAAAGGAGCAGGGTACCCAGGCCTGAGATCAGAGAGGGACCTGAGCGATGGGGATAAAAGGAGCAGTGACCCCAGGCCTGAGATCAGAGAGGGACCTGAGCGATGGGGATAAAAGAGCAGGGAACCCGAGGCCTGAGATCAGAGAGGGACCTGAGCGATGGAGATAAAAGGAGCAGGGACCCGAGGCCTGAGATCAGAGAGGGACCTGAGCGATGGGGATAAAAGGAGCAGTGACCCCAGGCCTGAGTTTAGAGAGGGACCTGAGCGATGGGGATAAAAGGAGCAGTGACCCCAGGACTGAGATCAGAGAGGGACCTGAGCGATGGGGATAAAAGGAGCAGCGGACTCCAGACCTGAGGTCAGAGAGGGACCTGAGCGATGGGGATAAAAGGAGCAGTGACCCCAGGCCTGAGATCAGAGAGGGACCTGAGCGATGGGGATAAAAGGAGCAGTGACCCCAGGCCTGAGATCAGAGAGGGACCTGAGCGATGGGGATAAAAGGAGCAGTGACTCCAGGCCGGGGATCAGAGAGGGACCTGAGCGATGGGGATAAAAGGAGCAGGGTACCCAGGCCTGAGATCAGAGAGGGACCTGAGCGATGGGGATAAAAGGAGCACTGTCCCTAGGCCTGAGATCAGAGAGGGACCTAAGCGATGGGGATAAAAGGAGCAGTGACCCCAGGCCTGAACTCAGAGAGGGACCTGAGCGATGGGGATAAAAGGAGTACTGTCCCTAGGCCTGAGATCAGAGAGGGACCTGAGCGATGGGGATAAAAGGAGCACTGTCCCCTGGTCTGAGATCAGAGAGGGACCTGAGCGATGGGGATAAAAGGAGCAGTGACCCCAGGCCTGAGATAAGAGAGGGACCTGAGCGATGGGGATAAAAGGAGCAAGGTACCCAGGCCTGAGTTCAGAGTGGGACCTGAGCGATGGGGATAAAAGGA
The DNA here is from genome assembly GCF_044704955.1 of Pristiophorus japonicus. Classification (NCBI taxonomy): domain Eukaryota; kingdom Metazoa; phylum Chordata; class Chondrichthyes; family Pristiophoridae; genus Pristiophorus; species Pristiophorus japonicus. Next base: position 8,092,275 of record NC_092001.1, read on the forward strand.
GCAGTGACCCCAGGCCTGAGATCAGAGAGGGAACTTAGTGATGGGGATAAAAGGAGCAGTGACCCCAGGCCTGAGATCAGAGAGGGACCTGAGCGATGGGGATAAAAGGAGCAGTGACCCCAGGCCTGAGTTTAGAGAGGGACCTGAGCGATGGGGATAAAAGGAGCAGTGACCCGAGGCCTGAGTTTAGAGAGGGACCTGAGCGATGGGGATAAAAGGAGCAGTGACTCCAGGTCTGAGATCAGAGAGGGACCTGAGCTATGGGGATAAAAGGAGCAGCGGACTCCAGACCTGAGGTCAGAGAGGGACCTGAGCGATGAGGATAAAAGGAGCAGGGACTTGTCGAAATCTCGACCTCCGAAAAGAATGACTCCGACACTTACAGCTCCGATGGAAGTTTCCCTTTTAATTTACTTGCTCGCAAGGGGTAAGTTTCACTCAGTCAAGGGCTAAAATGAAACCTCCGCAATGGTACAGCTTCACAAGATATTTATACAGTAAAACCCAAGTTCTGGCCTCTCCCTGTGTATTGCTCTGTCTCACAGTCAGTGAATACAGATAAAGAGTTAATTACTATATCCTGGACTGAAATGGTGTCAAGATATTTCCTTTTGTCAGGGTTATCAGAAAGCCAAACGGCCATTACTCCATGAGTCATAGGTAATGGGCTATCACCTGTCTTGTATTGTGAATACAGATTATCCAGTTTCCTGGTCAGTTTACCTGTTTGCTTCAAATGGATGAGGTCTCGGAAAGAGATAATGGCTAGAAGATAAGGGTGGGGTGACATGGAACTCCTGTAGTGTAGACAATAGGAGAGCACCATGGGGGGTTACTTGTCTCAGCATGACTTGTCTCCTAGCTGTCTGATAACCATCAGCCATCTAACAGCAGGTTTAGCTGTTCATAATAAGCTGGCTGCTAAAATGCAGAAAGTTCTGGAAGGGCCAGGACTCCATTTTAATCAAAAGGCACACAAATACCGTTTGGTATCAGCTTAGGTAAAAATACATTTCCACATTCCCCCATTTTGTCCTTCACAAGGACAACTCAATCCATTCTGATCTTGTACAGTCTCTCCATTTCCATTTCTATTAGTTTCATTACTCACTAGGCATATTATACCCTCAGCATTCTGGGAGTAATGCTTAGGAAGGGAGGCTGATGGTTATTATCATAATTGGGCTGGTACCATCCCTGGAAGGCTGTAAGTTTATACCCTGCCGACCTCCATTCTGTTTGCTCCTTTGTTTCTGGCCCCTTAGTTAGTTTTGTCCTGTTTTGCACTGTCAACCATTCTACCATTTCTGATTCGTTAAAGGGGACAGATCTCAGGGGAATACCCCCCCTGGAGTGGACAGGTACATGGGAACATATCCAGCAACTCGACAAGTTTCTTTCTTGAGCATACCTATGACTCAGTGCCATAAATACGTTTACGTGCAATTCCCTTCGGTGGTGGGTCTGTACCCCTGGTGTAATCAATAATGCGAAGTAAAACCCTGTCAAGCCCAGCACCATCAGTCCCCATAGTCCATACAGTTCCTTATTCAGTCTTCCTTTTTCTGTTCCTCTGATTCCTTCGTCCCTTCCTCCTGGTCGGGTGCCCGTTTGCAATGGGATGCGTGGATCCATGTTGGTCTTTCCTTTACCTTGATTGCAGTATTGGTCGCCAGCAGGACCTGGTATGGTCCTTCGAATCTTGGCTGTAGACTGCTTTTCCTTTTAAAAATCTTGATGTAAACGAATTCCCCTGGCTCCAGGTTATGACACTTCCCTTCCGCTGGCTTGACTTGGGCTTCCTTTACCTGTGAATGAAAGCTGGAAATACATTTGGTTAGTGCAATACAATAATTCAACATATTTTCCTCCATTTTGTGGATGTCCATCTGTTTTGCAGTAAATGGTGCTGTAAAAGGTAGTCGTTGGGGACGTCCCATAACTATCTCATGTGGTGACAAGCCTGTTGTTCTGTTGGTTGCAGATCGCATTACCATCAAAGCTAAGGGCAGCAGTTCTGTCCATTTCAGTCATTGCATAGTTTTGTCAGCTTATTTTTAAGCATTCCATTATATCTTTCAACAAGTCCAGCTGATTGTGGATGATAACTGCAATGAAAACGTTGATTAATCTGTAAAGCTTTACACATTTCTCTTATGACAGTTCCCGTGAAATGTGACCCGTTATCACTGGAAAGCTTAGCAGGGATTCCGAAGCGCGGTACAATTTCTTTTAACAAACATTTAGCAACAGTAGTGGCATCGGCCTTTTTACATGGAAAGGCTTCAATCCATCTAGAGAACACATCTACAATAACTAATACATACTTGAATCCCATACACATAGGTAATTCAATAAAATCCATTTGTAAATGTACAAAAGGCCCGACTGGATTTGGGTGGGAGGCAGATTCTACTTTTTCCGTCTTACCCGGATTCATTGTCTGACAGGTAACACAATTTTCACAGATTTGTTTTGCAATTGCCGAAATACCTGGTGCATACCAAGTTGCCAAAATATAATCTGCCAATCCCCCTTTGCCTGCATGTGTGAATGTATGAACACATCGGGCAATCCATGGAAGTAAGGATCTAGGGGCCACCACGCGGCCGTCATGGTGAACCCATATTCCTTCTGGATTTTTATAACATTGATCCTTCGTCCAGGTCACCACCTCCTCCGTACTGGCCTGTGTCTGAAAGGCCAGCACGTCATTAATAGTGGGTGGCGGGTCTGAGCAATTATTTTTCCTTAGTGGGAACAATGACACCTGCACCCCCCCTTTCGACAGAGCTGCTGACTTAGCTGCATTATCAGCTCTGGCATTCCCGAGTGCCACCTCATTCGACTGGCCTGTATGTGCTTGGCATTTGATAATGGCAAGTTTTAAGGGGCATTGAATGGCTCGCAGGAGATTTTCCACTTGTTCTGCATTTTTGATAGGGGTTCCTGAAGAAGTCAGGTACCCGCGAATCTTCCAAATTTGTCCATAGTCATGTGATACCCCAAAAGCATACCTGGAGTCAGTGTAGATATTAACTGTGTGTCCTTCAGCCAGAATACAGGCTCGAGTTAACGCAAACAATTCGGCTTGTTGGGCTGAAAAGGAGTCTGGAAGAGAGGCTGTTTCGACAACATTAAACTGAGTTACAATTGCATAAGCCGCTCTAGGTTGGCCCCTATCATTTCGTAAGGCTGATCCGTCAACATAGTACACTAGCTCAGGGTTACACATTGGTACATCTGTTAGATTGATACGTGGTTTAGTCACTAATTCGGTTACCATTTCACATGAATGGGGTTCGCCGTCGTCTTCCGTGGGGAGTAGAGTGGCTGGATTTAAGGTAGTACATCTTTTGATGACAAGGTTCGGATTTGATAACAGTTCGACCTCATAGTTAGTGGTTCTTGCGGAGGTTAGGTGTTGGGTGGCACATTTAGTAAGTAAAATCTCGACAGAGTGTGGGATATATAAAATGGTCTGATGATTTAGAGTTATTGTCTGAGCCTGTTGCATAGCATAATAAGCTGCTGCCAATGAAGGAAGACATCCTGGTAGTCCGCGTGCCACTGGGTCTAGTTGGGTACTGAAATATGCTACCGGTCGCTGCCTGTCCCCATGTAACTGAGTCAAAACAGATTGTGCAAAACCCGACTTGTGATGCACAAATAAGTTGAATAGCTTAGTGTAATCTGATAATCCCAAGGCTGGTGCTGAAGTGAGGGACTGCTTAAGGTTCTGGAAAGCATTCCGGGATACTTCATTCCACATCCTTTAAGCATTGTGAGAATATAGTAGATTCATTCACAGCTCGTAGGTCATGGACAAACCTCCATTTGTGTGGGCTTCTGAACTGGACAAATCTGTGTGTTACACGGACTTCTCATTTATGCTTATAGTGATTCACAGATCACAGAATGTAAAGTACTTGTTTTCTAATCTTATTAAAAGGCCTCCAAACCCAAGATTTTTCCAATACACTCAAAATGTTGATCAAGGAGATCACCTGAAATATCTCAAAATCCCAATTCAATTATTGTACTGCCACTCTTTATCCAAAAAAATTTCCCCCTACTGAGTTAGAAGCTTTTGTACCAAGATTTTACACCAAGGACAATGAGAGTGTACTCCCCCAGCCTGCACCTCGAGAGACCCACAAAGGCTTTTTAAAAAAAAAAAGCATTACAACTTTTAACCACCGGGACCATGTCTCAACAAACCTATCCTTTGTGCATTTCCTAGCTCCGTAACCTCTCATCCGAATAAATCCACACCTGCGCTTCTAACTTAAAATGTCTTAAACTTCCCACATACAGGACAACACTATGAAGGGTTAAAAAACTTCACTTTGTTTGAAAAAGTGGGTGGAGCTAAAACAAACAGGCAGCTCCACAACTTTTCCAAACAGGTTTCCAGACACAAGGAAAAAAGACAGAAGCACTCTCATTCAAAGACAAGACATTCACGCACTCTCATTCAAAGACAAGACATTCACAAGTCTCTCTCCATTCAATAAAGCTTTTTCTTTTACTAGCTTCATTTTTTTTTTCATAAGTCACTATCAGGTTCTCTTTTTTTTTTCATTTGATTTACTTCCTCTGTTAATTTTACATGGGCTTGAAGAATCGGAACCCAGGCCTTTTCTATTACTTTCCTTTTTTTTTTGGATCTCTGTTTATAAGACACTCCTGGAGACAAGTTGTTCTCTCTAAATTAAATGAACCATCGGGTGGAAATGGCCTGTTTTCACCCTTAGTCCACTTTACTGGTTTTTGTTTCTTTGGTCAATTGAAGACTGACCACAATTCTGGAGCATGACATAGGCTGGTGTGCCTTTTGTGGTGTTTTAACTTGCTCCGGCACCCATTCTGGATGATTAAGATTTTCCCACAGTTTCTGATCTCACAATCCTTTCGGCCAACCGAGTTCTCTACGCCCACTTCTCCTGGCCGTTACGTGGCCTGAAAAGGCTCTTAATTCGGGCTCAGTCTGGGTGTGTGAGATATGTTGGCACGAACCAACCGTAGTTGATCAATCAGTTACTGTTTCTTTTCTTAATCAATCCTTGTGTTTTTTTTTTCCGAATCACAATTTTCCCTAGTGACTCTTCCCGTTTCTCTAATGGCAATCTCCCACAAAGGTATTGCACACAACAGTAATACAAGGACAACAAACAATATTCCCGTGAGTACACAAATCATAACCTCTAAACAAATTCTCAGTCTGCGTTGTACGCCACTACAGACCGAGTCCTTAACTTATCCTAATAACAGCTGATAAAACTTAAGGTTCCGTACCCAAACTCTTTGATCGATTGCGCTCTTTTTCTTTTTAATAGTCTTATCACAAAAGAACCCCTTCCGAATTAAAAACAATAAAAATCTTATCACATAAGAACCTTCGATCGATTATTAGCGCTTTCTTTTTTTCTTTTCTTTTAATAGTCTTATCACATAAGAACCCCTTCCGAATTAAAAACAATAAAAATCTTATCATATAAGAACCTGGAACCCTTTTCGATCGACTAGCGCTTTCTTTTACCTACTGAAACCTTCCCCGGGCTGTCTCGAGATTTTTTTCCAGAACCTGTTCTCTTCTGCTGGCGAGCTGAGAAAGAAATGGTTATAAAAAAAATACCTTTAACTTTTAAATGCCGAGTCTTGTAGATGCAGTACCTCAGCTGTGGACAACAGATTACATCTGCGATTCAACAGTGAAGAAACCTCTTGTGAGCAAAGGCTCACCTTGTTTGGCCACTGAAGCCTTTCACTGGAGAGGCACTATGCCTGTATCCGTTTTACTCACAGAACAGAGAGTATGCATCTCGGTGGAACCTCCAATAACTGTCGAAATCTCGACCTCCGAAAAGAATGACTCCGACACTTACAGCTCCGATGGAAGTTTCCCTTTTAATTTACTTGCTCGCAAGGGGTAAGTTTCACTCAGTCAAGGGCTAAAATGAAACCTCCGCAATGGTACAGCTTCACAAGATATTTATACAGTAAAACCCAAGTTCTGGCCTCTCCCTGTGTATTGCTCTGTCTCACAGTCAGTGAATACAGATAAAGAGTTAATTACTATATCCTGGACTGAAATGGTGTCAAGATATTTCCTTTTGTCAGGGTTATCAGAAAGCCAAACGGCCATTACTCCATGAGTCATAGGTAATGGGCTATCACCTGTCTTGTATTGTGAATACAGATTATCCAATTTCCTGGTCAGTTTACCTGTTTGCTTCAAATGGATGAGGTCTCGGAAAGAGATAATGGCTAGAAGATAAGGGAGGGGTGACATGGAACTCCTGTAGTGTAGACAATAGGAGAGCACCATGGGGGGTTACTTGTCTCAGCATGACTTGTCTCCTAGCTGTCTGATAACCATCAGCCATCTAACAGCAGGTTTAGCTGTTCATAATAAGCTGGCTGCTAAAATGCAGAAAGTTCTGGAAGGGCCAGGACTCCATTTTAATCAAAAGGCACACAAATACCGTTTGGTATCAGCTTAGATAAAAATACATTTCCACAGACTCCAGACCTGAGATCAGAGAGGGACCTGAGCGATGGGGATAAAAGGAGCACTGTCCCCAGGCCTGAGATCAGAGAGGGACCTGAGCGATGGGGATAAAAGGAGCAGGGTACCCAGGCCTGAGATCAGAGAGGGACCTGAGCGATGGGGATAAAAGGAGCAGTGACCCCAGGCCTGAGATCAGAGAGGGACCTGAGCGATGGGGATAAAAGGAGCAGTGACTCCAGGCCGGAGATCAGAGAGGGACCTGAGCGATGGGGATAAAAGGAGCGGGGTACCCAGGCCTGAGATCAGAGAGGGACCTGAGCGATGGGGATAAAAGGAGCACTGTCCCTAGGCCTGAGATCAGAGAGGGACCTAAGCGATGGGGATAAAAGGAGCAGTGACCCCAGGCCTGAACTCAGAGAGGGACCTGAGCGATGGGGATAAAAGGAGCACTGTCCCTAGGCCTGAGATCAGAGAGGGACCTGAGCGATGGGGATAAAAGGAGCACTGTCCCCTGGTCTGAGATCAGAGAGGGACCTGAGCGATGGGGATAAAAGGAGCAGTGAACCCAGGCCTGAGATAAGAGAGGGACCTGAGCGATGGGGATAAAAGGAGCAGGGTACCCAGGCCTGAGATCAGAGTGGGACCTGAGCGATGGGGATAAAAGCAGCAGTGACCCCAGGCCTGAGATCAGAGAGGGAACTTAGTGATGGGGATAAAAGGAGCAGTGACCCCAGGCCTGAGATAAGAGAGGGACCTGAGCGATGGGGATAAAAGGAGCGGGGACTCCAGGCCTGAGATCAGAGAGGGACCTGAACGATGGGGATAAAAGGAGCAGTGACCCCAGGCCTGAGATCAGAGAGGGACCTGAGCGATGGGGATAAAAGGAGCAGTGACCCCAGGCCTGAGATCAGAGAGAGACCTAAGCGATGGGGATAAAAGTAGCAGGGCACCCAGGCCTGAGATCAGAGAGGGACCTGAGCGATGGGGATAAAAGGAGCAGTGACCCCAGGCCTGAGATCAGAGAGGGACCTGAGCGATGGGGATAAAAGGAGCGGTGACCCCAGGCCTGAGATCAGAGAGGGACCTGAGCGATGGGGATAAAAGGAGCAGCGACTCCAGACCTGAGATCAGAGAGGGACCTGAGCGATGGGGATAAAAGGAGCAGGGCTCCCAGGCCTGAGCTCAGAGAGGGACCTGAGAGATGGGGATAAAAGGAGCAGGGACCCCAGGCCTGAGATCAGAGAGGGAACTGAACGATGGGGATAAAAGGAGCAGGGATTCCAGACCTGAGATCAGAGAGGGACATGAGCGATGGGGATATAAGGACCAGTGACCCCAGGCCTGAGATCAGAGAGGGACCTGAGCGATGGGGATAAAAGGAGCATTTACCCCAGGCCTGAGATCAGAGAGGGACCTGAGCGATGGGGTTAAAAGGAGCTGGGACCCCAGGTCTGAGATCAGAGAGGGACCTGAGCGATGGGGATAAAAGGAGCAGGGACCCCAGGCCTGAGATCAGAGAGGGACCTGAACGATGGGGATAAAAGGAGCAGTGACTCCATGCCTGAGATCAGAGAGGGACCTGAGCGATGGGGATAAAAGGAGCAGTGACCCCAGGCCTGAGATCAGAGAGGGACCTGAGCGATGGGGATAAAAGGAGCACTGTCCCCAGGACTGAGATCAGAGAGGGAACTGAGCGATGGGGATAAAAGGAGCGGTGACCCCAGGCCTGAGATCAGAGAGGGACCTGAGCGATGGGGAAAAAAGGAGCAGTGACTCCAGACCTGAGATCAGAGAGGGACCTGAGCGATGGGGATAAAAGGAGCAGGTACCCAGGCCTGAGATCAGAGAGGGACCTGAGCGATGGGGATAAAAGGAGCAGTGACTCCATGCCTGAGATCAGAGAGGGACCTGAGCGATGGGGATAAAAGGCGCATTTACCGCAGGTCTGAGATCAGAGAGGGACCTGAGCGATGCGGATAAATTGAGCTGGGACACCAGGCCTGAGATCAGAGAGGGACCTGAGCGATGGGGATAAAAGGAGCAGTGACCCCAGGCCTGAGATCAGAGAGGGACCTGAGCGATGGGGATAAAAGGAGCTGGGACCCCAGGCCTGAGATCAGAGAGGGACCTGAGCGATGGGGATAAAAGGAGCAGTGACCCCAGGCCTGAGATCAGAGAGGGACCTGAGCGATGGGGATAAAAGGAGCAGGGACCACAGGCCTGAGATCAGAGAGGGACCTGAGCGATGGGGATAAAAGGAGCAGGGACCCCAGGCCTGAGATCAGAGAGGGACCTGAGCGATTGGGATAAAAGGAGCACTGTCCCCAGGCCTGAGGTCAGAGAGGGACCTGAGCGATGGGGATAAAAGGAGCAGGGTACCCAGGCCTGAGATCAGAGAGGGACCTGAGCGATGGAGATAAAAGGAGCAGGGACCCCAGGCCTTAGATCAGAGAGGGACCTGAGCGATGGGGTAAAAGGAGCAGTGACCCCAGGCCTGAGGTCAGAGAGGGACCTGAGCGATGGGGATAAAAGGAGCAGTGACCCCAGGCCTGAGATCAGAGAGGGACCTGAGCGATGGGGATAATAGGAGCACTGTCCCTAGGCCTGAGATCAGAGAGGGACCTGAGCGATGGGGATAAAAGGAGCAGTGACACCAGGCCAGAGATCAGAGAGGGACCTGAGCGATGGGAATAAAAGGAGCGGTGACCCCAGGCCTGAGATCAGAGAGGGACCTGAGCGATGGGGATAAAAGGAGCAGGGACTCCAGGCCTGAGATCAGAGAGGGACCTGAGCGATGGGGATAAAAGGAGCACTGTCCCTAGGCCTGAGATCAGAGAGGGACCTGAAGGATGGGGATAAAAGGAGCAGTGACCCTAGGCCTGAGATCAGAGAGGGACCTGAGCGATGGGGATAAAAGGAGCGGTGACCCCAGGCCTGAGATCAGAGAGGGACCTGAGCGATGGGGATAAAAGGAGCAGTGACCCCAGGCCTGAGCTCAGAGAGGGACCTGAGAGAAAGGGATAAAAGGAGCAGGGTACCCAGGCCTGAGATCAGAGAGGGACCTGAGCGATGGGGATAAAAGGAGCAGGGACCCCATGCCTGAGATCAGAGAGGGAACTGAGCGATGGGGATAAAAGGAGCAGGGACCCGAGGCCTGAGATCAGAGAGGGACCTGAGCGATGGGGATAAAAGGAGCAGTAACCCCAGGCCTGTGATCAGAGAGGGACCTGAGCGATGGGGATAAAAGGAGCAGGGACCCCATGCCTGAGATCAGAGAGGGACCTGAGCGATGGGGATAAAAGGAGCAGGGACCCGAGGCCTGAGATCAGAGAGGGACATGAGCGATGGGGATAAAAGGAGCATTTACCCCAGGCCTGAGATCAGAGAGGGACCTGAGCGATGGGGATAAAAGGAGCTGGGACCCCAGGCCTGAGATCAGAGAGGGACCTGAGCGATGGGGATAAAAGGAGCAGGGACCCCAGGCCTGAGATCAGAGAGGGACCTGAACGATGGGGATAAAAGGAGCAGTGACTCCATGCCTGAGATCAGAGAGGGACCTGAGCGATGGGGATAAAAGGAGCAGTGACCCAAGGCCTGAGATCAGAGAGGGACCTGAGCGATGGGGATAAAAGGAGCACTGTCCCCAGGACTGAGATCAGAGAGGGAACTGAGCGATGGGGATAAAAGGAGCGGTGACCCCAGGCCTGAGATCAGAGAGGGACCTGAGCGATGGGGATAAAAGGAGCAGTGACTCCAGACCTGAGATCAGAGAGGGACCTGAGCGATGGGGATAAAAGGAGCAGGTACCCAGGCCTGAGATCAGAGAGGGACCTGAGCGATGGGGATAAAAGGAGCAGTGACTCCATGCCTGAGATCAGAGAGTGACCTGAGCGATGGGGATAAAAGGCGCATTTACCGCAGGTCTGAGATCAGAGAGGGACCTGAGCGATGCGGATAAATTGAGCTGGGACACCAGGCCTGAGATCAGAGAGGGACCTGAGCGATGGGGATAAAAGGAGCAGTGACCCCAGGCCTGAGATCAGAGAGGGACCTGAGCGATGGGGATAAAAGAAGCTGGGACCCCAGGCCTGAGATCAGAGAGGGACCTGAGCGATGTGGATAAAAGGAGCAGTGACCCCAGGCCTGAGATCAGAGAGGGACCTGAGCGATGGGGATAAAAGGAGCAGAGACCACAGGCCTGAGATCAGAGAGGGACCTGAGCGATGGGGATAAAAGGAGCAGGGACCCCAGGCCTGAGATCAGAGAGGTACCTGAGCGATGGGGATAAAAGGAGCACTGTCCCCAGGCCTGAGGTCAGAGAGGGTCCTGAGCGATGGGGATAAAAGGAGCAGGGTACCCAGGCCTGAGATCAGAGAGGGACCTGAGCGATGGAGATAAAAGGAGCAGGGACCCCAGGCCTTAGATCAGAGAGGGACCTGAGCGATGGGGTAAAAGGAGCAGTGACCCCAGGCCTGAGGTCAGAGAGGGACCTGAGCGATGGGGATAAAAGGAGCATTGACCCCAGGCCTGAGATCAGAGAGGGACCTGAGCGATGGTGATAATAGGAGCACTGTCCCCAGGCCTGAGATCAGAGAGGGACCTGAGCGATGGGAATAAAAGGAGCGGTGACCCCAGGCCTGAGATCAGAGAGGGACCTGAGCGATGGGGATAAAAGGAGCAGGGACTCCAGGCCTGAGATCAGAGAGGGACCTGAGCGATGGGGATAAAAGGAGCACTATCCCTAGGCCTGAGATCAGAGAGGGACCTGAGCGATGGGGATAAAAGGAGCAGTGACCCTAGGCCTGAGATCAGAGAGGGATCTGAGCGATGGGGATAAAAGGAGCGGTGACCCCAGGCCTGAGATCAGAGAGGGACCTGAGCGATGGGGATAAAAGGAGCAGTGACCCCAGGCCTGAGCTCAGAGAGGGACCTGAGAGAGGGGGATAAAAGGAGCAGTGACCCCAGGCCTGAGATCAGAGAGGGACCTGAGCGATGGGGATAAAAGGAGCAGGGACCCCATGCCTGAGATCAGAGAGGGACCTGAGCGATGGGGATAAAAGGAGCAGGGACCCGAGGCCTGAGATCAGAGAGGGACCTGAGCGATGGGGATAAAAGGAGCAGTAACCCCAGGCCTGTGATCAGAGAGGGACCTGAGCGATGGGGATAAAAGGAGCAGGGACCCCATGCCTGAGATCAGAGAGGGACCTGAGCGATGGGGATAAAAGGAGCAGGGACCCGAGGCCTGAGATCAGAGAGGGACCTGAGCGATGGGGATAAAAGGAGCAGTGACCCCAGGCCTGAGATCAGAGAGGGACCTGAGCGATGGGGATAAAAGGAGCAGTGACCCTAGGCCTGAGATCAGAGAGGGACCTGAGCGATGGGGATAAAAGGAGCTGGGACGCCAGGCCTGAGATCAGAGAGGGACCTGAGCGATGGGGATAAAAGGAGCAGGGACCCGAGGCCTGAGATCAGAGAGGGACCTGAGCGATGGGGATAAAAGGAGCAGGGACCCGAGGCCTGAGATCAGAGAGGGACCTGAGCGATGGGGATAAAAGGAGCAGGGACTCCAGACCTGAGATCAGAGAGGGACCTGAGTGATGGGGATAAAAGGAGCAGTGACCCCAGGCCTGAGATCAGAGAGGGACCTGAGCGATGGGGATAAAAGGAGCACTGTCCCCAGGCCTGAGATCAGAGAGGGACCTGAGCGATGGGGATAAAAGGAGCAGGGACTCCAGACCTGAGATCAGAGAGGGACCTGAGCGATGGGTATAAAAGGAGCACTGTCCCCAGGCCTGAGATCAGAGAGGGACCTGAGCGATGGGGATAAAAGGAGCAGGGTACCCAGGCCTGAGATCAGAGAGGGACCTGAGCGATGGGGATAAAAGGAGCAGTGACCCCAGGCCTGAGATCAGAGAGGGACCTGAGCGATGGGGATAAAAGGAGCAGTGACTCCAGGCCTCAGATAAGAGAGGGACCTGAGCGATGGGGATAAAAGGAGCGGGGACCCAAGACCTGCGATCAGAGAGGGACCTGAGCGATGGGGATAAAAGGAGCAGGGTACCCAGGCCTGAGATCAGAGAGGGACCTGAGCGATGGGGATAAAAGGAGCAGGGACCCCAGGCCTGAGATCAGAGAGGGACCTGAGCGATGGGGATAAAAGGAGCACTGTTCCTAGGCCTGAGATCAGAGAGGGACCTGAGCGATGGGGATAAAAGGAGCAGGGTACCCAGGCCTGAGATCAGAGAGGGACCTCAGCGATGGGGATAAAAGGAGCACTGTCCCCAGGCCTGAGATCAGAGAGGGACCTGAGCGATGGGGATAAAAGGAGCACTGTCCATAGGCCTGAGATCAGAGAGGGACCTGAACGATGGGGATAAAAGGAGCACTGTCCCTAGGCCTGAGATCAGAGAGGGAGCTGAGCGATGATGATAAAAGAAGCACTGACCCCAGGCCTGAGGTCAGAGAGGGACCTGAGCGATGGGAATAAAAGGAGCAGTGACTCCAGACCTGAGATCAGAGAGGGACCTGAGCGATGGGGATAAAAGGAGCACTGTCCCTAGGCCTGAGATCAGAGAGGGACCTGAGCGATGGGGATAAAAGGAACAGTAACCCCAGGGCTGAGATCAGAGAGGGACATGAGCGATGGGGATAAAAGGAGCAGTGACCCCAGGCCTGAGATCAGAGAGGGACCTGAGCGATGGGGATAAAAGGAGCACTGTCCCTAGGCCTGAGATCAGAGAGGGACCTGAGCGATGGGGATAAAAGGAGCAGGGACCCCATGCCTGAGATCAGAGAGGGAACTGAGCGATGGGGATAAAAGGAGCAGTGACCCCAGGCCTGAGATCAGAGAGGGACCTGAGCGATGGGGATAAAAGGAGCACTGTCCCTAGGCCTGAGATCAGAGAGGGACCTGAGCGATTGGGATAAAAGGAGCAGGGACCCCATGCCTGAGATCAGAGAGGGAACTGAACGATGGGGATAAAAGGAGCTTTGACCCCAGGCCTGAGATCAGAGAGGGACCTGAGCGATGGGGATAAAAGGAGCGGGGACCCGAGGCCTGAGATCAGAGAGGGACCTGAGCGATGGGGATAAAAGGAGCAGTGACCCCAGGCCTGAGATCAGAGAGGGACCTGAGCGATGGGGATAAAAGGAGCAGTGACCCTAGGCCTGAGATCAGAGAGGGACCTGAGCGATGGGGATAAAAGGAGCAGGGACCCGAGGCCTGAGATCAGAGAGGGACCTGAGCGATGGGGATAAAAGGAGCAGGGACCCGAGGCCTGAGATCAGAGAGGGACCTGAGCGATGGGGATAAAAGGAGCAGGGACTCCAGACCTGAGATCAGAGAGGGACCTGAGCGATGGGGATAAAAGGAGCAGTGACCCCAGGCCTGAGATCAGAGAGGGACCTGAGCGATGGGGATAAAAGGAGCATGTCCCCAGGCCTGAGATCAGAGAGGGACCTGAGCGATGGGGATAAAAGGAGCAGGGTACCCAGGCCTGAGATCAGAGAGGGACCTGAGCGATGGGGATAAAAGGAGCAGTGACCCCAGGCCTGAGATCAGAGAGGGACCTGAGCGATGGGGATAAAAAGAGCAGTGACTCCAGGCCTCAGATAAGAGAGGGACCTGAGCGATGGAGATAAAAGGAGCGGGGACCCAAGACCTGCGATCAGAGAGGGACCTGAGCGATGGGGATAAAAGGAGCAGGGTACCCAGGCCTGAGATCAGAGAGGGACCTGAGCGATGGGGATAAAAGGAGCAGGGACCCCAGGCCTGAGATCAGAGAGGGACCTGAGCGATGGGGATAAAAGGAGCACTGTCCCTAGGCCTGAGATCAGAGAGGGACCTGAGCGATGGGGATAAAAGGAGCAGGGTACCCAGGCCTGAGATCAGAGAGGGACCTCAGCGATGGGGATAAAAGGAGCACTGTCCCCAGGCCTGAGATCAGAGAGGGACCTGAGCGATGGGGATAAAAGGAGCACTGTCCATAGGCCTGAGATCAGAGAGGGACCTGAACGATGGGGATAAAAGGAGCACTGTCCCTAGGCCTGAGATCAGAGAGGGAGCTGAGCGATGATGATAAAAGAAGCACTGACCCCAGGCCTGAGGTCAGAGAGGGACCTGAGCGATGGGGATAAAAGGAGCAGTGACCCCAGGCCTGAGATCAGAGAGGGACCTGAGCGATGGGGATAAAAGGAGCAGGGACCACAGGCCTGAGATCAGAGAGGGACCTGAGCGATGGGGATAAAAGGAGCAGGGACCCCAGGCCTGAGATCAGAGAGGGACCTGAGCGATTGGGATAAAAGGAGCACTGTCCCCAGGCCTGAGGTCAGAGAGGGACCTGAGCGATGGGGATAAAAGGAGCAGGGTACCCAGGCCTGAGATCAGAGAGGGACCTGAGCGATGGAGATAAAAGGAGCAGGGACCCCAGGCCTTAGATCAGAGAGGGACCTGAGCGATGGGGTAAAAGGAGCAGTGACCCCAGGCCTGAGGTCAGAGAGGGACCTGAGCGATGGGGATAAAAGGAGCAGTGACCCCAGGCCTGAGATCAGAGAGGGACCTGAGCGATGGGGATAATAGGAGCACTGTCCCTAGGCCTGAGATCAGAGAGGGACCTGAGCGATGGGGATAAAAGGAGCAGTGACACCAGGCCAGAGATCAGAGAGGGACCTGAGCGATGGGAATAAAAGGAGCGGTGACCCCAGGCCTGAGATCAGAGAGGGACCTGAGCGATGGGGATAAAAGGAGCAGGGACTCCAGGCCTGAGATCAGAGAGGGACCTGAGCGATGGGGATAAAAGGAGCACTGTCCCTAGGCCTGAGATCAGAGAGGGACCTGAAGGATGGGGATAAAAGGAGCAGTGACCCTAGGCCTGAGATCAGAGAGGGACCTGAGCGATGGGGATAAAAGGAGCGGTGACCCCAGGCCTGAGATCAGAGAGGGACCTGAGCGATGGGGATAAAAGGAGCAGTGACCCCAGGCCTGAGCTCAGAGAGGGACCTGAGAGAAAGGGATAAAAGGAGCAGGGTACCCAGGCCTGAGATCAGAGAGGGACCTGAGCGATGGGGATAAAAGGAGCAGGGACCCCATGCCTGAGATCAGAGAGGGAACTGAGCGATGGGGATAAAAGGAGCAGGGACCCGAGGCCTGAGATCAGAGAGGGACCTGAGCGATGGGGATAAAAGGAGCAGTAACCCCAGGCCTGTGATCAGAGAGGGACCTGAGCGATGGGGATAAAAGGAGCAGGGACCCCATGCCTGAGATCAGAGAGGGACCTGAGCGATGGGGATAAAAGGAGCAGGGACCCGAGGCCTGAGATCAGAGAGGGACATGAGCGATGGGGATAAAAGGAGCATTTACCCCAGGCCTGAGATCAGAGAGGGACCTGAGCGATGGGGATAAAAGGAGCTGGGACCCCAGGCCTGAGATCAGAGAGGGACCTGAGCGATGGGGATAAAAGGAGCAGGGACCCCAGGCCTGAGATCAGAGAGGGACCTGAACGATGGGGATAAAAGGAGCAGTGACTCCATGCCTGAGATCAGAGAGGGACCTGAGCGATGGGGATAAAAGGAGCAGTGACCCAAGGCCTGAGATCAGAGAGGGACCTGAGCGATGGGGATAAAAGGAGCACTGTCCCCAGGACTGAGATCAGAGAGGGAACTGAGCGATGGGGATAAAAGGAGCGGTGACCCCAGGCCTGAGATCAGAGAGGGACCTGAGCGATGGGGATAAAAGGAGCAGTGACTCCAGACCTGAGATCAGAGAGGGACCTGAGCGATGGGGATAAAAGGAGCAGGTACCCAGGCCTGAGATCAGAGAGGGACCTGAGCGATGGGGATAAAAGGAGCAGTGACTCCATGCCTGAGATCAGAGAGTGACCTGAGCGATGGGGATAAAAGGCGCATTTACCGCAGGTCTGAGATCAGAGAGGGACCTGAGCGATGCGGATAAATTGAGCTGGGACACCAGGCCTGAGATCAGAGAGGGACCTGAGCGATGGGGATAAAAGGAGCAGTGACCCCAGGCCTGAGATCAGAGAGGGACCTGAGCGATGGGGATAAAAGAAGCTGGGACCCCAGGCCTGAGATCAGAGAGGGACCTGAGCGATGTGGATAAAAGGAGCAGTGACCCCAGGCCTGAGATCAGAGAGGGACCTGAGCGATGGGGATAAAAGGAGCAGAGACCACAGGCCTGAGATCAGAGAGGGACCTGAGCGATGGGGATAAAAGGAGCAGGGACCCCAGGCCTGAGATCAGAGAGGTACCTGAGCGATGGGGATAAAAGGAGCACTGTCCCCAGGCCTGAGGTCAGAGAGGGTCCTGAGCGATGGGGATAAAAGGAGCAGGGTACCCAGGCCTGAGATCAGAGAGGGACCTGAGCGATGGAGATAAAAGGAGCAGGGACCCCAGGCCTTAGATCAGAGAGGGACCTGAGCGATGGGGTAAAAGGAGCAGTGACCCCAGGCCTGAGGTCAGAGAGGGACCTGAGCGATGGGGATAAAAGGAGCATTGACCCCAGGCCTGAGATCAGAGAGGGACCTGAGCGATGGTGATAATAGGAGCACTGTCCCCAGGCCTGAGATCAGAGAGGGACCTGAGCGATGGGAATAAAAGGAGCGGTGACCCCAGGCCTGAGATCAGAGAGGGACCTGAGCGATGGGGATAAAAGGAGCAGGGACTCCAGGCCTGAGATCAGAGAGGGACCTGAGCGATGGGGATAAAAGGAGCACTATCCCTAGGCCTGAGATCAGAGAGGGACCTGAGCGATGGGGATAAAAGGAGCAGTGACCCTAGGCCTGAGATCAGAGAGGGACCTGAGCGATGGGGATAAAAGGAGCGGTGACCCCAGGCCTGAGATCAGAGAGGGACCTGAGCGATGGGGATAAAAGGAGCAGTGACCCCAGGCCTGAGCTCAGAGAGGGACCTGAGAGAGGGGGATAAAAGGAGCAGTGACCCCAGGCCTGAGATCAGAGAGGGACCTGAGCGATGGGGATAAAAGGAGCAGGGACCCCATGCCTGAGATCAGAGAGGGACCTGAGCGATGGGGATAAAAGGAGCAGGGACCCGAGGCCTGAGATCAGAGAGGGACCTGAGCGATGGGGATAAAAGGAGCAGTAACCCCAGGCCTGTGATCAGAGAGGGACCTGAGCGATGGGGATAAAAGGAGCAGGGACCCCATGCCTGAGATCAGAGAGGGACCTGAGCGATGGGGATAAAAGGAGCAGGGACCCGAGGCCTGAGATCAGAGAGGGACCTGAGCGATGGGGATAAAAGGAGCAGTGACCCCAGGCCTGAGATCAGAGAGGGACCTGAGCGATGGGGATAAAAGGAGCAGTGACCCTAGGCCTGAGATCAGAGAGGGACCTGAGCGATGGGGATAAAAGGAGCTGGGACGCCAGGCCTGAGATCAGAGAGGGACCTGAGCGATGGGGATAAAAGGAGCAGGGACCCGAGGCCTGAGATCAGAGAGGGACCTGAGCGATGGGGATAAAAGGAGCAGGGACCCGAGGCCTGAGATCAGAGAGGGACCTGAGCGATGGGGATAAAAGGAGCAGGGACCCGAGGCCTGAGATCAGAGAGGGACCTGAGCGATGGGGATAAAAGGAGCAGGGACTCCAGACCTGAGATCAGAGAGGGACCTGAGCGATGGGGATAAAAGGAGCAGTGACCCCAGGCCTGAGATCAGAGAGGGACCTGAGCGATGGGGATAAAAGGAGCATGTCCCCAGGCCTGAGATCAGAGAGGGACCTGAGCGATGGGGATAAAAGGAGCAGGGTACCCAGGCCTGAGATCAGAGAGGGACCTGAGCGATGGGGATAAAAGGAGCAGTGACCCCAGGCCTGAGATCAGAGAGGGACCTGAGCGATGGGGATAAAAAGAGCAGTGACTCCAGGCCTCAGATAAGAGAGGGACCTGAGCGATGGAGATAAAAGGAGCGGGGACCCAAGACCTGCGATCAGAGAGGGACCTGAGCGATGGGGATAAAAGGAGCAGGGTACCCAGGCCTGAGATCAGAGAGGGACCTGAGCGATGGGGATAAAAGGAGCAGGGACCCCAGGCCTGAGATCAGAGAGGGACCTGAGCGATGGGGATAAAAGGAGCACTGTCCCTAGGCCTGAGATCAGAGAGGGACCTGAGCGATGGGGATAAAAGGAGCAGGGTACCCAGGCCTGAGATCAGAGAGGGACCTCAGCGATGGGGATAAAAGGAGCACTGTCCCCAGGCCTGAGATCAGAGAGGGACCTGAGCGATGGGGATAAAAGGAGCACTGTCCATAGGCCTGAGATCAGAGAGGGACCTGAACGATGGGGATAAAAGGAGCACTGTCCCTAGGCCTGAGATCAGAGAGGGAGCTGAGCGATGATGATAAAAGAAGCACTGACCCCAGGCCTGAGGTCAGAGAGGGACCTGAGCGATGGGAATAAAAGGAGCAGTGACTCCAGACCTGAGATCAGAGAGGGACCTGAGCGATGGGGATAAAAGGAGCACTGTCCCTAGGCCTAAGATCAGAGAGGGACCTGAGCGATGGGGATAAAAGGAACAGTAACCCCAGGGCTGAGATCAGAGAGGGACATGAGCGATGGGGATAAAAGGAGCAGTGACCCCAGGCCTGAGATCAGAGAGGGACCTGAGCGATGGGGATAAAAGGAGCACTGTCCCTAGGCCTGAGATCAGAGAGGGACCTGAGCGATGGGGATAAAAGGAGCAGGGACCCCATGCCTGAGATCAGAGAGGGAACTGAGCGATGGGGATAAAAGGAGCAGTGACCCCAGGCCTGAGATCAGAGAGGGACCTGAGCGATGGGGATAAAAGGAGCACTGTCCCTAGGCCTGAGATCAGAGAGGGACCTGAGCGATTGGGATAAAAGGAGCAGGGACCCCATGCCTGAGATCAGAGAGGGAACTGAACGATGGGGATAAAAGGAGCTTTGACCCCAGGCCTGAGATCAGAGAGGGACCTGAGCGATGGGGATAAAAGGAGCAGTGACCCCAGGCCTGAGATCAGAGAGGGACCTGAGCGATGGGGATAAAAGGAGCGGGGACCCGAGGCCTGAGATCAGAGAGGGACCTGAGTGATGGGGATAAAAGGAGCAGTGACCCCAGGACTGAGATCAGAGAGGGACCTGAGCGATGGGGTTAAAGGAGCAGTGACCCCAGGCCTGAGATCAGAGAGGGACCTTAGCGATGGGGATAAAAGGAGCAGTGACCCCAGGCCTTAGCTCAGAGAGGTACCTGAGCGATGGGGATAAAAGGAGCGGGGACCCGAGGCCTGAGATCAGAGAGGTACCTGAGCGATGGGGATAAAAGGAGCAGTGACCCCAGGCCTGAGATCAGAGAGGGACCTGAGCGATGGGGATAAAAGGAGCAGTGACCCCAGGCCTGAGATCAGAGAGAGACCTGAGCGATGGGGATAAAAGGAGCAGGGTACCCAGGCCTGAGATCAGAGAGGGACCTGAGCGATGGGGATAAAAGGAGCGGTGACCCCAGGCCTGAGATCAGAGAGGGACCTGAGCGATGGGGATAAAAGGAGCACTGTCCCCAGGCCTGAGATCAGAGAGGGACCTGAGCGATGGGGATAAAAGGAGCACTGCCCCCAGGCCTGAGATCAGAGAGGGACCTGAGCGATGGGGATAAAAGGAGCAGTGACCCCAGGCCTGAGATCAGAGAGGGACCTGAGCGATGGGGATAAAAGGAGCACTATCCCTAGGCCTGAGATCAGAGAGGGACCTGAGCGATGGGGATAAAAGTAGCAGTGACCCCAGGTCTGAGATCAGAGAGGGACCTGAGCGATGGGGATAAAAGGAGCTGGGACCCCAGGCCTGAGATCAGAGATGGACCTGAGAGAGGGGGATAAAAGGAGCAGGGTACCCAGGCCTGAGATCAGAGAGGGACCTGAGAGAGGGGGATATAAGGAGCAGGGTACCCAGGCCTGAGATCAGAGAGGGACCTGAGAGAGGGGGATAAAAGGAGCAGGGTACCCAGGCCTGAGATCAGAGAGGGACCTGAGCGATGGGGATAAAAGGAGCAGTGACCCCAGGCCTGAGATCAGAGAGGGACCTGAGCGATGGGGATACAAGGAGCAGGGACCCCATGCCTGAGATCAGAGAGGGACCTGAGCGATGGGGATAAAAAGAGCAGGGACCCGAGGCCTGAGATCATAGAGGGACCTGAGCGATGGGGATAAAAGCAGCACTGTCCCCAGGCCTGAGATCAGAGAGGGACCTGAGCGATGGGGATAAAAGCAGCACTGTCCCCAGGCCTGAGATCAGAGAGGGACCTGAGCGATGGGGATAAATGGAGCAGTAACTCCAGGCCTGAGATCAGAGAGGGACCTGAACGATGGGGATAAAAGGAGCGGTGACCCCAGGCCTGAGATCAGAGAGGGACCTGAACGATGGGGATAAAAGGAGCGGTGACCCCAGGCCTGAGATCGATGAGGGACCTGAACGATGGGGATAAAAGGAGCGGGGACTCCAGGCCTGAGATCAGAGAGGGACCTGAGCGATGGGGATAAAAGGAGCAGTGACCCCAGGCCTGAGATCAGAGAGGGACCTGAGCGATGGGGATAAAAGGAGCAGTGACCTCAGGCCTGAGATCAGAGAGGGACCTGAGCGATGGGGATAAAAGGAGCAGTGACTGCAGGTCTGAGATCAGAGAGGGACCTGAGCGATGGGGATAAAAGGAGCAATGACCCCAGGCCTGAGATCAGAGAGGGACCTGAGCGATGGGGATAAAAGGAGCAGTGACCCCAGGCCTGAGATCAGAGAGGGACCTGAGCGATGGGGATAAAAGGAGCAGGGACTCCAGACCTGAGATCAGAGAGGGACCTGAGCGATGGGGATAAAAGGAGCAGTGTCCCCAGGCCTGAGATCAGAGGGGGACCTGAGCGATGGGGATAAAAGGAGCAGTGACCCCAGGCCTGAGATCAGAGAGGGACCTGAGCGATGGGGATAAAAGGAGCTGGGACCCCAGGCCTCAGATCAGAGAGGGACCTGAGCGATGGGGATAAAACGAGCAGTGACCCCAGGCCTGAGATCAGAGAGGGACCTGAGCGATGGGGATAAAAGGAGCAGGGACCCGAGGCCTGAGATCAGAGAGGGACCTGCGCGATGGGGATAAAAGGAGCAGGGTACCCAGGCCCGAGATCAGAGAGGGACCTGAGCGATGGGGATAAAAGGAGCGGGGACCCGAGGCCTGAGATCAGAGAGGGACCTGAGCGATGGGGATAAAAGGAGCAGTGACCCCAGGCCTGAGATCAGAGAGGGACCTGAGCGATGGGGATAAAAGGAGCGGGGACCCGAGGCCTGAGATCAGAGAGGGACCTGAGTGATGGGGATAAAAGGAGCAGTGACCCCAGGCCTGAGATCAGAGAGGGACCTGAGCGATGGGGTTAAAGGAGCAGTGATCCCAGGCCTGAGATCAGAGAGGGACCTGAGCGATGGGGATAAAAGGAGCAGTGACCCCAGAACTTAGCTCAGAGAGGGACCTGAGCGATGGGGATAAAAGGAGCGTGGACCCGAGGCCTGAGATCAGAGAGGGACCTGAGCGATGGGGATAAAAGGAGCAGTGACTCCAGGTCTGAGATCAGAGAGGGACCTGAGCGATGGGGATAAAAGGAGCAGTGACACCAGGCCTGAGATCAGAGAGGGACCTGAGCGATGGGGATAAAAGGAGCAGTGACCCCAGGCCTGAGATCAGAGAGGGACCTGAGCGATGGGGATAAAAGGAGCAGTGACGCCAGGCCTGAGATCAGAGAGGGACCTGAGCGATGGGGATAAAAGGAGCAGGGTACCCAGGACTGAGATCAGAGAGGGACCTGAGCGATGGGGATAAAAGGAGCAGTGACCCTAGGCCTGAGATCAGAGAGGGACCTGAGCGATGGGGATAAAAGGAGCAGGGACCCGAGGTCTGAGATCAGAGGGGGACCTGAGCGATGGAGATAAAAGGAGCAGTGACCCCAGGCTGAGATCAGAGAGGGACCTGAGCGATGGGGATAAAAGGAGCAGGGACCCGAGGCCTGAGATCAGAGAGGGACCTGAGCAATGGGGATAAAAGGAGCAGTGACCCCAGGACTGAGATCAGAGAGGGACCTGAGCGATGGGGATAAAAGGAGCAGTGACCCCAGGCCTGAGATCAGAGAGGGACCTGAGCGATGGGGATAAAAGGAGCAGTGACCCCAGGACTGAGATCAGAGAGGGACCTGAGCGATGGGGATAAAAGGAGCAGTGACCCCAGGCCTGAGATCAGAGAGGGACCAGAGCGATGGGGAGAAAAGGAGCTGGGACCCCAGGCCTCAGATCAGAGAGGGACCTGAGCGATGGGGATAAAAGGAGCAGTGACCCCAGGCCTGAGATCAGAGAGGGACCTGAGCGATGGGGATAAAAGGAGCAGGGACCCGAGGCCTGAGATCAGAGAGGGACCTGCGCGATGGGGATAAAAGGAGCAGGGTACCCAGGCCCGAGAACAGAGAGGGACCTGAGCGATGGGGATAAAAGGAGCGGGGACCCGAGGCCTGAGATCAGAGAGGGACCTGAGCGATGGGGATAAAAGGAGCAGTGACCCCAGGCCTGAGATCAGAGAGGGACCTGAGCGATGGGGATAAAAGGAGCAGGGACCCGAGGCCTGAGATCAGAGAGGGACCTGAGTGATGGGGATAAAAGGAGCAGTGACCCCAGGCCTGAGATCAGAGAGGGACCTGAGCGATGGGGTTCACGGAGCAGTGACCCCAGGCCTGAGATCAGAGAGGGACCTGAGCGATGGGGATAAAAGGAGCAGTGACCCCAGAACTTAGCTCAGAGAGGGACCTGAGCGATGGGGATAAAAGGAGCAGTGACCCCAGGCCTGAGATCAGAGAGGGACCTGAGCGATGGGGATAAAAGGAGCAGTGACCCCAGGCCTGAGATCAGAGAGAGACCTGAGCGATGGGGATAAAAGGAGCAGGGTACCCAGGCCTGAGATCAGAGAGGGACCTGAGCGATGGGGATAAAAGGAGCGGGGACCCGAGGCCTGAGATCAGAGAGGGACCTGAGCGATGGGGATAAAAGAGCAGGGAACCCGAGGCCTGAGATCAGAGAGGGACCTGAGCGATGGAGATAAAAGGAGCAGTGACCCCAGGCTGAGATCAGAGAAAGACCTGAGCGATGGGGATAAAAGGAGCAGGGACCCGAGGCCTGAGATCAGAGAGGGACCTGAGCAATGGGGATAAAAGGAGCAGTGACCCCAGGACTGAGATCACAGAGGGACCTGAGCGATGGGGATAAAAGGAGCAGTGACCCCAGGCCTGAGATCAGAAAGGGACCTGAGCGATGGGGATAAAAGGAGCTGGGACCCCAGGCCTCAGATCAGAGAGGGACCTGAGCGATGGGGATAAAAGGAGCAGTGACCCCAGGCCTGAGATCAGAGAGGGACCTGAGCGATGGGGATAAAAGGAGCAGGGACCCGAGGCCTGAGATCAGAGAGGGACCTGCGCGATGGGGATAAAAGGAGCAGGGTGCCCAGGCCCGAGATCAGAGAGGGACCTGAGCGATGGGGATAAAACGAGCGGGGACCCGAGGCCTGAGATCAGAGAGGGACCTGAGCGATGGGGATAAAAGGAGCAGTGACCCCAGGCCTGAGATCAGAGAGGGACCTGAGCGATGGGGATAAAAGGAGCGGGGACCCGAGGCCTGAGATCAGAGAGGGACCTGAGTGATGGGGATAAAAGGAGCAGTGACCCCAGGCCTGAGATCAGAGAGGGACCTGAGCGATGGGGTTAAAGGAGCAGTGACCCCAGGCCTGAGATCAGAGAGGGACCTGAGCGATGGGGATAAAAGGAGCAGTGACCCCAGAACTTAGCTCAGAGAGGGACCTGAGCGATGGGGATAAAAGGAGCGTGGACCCGAGGCCTGAGATCAGAGAGGTACCTGAGCGATGGGGATAAAAGGAGCAGTGACCCCAGGCCTGAGATCAGAGAGGGACCTGAGCGATGGGGATAAAAGGAGCAGTGACGCCAGGCCTGAGATCAGAGAGGGACCTGAGCGATGGGGATAAAAGGAGCAGTGACTCCAGGTCTGAGATCAGAGAGGGACCTGAGCGATGGGGATAAAAGGAGCAGTGACTGCAGGTCTGAGATCAGAGAGGGACCTGAGCGATGGGGATAAAAGGAGCAGTGACCCCAGGCTTGAGATCAGAGAGGGACCTGAGCGATGGGGATAAAAGGAGCAGGGACTCCAGACCTGAGATCAGAGAGGGACCTGAGCGATGGGGATAAAAGGAGCAGTGTCCCCAGGCCTGAGATCAGAGGGGGACCTGAGCGATGGGGATAAAAGGAGCAGTGATCCCAGGCCTGAGATCAGAGAGGGACCTGAGCGATGGGGATAAAAGGAGCAGGGTACCCAGGCCTGAGATCAGAGAGGGACCTGAGCGATGGAGATAAAAGGAGCAGGGTACCCAGGACTGAGATCAGAGAGGGACCTGAGCGATGGGGATAAAAGGAGCAGTGACCCCAGGCCTGAGATCAGAGAGGGACCTGAGCGATGGGGATAAAAGGAGCAGTGACCCCAGGCCTGAGATCAGAGAGAGACCTGAGCGATGGGGATAAAAGGAGCAGGGTACCCAGGCCTGAGATCAGAGAGGGACCTGAGCGATGGGGATAAAAGGAGCAGTGACCCCAGGCCTGAGATCAGAGAGGGACCTGAGCGATGGGGATAAAAGGAGCAGGGAACCCGAGGCCTGAGATCAGAGAGGAACCTGAGCGATGGAGATAAAAGGAGCAGTGACCCCAGGCCTGAGATCAGAGAGGGACCTGAGCGATGGGGATAAAAGGAGCAGGGACCCGAGGCCTGAGATCAGAGAGGGACCTGAGCAATGGGGATAAAAGGAGCAGTGACCCCAGGACTGAGATCAGAGAGGGACCTGAGCGATGGGGATAAAAGGAGCAGTGACCCCAGACCTGAGATCAGAGAGGGACCTGAGCGATGGGGATAAAAGGAGCAGTGACCCCAGGACTGAGATCAGAGAGGGACCTGAACGATGGGGATAAAAGGAGCGGGGACCCGAGGCCTGAGATCAGAGAGGGACCTGAGCGATGGCGATAAAAGGAGCAGGGACCCCAGGCCTGAGATTAGAGAGGGACCTGAGCGATGGGGATAAAAGGAGCTGGGACCCCAGGCCTCAGATCAGAGAGGGACCTGAGCGATGGGGATAAAAGGAGCAGTGACCCCAGGCCTGAGATCAGAGAGGGACCTGAGCGATGGGGATAAAAGGAGCAGGGACCCGAGGCCTGAGATCAGAGAGGGACCTGCGCGATGGGGATAAAAGGAGCAGGGTACCCAGGCCCGAGATCAGAGAGGGACCTGAGCGATGGGGATAAAAGGAGCGGGGACCCGAGGCCTGAGATCAGAGAGGGACCTGAGCGATGGGGATAAAAGGAGCAGTGACCCCAGGCCTGAGATCAGAGAGGGACCTGA
The DNA here is from genome assembly GCF_044704955.1 of Pristiophorus japonicus. Classification (NCBI taxonomy): domain Eukaryota; kingdom Metazoa; phylum Chordata; class Chondrichthyes; family Pristiophoridae; genus Pristiophorus; species Pristiophorus japonicus. The sequence goes on from NC_092001.1 coordinate 8,118,233, forward strand.
GCGATGGCGATAAAAGGAGCAGTGACCCCAGGCCTGAGATCAGAGAGGGACCTGAGCGATGGGGATAAAAGGAGCAGTGACCCCAGGCCTGACATCAGAGAGGGACCTGAGCGATGGGGATAAAAGGAGCAGTGACCCCAGGCCTGAGATCAGAGAGGGACCTGAGCGATGGGGATAAAAGGAGCGGGGACCCCAGGCCTGAGATCAGAGAGAGACCTGAGCGATGGGGATAAAAGGAGCAGGGTACCCAGGCCTGAGATCAGAGAGGGACCTGAGCGATGGGGATAAAAGGAGCGGTGACCCCAGGCCTGAGATCAGAGAGGGAGCTGAGCGATGGGGATAAAAGGAGCACTGTCCCCAGGCCTGAGATCAGAGAGGGACCTGAGTGATGGGGATAAAAGGAGCACTGTCCCCAGGCCTGAGATCAGAGAGGGACCTGAGCGATGGGGATAAAAGGAGCAGTGACCCCAGGCCTGAGATCAGAGAGGGACCTGAGCGATGGGGATAAAAGGAGCACTGTCGCTAGGCCTGAGATCAGAGAGGGACCTGAGCGATGGGGATAAAAGGAGCAGTGACCCCAGGTCTGAGATCAGAGAGGGACCTGAGCGATGGGGATAAAAGGAGCTGGGACCCCAGGCCTCAGATCAGAGAGGGACCTGAGTGATGGGGATAAAAGGAGCAGTGACCCCAGGCCTGAGATCAGAGAGGGACCTGAGCGATGGGGTTAAAGGAGCAGTGACCCCAGGCCTGAGATCAGAGAGGGACCTGAGCGATGGGGATAAAAGGAGCAGTGACCCCAGAACTTAGCTCAGAGAGGGACCTGAGCGATGGGGATAAAAGGAGCGTGGACCCGAGGCCTGAGATCAGAGAGGTACCTGAGCGATGGGGATAAAAGGAGCACTGTCGCTAGGCCTGAGATCAGAGAGGGACCTGAGCGATGGGGATAAAAGGAGCAGTGACCCCAGGTCTGAGATCAGAGAGGGACCTGAGCGATGGGGATAAAAGGAGCTGGGACCCCAGGCCTGAGATCAGAGATGGACCTGAGAGAGGGGGATAAAAGGAGCAGGGTTCCCAGGCCTGAGATCAGAGAGGGACCTGAGAGAGGGGGATAAAAGGAGCAGGGTACCCAGGCCTGAGATCAGAGAGCGACCTGAGAGAGGGGGATAAAAGGAGCAGGGTACCCAGGCCTGAGATCAGAGAGGGACCTGAGCGATGGGATAAAAGGAGCAGTGACCCCAGGCCTGAGATCAGAGAGGGACCTGAGCGATGGGGATAAAAGGAGCAGGGACCCCATGCCTGAGATCAGAGAGGGACCTGAGCGATGGGGATAAAAAGAGCAGGGAACCGAGGCCTGAGATCAGAGAGGGACCTGAGCGATGGGGATAAAAGCAGCACTGTCCCCAGGCCTGAGATCAGAGAGGGACCTGAGCGATGGGGATAAAAGGAGCAGTGACTCCAGACCTGAGATCAGAGAGGGACCTGAACGATGGGGATAAAAGGAGCGGGGACCCCAGGCCTGAGATCAGAGAGGGACCTGAGCGATGGGGATAAAAGGAGCAGTGACCCCAGGCCTGAGATCAGAGAGGGACCTGAGCGATGGGGATAAAAGGAGCAGTGACCCCAGGCCTGAGATCAGAGAGGGACCTGAGCGATGGGGATAAAAGGAGCAGTGACTCCAGGTCTGAGATCAGAGAGGGACCTGAGCGATGGGGATAAAAGGAGCAGTGTCTGCAGGTCTGAGATCAAAGAGGGACCTGAGCGATGGGGATAAAAGGAGCAGTGATCCCAGGCCTGAGATCAGAGAGGGACCTGAGCGATGGGGATAAAAGGAGCAGGGACTCCAGGCCTGAGATCAGAGAGAGACCTGAGCGATGGGGATAAAAGGAGCAGGGTACCCAGGCCTGAGATCAGAGAGGGACCTGAGCGATGGGGATAAAAGGAGCAGTGACCCCAGGCCTGAGATCAGAGAGGGATGTCGAAATCCCGACCTCCGAAAAGAATGACTCCGACACTTACAGCTCCGATGGAAGTTTCCCTTTTAATTTACTTGCTCGCAAGGGGTAAGTTTCACTCAGTCAAGGGCTAAAATGAAACCTCCGCAATGGTACAGCTTCACAAGATATTTATACAGTAAAACCCAAGTTCTGGCCTCTCCCTGTGTATTGCTCTGTCTCACAGTCAGTGAATACAGATAAAGAGTTAATTACTATATCCTGGACTGAAATGGTGTCAAGATATTTCCTTTTGTCAGGGTTATCAGAAAGCCAAACGGCCATTACTCCATGAGTCATAGGTAATGGGCTATCACCTGTCTTGTATTGTATCAGCATTATCCCATTTCCTGGTCAGTTTACCTGTTTGCTTCAAATGGATGAGGTAAAGGAAAGAGATAATGGCTAGAAGATAAGGGTGGGGTGACATGGAACTCCTGTAGTGTAGACAATAGGAGAGCACCATGGGGGGGTTACTTGTCTCAGCATGACTTGTCTCCTAGCTGTCTGATAACCATCAGCCATCTAACAGCAGGTTTAGCTGTTCATAATAAGCTGGCTGCTAAAATGCAGAAAGTTCTGGAAGGGCCAGGACTCCATTTTAATCAAAAGGCACACAAATACCGTATGGTATCAGCTTAGATAAAAATACATTTCCACATTCCCCCATTTTGTCCTTCACAAGGACAACTCAATCCATTCTGATCTTGTACAGTCTCTCCATTTCCATTTCTTTTAGTTTCATTACTCACTAGGCATATTATACCCTCAGGATTTCCTATTCTGGGAGTAATGCTTAGGAAGGGAGGCTGATGGTTATTATCATAATTGGGCTGGTACCATCCCTGGAAGGCTGTAAGATTATACCCTGCCGACCTCCATTCTGTTTGCTCCTTTGTTTCTGGCCCCTTAGTTAGTTTTGTCCTGTTTTGCACTGTCAACCATTCTACCATTTCTGATTCGTTAAAGGGGACAGATCTCAGGGGAATACCCCCCTGGAGTGGACAGGTACATGGGAACATATCCAGCAACTCGACAAGTTTCTTTCTTGAGCATACCTATGACTCAGTGCCATAAATACGTTTACGTGCAATTCCCTTCGGTGGTGGGTCTGTACCCCTGGTGTAATCAATAATGCGAAGTAAAACCCTGTCAAGCCCAGCACCATCAGTCCCCATAGTCCATACAGTTCTTTATTCAGTCTTCCTTTTTCTGTTCCTCTGATTCCTTCGTCCCTTCCTCCTGGTCGGGTGCCCGTTTGCAATGGGATGCGTGGATCCATGTTGGTCTTTCCTTTACCTTGATTGCAGTATTGGTCGCCAGCAGGACCTGGTATGGTCCTTCGAATCTTGGCTGTAGACTGCTTTTCCTTTTAAAAATCTTGATGTAAACGAATTCCCCTGGCTCCAGGTTATGACACTTCCCTTCCGCTGGCTTGACTTGGGCTTCCTTTACCTGTGAATGAAAGCTGGAAATACATTTGGTTAGTGCAATACAATAATTCAACATATTTTCCTCCATTTTGTGGATGTCCATCTGTTTTGCAGTAAATGGTGCTGTAAAAGGTAGTCGTTGGGGACGTCCCATAACTATCTCATGTGGTGACAAGCCTGTTGTTCTGTTGGTTGCAGATCGCATTACCATCAAAGATAAGGGCAGCAGTTCTGTCCATTTCAGTCCAGTGTCATTGCATAGTTTTGCCATCTTATTTTTAAGCATTCCATTATATCTTTCAACAAGTCCAGCTGATTGTGGATGATAACTGCAATGAAAACGTTGATTAATCTGTAAAGCTTTACACATTTCTCTTATGACAGTTCCCGTGAAATGTGACCCGTTATCACTAGAAAGCTTAGCAGGGATTCCGAAGCGCGGTACAATTTCTTTTAACAAACATTTAGCAACAGTAGTGGCATCGGCCTTTTTACATGGAAAGGCTTCAATCCATCTAGAGAACACATCTACAATAACTAATACATACTTGAATCCCATACACATAGGTAATTCAATAAAATCCATTTGTAAATGTACAAAAGGCCCGACTGGATTTGGGTGGGAGGCAGATTCTACTTTTTCCGTCTTACCCGGATTCATTGTCTGACAGGTAACACAATTTTCACAGATTTGTTTTGCAATTGCCGAAATACCTGGTGCATACCAAGTTGCCAAAATATAATCTGCCAATCCCCCTTTGCCTGCATGTGTGAATGTATGAACACATCGGGCAATCCATGGAAGTAAGGATCTAGGGGCCACCACGCGGCCGTCATGGTGAACCCATATTCCTTCTGGATTTTTATAACATTGATCCTTCGTCCAGGTCACCACCTCCTCCGTACTGGCCTGTGTCTGAAAGGCCAGCACGTCATTAATAGTGGGTGGCGGGTCTGAGCAATTATTTTTCCTTAGTGGGAACAATGACACCTGCATCCCCCCTTTTCAATGACACCTGCATCCCCCCTTTCGACAGAGCTGCTGACTTAGCTGCATTATCAGCTCTGGAATTCCCAAGTGCCACCTCATTCGACTGGCCTGTATGTGCTTGGCATTTGATAATGGCAAGTTTTAAGGGGCATTGAATGGCTCGCAGGAGATTTTCCACTTGTTCTGCATTTTTGATAGGGGTTCCTGAAGAAGTCAGGTACCCGCGAATCTTCCAAATTTGTCCATAGTCATGTGATACCCCAAAAGCATACCTGGAGTCAGTGTAGATATTAACTGTGTGTCCTTCAGCCAGAATACAGGCTCGAGTTAACGCAAACAATTCGGCTTGTTGGGCTGAAAAGGAGTCTGGAAGAGAGGCTGTTTCGACAACATTAAACTGAGTTACAATTGCATAAGCCGCTCTAGGTTGGCCCCTATCATTTCGTAAGGCTGATCCGTCAACATAGTACACTAGCTCAGGGTTACACATTGGTACATCTGTTAGATTGATACGTGGTTTAGTCACTAATTCGGTTACCATTTCACATGAATGGGGTTCGCCATCGTCTTCCGTGGGGAGTAGAGTGGCTGGATTTAAGGTAGTACATCTTTTGATGACAAGGTTCGGATTTGATAACAGTTCGACCTCGTATTTGGTGGTTCTTGCGGAGGTTAGGTGTTGGGTGGCACATTTAGTAAGTAAAATCTCGACAGAGTGTGGGATATATAAAATGGTCTGATGATTTAGAGTTATTGTCTGAGCCTGTTGCATAGCATAATAAGCTGCTGCCAACGAAGGAAGACATCCTGGTAGTCCGCGTGCCACTGGGTCTAGTTGGGTACTGAAATACGCTACCGGTCGCTGCCTGTCCCCATGTAACTGAGTCAAAACAGATTGTGCAAAACCCGACTAGTGATGCACAAATAAGTTGAATAGCTTAGTGTAATCTGGTAATCCCAAGGCGGGTGCTGAAGTGAGGGACTGTTTAAGGTTCTGAAAAGCATTCCGGGATACCTCATTCCAAATCCTTTAAGCATTGTGAGAATATAGTAGATTCATTCACAGCTCGTAGGTCATGGACAAACCTTCATTTGTGTGGGCTTCTGAACTGGACAAATCTGTGTGTTACACGGACTTCTCATTTATGCTTATAGTGATTCACAGATCACAGAATGTAAAGTACTTGTTTTCTAATCTTATTAAAAGGCCTCCAAACCCAAGATTTTTCCAATACACTCAAAATGTTGATCAAGGAGATCACCTGAAATATCTCAAAATCCCAATTCAATTATTGTACTGTCACTCTTTTATCAAAAAAAAATCCTCTTACTGAGCTAGAAGCTTTTGTACCAAGAATTTACACCAAGGACAATGAGAGTGTACTCCCCCAGCCTGCACCTCGAGAGACCCACAAAGGCTTTTTAAAAAAAAAGGCATTACAACTTTTAACCACCGGGACCATGTCTCAACAAACCTATCCTTTGTGCATTTCCTAGCTCCGTAACCTCTCATCCGAATAAATCCACACCTGCGCTTCTAACTTAAAATGTCTTAAACTTCCCACATACAGGACAACACTATGAAGGGTTAAAAAACTTCACTTTGTTTGAAAAAGTGGGCGGAGCTAAAACAAACAGGCAGCTCCACAACTTTTCCAAACAGGTTTCCAGACACAAGGAAAAAAAGACAGAAGCACTCTCATTCAAAGACAAGACATTCACAAGTCTCTCTCCATTCAATAAAGCTTTTTCTTTTACTAGCTTCATTTTTTTTTTTCATAAGTCACTATCAGGTTCTCTTTTTTTTTTACATTTGATTTACTTCCTCTGTTAATTTTACATGGGCTTGAAGAATCGGAACCCAGGCCTTTTCTATTACTTTCCTTTTTTTTTTTTACCTGGATCTCTGTTTATAAGACATTCCTCTAGACAAGTTGTTCTCTCTAAATTAAATGAACAATCGGGTGGAAATGGCCTGTTTTCACCCTTAGTCCACTTTACTGGTTTTTGTTTCTTTGGTCAATTGAAGACTGACCACAATTCTGGAGCATGACATAGGCTGGTGTGCCTTTTGTGGTGTTTTAACTTGCTCCGGCACCCATTCTGGATGATTAAGATTTTCCCACAGTTTCTGATCTCACAATCCTTTCGGGCAACCGAGTTCTCTACGCCCACTTCTCCTGGCCGTTACGTGGCCTGAAAAGGCTCTTAATTCGGGCTCAGTCTGGGTGTGTGAGATATGTTGGCACGAACCAACCGTAGTTGATCAATCAGTCACTGTTTCTTTTCCTAATCAATCCTTGTGTTTTTTTTTTCGAATCACAATTTTCCCTAGTGACTCTTCCCGTTTCTCTAATGGCAATGACTCACAAAGGTATTGCACACAACAGTAATACAAGGACAACAAACAATATTCCCGTGAGTACACAAATCATAACCTCTAAACAAATTCTCAGTCTGCGTTGTACGCCACTACAGACCGAGTCCTTAACTTATCCTAATAACAGCTGATAAAACTTAAGGTTCCGTACCCAAACTCTTTGATCGATTGCGCTCTTTTTTTTTAATAGTCTTATCACAAAAGAACCCCTTCCGAATTAAAAACAATAAAAATCTTATCACATAAGAACCTTCGATCGATTATTAGCGCTTTCTTTTTTCTTTTCTTTTAATAGTCTTATCACATAAGAACCCCTTCCGAATTAAAAACAATAAAAATCTTATCATATAAGAACCTGGAACCCTTTTCGATCGACTAGCGCTTTCTTTTACCTACTGAAACCTTCCCCGGGCTGTCTCGAGATTTTTTTTTCAGAACCTGTTCTCTTCTGCTGGCGAGCTGAGAAAGAAATGGTTATAAAAAAAAAAATACCTTTAACTTTTAAATGCCGAGTCTTGTAGATGCAGTACCTCAGCTGTGGACAACAGATTACATCTGCGATTCAACAGTGAAGAAACCTCTTGTGAGCAAAGGCTCACCTTGTTTGGCCACCGAAGCCTTTCACTGGAGAGGCACTATGCCTGTATCCGTTTTACTCACAGAACAGAGAGTATGCATCTCGGTGGAACCTCCAATAACTGTCGAAATCCCGACCTCCGAAAAGAATGACTCCGACACTTACAGCTCCGATGGAAGTTTCCCTTTTAATTTACTTGCTCGCAAGGGGTAAGTTTCACTCAGTCAAGGGCTAAAATGAAACCTCCGCAATGGTACAGCTTCACAAGATATTTATACAGTAAAACCCAAGTTCTGGCCTCTCCCTGTGTATTGCTCTGTCTCACAGTCAGTGAATACAGATAAAGAGTTAATTACTATATCCTGGACTGAAATGGTGTCAAGATATTTCCTTTTGTCAGGGTTATCAGAAAGCCAAACGGCCATTACTCCATGAGTCATAGGTAATGGGCTATCACCTGTCTTGTATTGTATCAGGATTATCCCATTTCCTGGTCAGTTTACCTGTTTGCTTCAAATGGATGAGGTAAAGGAAAGAGATAATGGCTAGAAGATAAGGGTGGGGTGACATGGAACTCCTGTAGTGTAGACAATAGGAGAGCACCATGGGGGGGTTACTTGTCTCAGCATGACTTGTCTCCTAGCTGTCTGATAACCATCAGCCATCTAACAGCAGGTTTAGCTGTTCATAATAAGCTGGCTGCTAAAATGCAGAAAGTTCTGGAAGGGCCAGGACTCCATTTTAATCAAAAGGCACACAAATACCGTATGGTATCAGCTTAGATAAAAATACATTTCCACAGGGACCTGAGCGATGGGGATAAAAGGAGCAGGGAACCCGAGGCCTGAGATCAGAGAGGGACCTAAGCGATGGAGATAAAAGGAGCAGTGACCACAGGCCTGAGATCAGAGAGGGACCTGAGCGATGGGGATAAAAGGAGCAGGGACCCGAGGCCTGAGATCAGAGAGGGACCTGAGCAATGGGGATAAAAGGAGCAGTGACCCCAGGACTGAGATCAGAGAGGGACCTGAGCGATGGGGATAAAAGGAGCAGTGACCCCAGGCCTGAGATCAGAGAGGGACCTGAGCGATGGGGATAAAAGGAGCAGGGACTGCAGGTCTGAGATCAGAGAGGGACCTGAGCGATGGGGATAAAAGGAGCAGGGACCCGAGGCCTGAGATCAGAGAGGGACCTGAGCAATGGGGATAAAAGGAGCAGTGACCCCAGGCCTGAGATCAGAGAGGGACCTGAGCGATGGGGATAAAAGGAGCAGTGTCCCCAGGCCTGAGATCAGAGAGGGACCTGAGCGATGGGGATAAAAGGAGCAGTGACTCCAGGTCTGAGATCAGAGAGGGACCTGAGCGATGGGGATAAAAGGAGCAGGGACTCCAGGCCTGAGATCAGAAAGGGACCTGAGCGATGGGGATAAAAGGAGCAGGGACTCCAGGTCTGAGATCAGAGAGGGACCTGAGCGATGGGGATAAAAGGAGCAGTGACCCCAGGCCTGAGATCAGAGAGGGACCTGAGCGATGGGGATAAAAGGAGCAGGGACTCCAGACCTGAGATCAGAGAGGGACCTGAGCGATGGGGATAAAAGGAGCAGTGTCCCCAGGCCTGAGATCAGAAAGGGACCTGAGCGATGGGGATAAAAGGAGCAGTGACCCCAGGCCTGAGATCAGAGAGGGACCTGAGCGATGGGGATAAAAGGAGCAGGGTACCCAGGCCTGAGATCAGAGAGGGACCTGAGCGATGGGGATAAAAGGAGCAGGGTACCCAGGCCTGAGATCAGAGAGGGACCTGAGCGATAGGGATAAAAGGGGCAGGGACTCCAGACCTGAGATCAGAGAGGGACCTGAGCGATGGGGATAAAAGGAGCAGTGTCCCCAGGCCTGAGATCAGAGAGAGACCTGAGCGATGGGGATAAAAGGAGCAGGGTACCCAGGCCTGAGATCAGAGAGGGACCTGAGCGATGGGGATAAAAGGAGCAGTGACCCCAGGCCTGAGATCAGAGAGGGACCTGAGCGATGGGGATAAAAGGAGCAGGGAACCCGAGGCCTGAGATCAGAGAGGGACCTGAGCGATGGAGATAAAAGGAGCAGGGACCCGAGGCCTGAGATCAGAGAGGGACCTGAGCAATGGGGATAAAAGGAGCAGTGACCCCAGGACTGAGATCAGCGAGGGACCTGAGCGATGGGAATAAAAGGAGCAGTGACCCCAGGCCTGAGATCAGAGAGGGACCTGAGCGATGGGGATAAAAGGAGCAGTGACTGCAGGACTGAGATCAGAGAGGGACCTGAACGATGGGGATAAAAGGAGCGGGGACCCGAGGCCTGAGATCAGAGAGGGACCTGAGCGATGGGGATAAAAGGAGCAGTGACCCCAGGCCTGAGATCAGAGAGGGACCTGAGCGATGGGGATAAAAGGAGCTGGGACCCCAGGCCTGAGATCAGAGAGGGACCTGAGCGATGGGGATAAAAGGAGCAGTGACCCCAGGCCTGAGATCAGAGAGGGACCTGAGCGATGGGGATAAAAGGAGCACGGAACCGAGGCCTGAGATCAGAGAGGGACCTGCGCGATGGGGATAAAAGGAGCAGGGTACCCAGACCCGAGATCAGAGAGGGACCTGAGTGATGGGGATAAAAGGAGCGGGGACCCGAGGCCTGAGATCAGAGAGGGACCTGAGCGATGGGGATAAAATGAGCAGTGACCCCAGACCTGAGATCAGAGAGGGACCTGAGCGATGGGGATAAAAGGAGCGGGGACCCGAGGCCTGAGATCAGAGAGGGACCTGAGCGATGGGGATAAAAGGAGCAGTGACCCCAGGCCTGAGATCAGAGAGGGACCTGAGCGATGGGGATAAAAGGAGCTGGGACCCCAGGCCTGAGATCAGAGAGGGACCTGAGCGATGGGGATAAAAGGAGCAGTGACCCCAGGCCTGAGATCAGAGAGGGACCTGAGCGATGGGGATAAAAGGAGCAGGGACCCGAGGCCTGAGATCAGAGAGGGACCTGCGCGATGGGGATAAAAGGAGTAGGGTACCCAGGCCCGAGATCAGAGAGGGACCTGAGCGATGGGGATAAAAGGAGCGGGGACCCGAGGCCTGAGATCAGAGAGGGACCTGAGCGATGGGGATAAAAGGAGCAGTGACCCCAGGCCTGAGATCAGAGAGGGACCTGAGCGATGGGGATAAAAGGAGCGGGGACCCGAGACCTGAGATCAGAGAGGGACCTGAGCGATGTGGATAAAAGGAGCAGGGACTCCAGACCTGAGATCAGAGAGGGACCTGAGCGATGGGGATAAAAGGAGCAGGGACCCGAGGCCTGAGATCAGAGAGGGACCTGAGCGATGGGGATAAAAGGAGCAGTGACCCCAGACCTGAGATCAGAGAGGGACCTGAGCGATGGGGATAAAAGGAGCGGGGACCCGAGATCTGAGATCAGAGAGGGACCTGAGCGATGGGGATAAAAGGAGCAGTGACCCCAGGCCTGAGATCAGAGAGGTACCTGAGCGATGGGGATAAAAGGAGCGGGGACCCGAGGCCTGAGATCAGAGAGGGACCTGAGCGATGGGGATAAAAGGAGCGGGGACCCGAGGCCTGAGATCAGAGAGGGACCTGAGCGATGGGGATAAAAGGAGCGGGGACCCGAGGCCTGAGATCAGAGAGGGACCTGAGCGATGGGGTTAAAAGGTGCAGTGACTCCAGGCCTGAGATCAGAGAGGGACCTGAGCGATGGGGATAAAAGGAGCCCTGCGCCGGTGCGCACCCAGATCGCAGTGCATCTGTTCATTTAATCGAAATATGCTCATCTTTTCCGAAATCCACTCCTTGATATTGCAGTTGCCCCGAATTTGCTCCCAATATAGGCAACAACACATTAGGCACTGATGGCAGTGGCCGCGTAGCCTAATGGATAAAGCGTCTGACTTCGATTACAACTGAGAAGTTACAGAAGATTGCAGGTTTGAGCCCTGCGGCGGTCAAATAGCTCGCTACCTGAAATTTTATTTTCTTTGTTGTGATTCTGCCGAAAAACCAACCATCTCTTGCAGTCACTTACATGAAGTTAAGGAAGGCTGTTTGCTTCAAGAATCTAATGGCACGTTTTCATCATTGTCGATCTGCATCCAGGGCAGAGCAAGCTGTGAAGTGGACTTTGTTGCGCGTTATTTCTGTTTGGATAAAAAAAAAGCAGGAGGTTGAATGGCTGATGCTATGCTGAATGCGAGAGAGGTTGAGGCGATGGACTGCTAATCCATTGTACTCTGCACGCATGGGTTCAAATCCCATCCTCCTCGGCGTTGCCTTACAGCGTTGACACCGCTGGTCGTATTGTCAATCACATTTAACCTCATCGCCAAATTCCCCTTTTACTTACAAGGATGCTGTACTTTGCTCATGTCATGTCTCAAATTAATAACATATTCGTCAAAAGGATAACATTTGCAGGACTATGGAGAGGGGAACTGATTCGCTAGGTCTCTGAGGGACAACACAAGCACAATGGGCCGAATACCTTTTCTCACTCCCGGCAGAATCTGAGAGCTACACTCTTCACTGTCGGCGCTTCGTTGGTCCAGGGGTCCGAATCTCGCTGAGAAGGATGATCACATTTGAAATGCGAGAGGTCGCGGGCCAAATCCCGGACGAGCCCCGCCATTTTTTACTCAAAGTTCCGCTTCTCACAGCCGCTCGACATGTGGGAAAACAGATATATTTCAGGTTAAAACGTGTGATTTTACGCCGATGTTCCCACAGCGTCCAAATCCCAGAGCAAAGTGAAACCCGCCAATGTGAGTAAAGTTAAAGTATCTCAGAGGTACTCGGCTCTGTGACTCGTTGGATAACCTAAACCCGTGTTTGGTTCCGGCCAATACTTGATCAGTATATCTTCCTGTCTGTCCGCATAAGCTCACCTCAATGGGGATAAGCAAACATTCAGCGTCAATGTTCACATCTGACCTGAATATGTGCGCGTCCTGTTTCTCTCGAGCTGAGTAGATGAGAGAAGCTGGCTTTTGAATTAGTCGCTTGGCTGCCGAATTCAAAGCGGACAGGACATCAATCCGGGTTGGCAAAGCTGCCTGCTCTGATTAAAAGGCGTTGACACCCTATATTGTCGGCATGTTATCGTCTTCTGGCCTCAACATTAGGTTCAACGTATCGGATGATAAGCACCGCTCCCATTGTCTGGTAATGGTTCTGCTGTTCCCACTAACACCTCCTCGGGACCATCCTTTGTTACGTTATTGCCCGATTACCACCCACTTTGCCTTTCTCCATTGTGCTGTTTATTATTTAATCACTCCTGCGTTCCACTGTATCACAGACGTTCCCATTTGACTTTTCTCGCTGCGTATTTTTTTCAGGCGCTATATTTTTTGAAATAATCTGTAATCTTGAACGTTTTCCTAAAATATAGGAATGATTATCCGACAGAACGTGAAACCGGATTCTTCATCCACAGAATCTGCACGACCTGCTGAGTTTTACTTATTTATCTGTTTTTATTCATTCTGTTTCCGTGTCCCTTTTCAGGGTAGGTGTTTGTCTGTCCGGGATCATTCTCTGCCTGTTTAAAATGGTGTGCTATCAGACCCGCATCATTCTGTGTCTGTTTAAAAGCGATGTGCTGTCTTCCCGGAGTTCACATTTCAAATTTCAAAAACTGCCTTAGAGGGTGCAGGAATTTTAGTTTGTTTGTGTGTTTGTGTAAGCCAGTGTGTGTGCAAACGTGCTGTGCGATCTTACTGTCATGTGAGAAAAATGCGTTACATGCAACTCGAAACCATGCTGATTTGATTGAACACTCCTTCGTGGACTCTCTGAAAGTAGAAGAATCTGCTGTGGGATTTTTCTATTCCACATCTGAAAGAAGGGAAAATACACAAGTTAGAAATATAGCTATTTATCGAGGGCTTGCGTGTGGGCTGTCTGACATGATTACATCCTCCACCCTTATTTTCAAATCAAATCAAATCAAATCAAGACAAGACAAGATATGACTGACTGACTCTGTTTATACATGTATATATATATATATATATATATGTATGTATATTTATATACAATCCCAACTTTGTAACTTCCAAAAAAAACGTGCTTTTTTCTGTCCTGCCTGTACTGGCCTCTATTACATTTGACCTCTTTCACAGTACAAGCAGCTGCTGTCAGATCCAGCAGAAAGACACACGCGACTTTAAAAGATCGCCTTTGTAGCCCACATCTTCCCTCGTGGCTTGTCCTCCACCATGGACTTCCTGTGTTTGGGAATTTATTGACTGCACCCACTCATTTCTAATGGAATTCTTCCAGTCACACAGCCTTCGTTCAATCAAAAAATATATAGATTATGAATCAATTATTTATTTATTTAAAAAACAAATCAAATTCAATTTTTTAAAAATAAAATTTAAATGTATTTATTTTCTTAAAATGTTAAATATATATATATTTCAGTCTGGGCTGGTTTTACGTCCCTCCCTCCTTCCTGCCTGTCTATCACCTGTGGCTTCAATAACCGTCTCTGCCCCGCGTGGTCCTGAGCCCCACTGCACAATTGCCTTCAGGGATGATAGAAATCTCACTTTATTCTTTTAAAAGGGAACTGCTGCCAGTCAAGGGTCATTCTGCATCTGTGTAAAAGGGATGTGCTTGAAGACCCGGATCATTCTGTGTCTGTTTAAGCGGATGGTGGTCAGTTTCGATTCATTATCTGTCCATTTAAGACGGACTTTCTCATAATCTCGCCTCATGTTGTGCAGCTTGAGAAGAAGTGTGATTCCAGCTGCAATGACCGAATTGTTAAACAGCTGTGTTCCACGTTCCGGTGCGCACACAGATCGCAGTACATCTGTTCAATTACTCGAAATATGCTCAGCTTTTCTTAAATCCACTCCTTGATCGAGCAATCCGCTCCCAATTTTCACAATAACAAATTTTACATTGACGGCAGGAACCGCCTGGCATAATGGATGAGGCGTTTGAATTCGATTTTAACCGCGACTTTATCCCAAGATTACAAGTTCGCGTCCTTCTGCGATCAATTAATTCGCTACCTGAAATGTTATATTTTTTATTGGGATTCTGCCGAAAAACCAACCATCTCTTCGAGTCAGTCACCTGAAGTAAAGAAAGGCAGTTTGCTTTAAGAATGTAATGGCACGTTTTGCCATCTGTTTGCACGGGCAGAGCAAGCTTTGAAGTGGATTTTCGAGCACATTATTTCTATTTGGATATAAAAAGCAGGAAATTGAAGGGCTGACGCTGAGCTAAATAAGAGACGAGGTGGTCGAGAGGTTAAAGCGCTAGACTGCTAATTCATTGCTCCCTGCATGCATGGATTCGAATCCCATCCACGCCCTTATTGTCTTACAGCTTTGAGCTCCCTGGATGTTTTGTCATTCACATTTAACCTCATCGCCAAATTTCCCTTTTACTGACAAGGGAGCTTGCTCATACCATGTCTCAAATTAATAATATATTCGTCAAATGAATAACATTTGCAGGACTATGGCGAGGGGGACTAATTAGATAGGTCTCTGAGGGACAACACAAGCACGATGGGCCGAATACCTTTTCTCACTACTGTCAGAATCTGAGAGCTGCGCTTTTCACTGTCGGTGGCTCGTTGGTCTGGGGGTATCATTCTCACTTAGGGATGATCACATTTGATATGCGAGAGGTACTGAGTCCAAATCGCGGACGAGCCTCGCCATTTTTTACTCAAGGTTCCATTTCTCACAGCCGGTCGACATGTGAGAAAACAGACATATTTCACATTAAAACGTGTGATTTTGCGCCGATGTTCCCACTGCGTCCAAATACCAGAGCAAAGATTTAATCCCCTCACACTGAATACTGCGGGCCGACGGTCACCTTGGCAACGGAATGGTCATTCTGACATCACTTTCTAAACAATAGCGCACAAGGCAATGGGTCATCAATAAATGGGAAATGAATTAAACACTCTGCAATTACATTGTAAATAATAGGAAATAAAATGCTGGGTAATAACTGGTGCAGTTAATAGCTCATCTCTAGCAAACATTAAGAATTATTTGGTTTGTTTGCACACTCGCACATAGCAACGACTCAGTGTGCATTCTTTTCAGTTGTTCTACTTAACCTGATGCAATTTATTTCTTAGGACTTTAGGAACCTGCGGGAACCCATCCGGCGGTATTTGCTGTGTCAGTATCTCAAGAGATAGCGCGCCGTTGCTCCTCCCACTGCCCGGGGGAATGGAGCAGCTATTTAAAGGGACAGGGACTCTCTTTTCTCTGCCTATTTATACTTAAAGGAACAGTCCAGTTCATCTCAGATTGTCGGCGGACTTCACGAACCGAGCTCCCATTAACATTCGCTCCCTTCTGTATTGTGCTGTGATTGTAAACTGTCTATTTCAGTGACTTGAACATTTCTAAAATGACACATTGTTTTTATAATCCATTTGACTTGCTTGTCCAATTTGGAAACATTTCAGAATTGTGCAGTGTGACGAATTTTTTGTTTAAAGGTGGAGTACAATTTGTTTCAAAATATTCTTTCTACCTCTCCCTCAACCCCCCAAATTTTGGAACACTCTGCAATACTGACTGGGATGTTCCCAAGATCGATCCTTGATCTGTGCTGTTAGTTGATCTCAGCCAAGGCAGCAGTTCAGCGGTTATAATTGTCCTCAGTACTACTGGGCTAAATATGAGTAAAAATTAGCCACTGCCCTTGCTCTTGATACTGATCCAGTGACATCAATTGGGAAGTGTATGGATGTCATTTGGGAGCAGGATTGGACTCGGCTCTGATGCCTACGACAGTGGAAATCCTGCTGACACTCACTGAGTCGACTGATGGTGAAGCACCAGAGGTTAACAACTGTCTGTGGAATTGCACCCAGCCGGATTCAGCACTTCCTGGAGAAAGTAACTCGCAGTTGATTTTGGACAATAAGGATGGAGGGAGAGTGTCTAGAATAAGGCTTTTACAGCTTCGGAGGGACAGGAGGGGGACATAATGTCCTATAGAATCTAGACTTGGCTGTGCTGAATTTCTATCCTGTACTTAAAGTAACAACTTTTGTAACCTACATTTGCAGTGTATTAGAATAGGAGGATCAGCAGCTTGGTATCTCAAACCAAACATCACGTCAAGATTTGAGAGATTCACTGGATTCATCAGGATCACCTTATCATCAGCCTTTGGAAAAACACCAATCACAGCGGTGAGAAACAGTACACATGTTCTGTGTGTGAATAGAACTTCAACCATTCATCAACCTCTGAGACTCGTGTGCCCAGCTGACTAAACACTGTAAATGTGGGGACTGTGGGAATGGATGCAGATGTGCGTTGGGTGAAAACACATCAGGGAGAGGCCATTTACCAGCTGAGTGTGGAAAGAGATTCAGTCTCTCATCTCACCAACTGACATTCGAGGACTTAGATAACATACTTTCTCCAGTGAATATAGAGCTGTGTTATTGGGCCATGATGTTTTTACTTGTCCATTTAGTTGACTGTAAACCTTTGCCAATTAGTTGATGTGATCGGTTTACTTGTAGATATTTAAAAAAATACATTTACTGAGTGGATTCAAATTTAAATTGAAACCAGCTTTGCAGGTGTGATACTCTACTCACACATTGAAGGTGAGAGAGATGCTGTGGGCACACGAACATTCCAGTATGTGTAAGTTAATAACAGACTGGATTTTGTGTTTAGTGATCCAGGGTGTGTTAGCTATCACTACCCTGGACATCAAGGCACTCTGGACGGTATGTGGAACTGGGACTTGTCCTGAGAGTAACCAAAGGTCTGAGGACTGAAACAATCTACAGTTAGAAAGCAGTAGAGGGGCAAAATGTAGCAGTCGATAACAAGACATCAATTTGTCTCGTCTTATCATGGAGACCTCAAGTATCGACACACTATGTTATTTGAAATATCAAAAAATAAACTCCAGCCCAGTTTTATGGGTGATTAACATCAGCAGAAACAAATCCCAACTCACAGAATGAACACGATTCAGTCAGGATGTGATTAACAGCAGTAATAACAGTAGAACCCAAACACTGCAGTCACTTGCGAACTCGCAATTCAAATGACTGAGTAAATCCCTCCCACACTTCCCCAGTGTGAACTCGCTGGAGTTTCAGCAGATCAGATGATTGAGTGAAACCTTGGCCACACACAGAGCAGGTGAATGGTCTCTCCCCAATGTGACTGCGATGATGGATTTCTAGATCTGACTGGGAACTGAATCCCTTCCCACAGTCTCCACATTTCCATGATTTCTCCATGGAGCAGGTGTCCTTGTGTCTCTCCAGGTTGGATCAGTTGAAGTTTCGTCCACACACAGATCACGTGTAGTTTCTCACCGCTGTGAATGGTGCGATGTTTTTCAGGCTGTGTAACTGGTTGAATCTCTTTCCACAGTCAGTACACTGGAACAGTCTCACTCGGATAGGATATGTGTGTCTCGGTGCTTTTACAGTCACACTGATGTTTGAAATATTTTCCCACAGACAGAACAGAAAAATGTTTCTCCTGCCACATTCAAAGGCCGATGGTATTCATCATTTCTTGCTCACATGGTTGGGTAAGTACGCAAAGTGAGAATAAAATCAATGAGCTGCTAATTTTCTCTGCTGGTCACTGGGTCTTTTGTGCTGGCCCAATAGGGTCAACCCGGGCTGGCCCAATAGGGTGAACCAGGGCTGGCCCAATAGGATGAGCCTGGCTGGCCCAATAGGGTGAGCCCGGTCTGGCCCAATAGTGTGAGCCCGGGCTGACCCAATGAGGTGAGAGTGTGCTAGCCCAATAGGGTGAGCCTGGGCTGTTCCAATAGGGTTAGCTTGGGCTCGGCTGTCCCAATAGGTGAGGCATGCTGGCCCAGGGTCAACAAACAACTATCAGAACAACAAGGCTCCCTTTTAGGGGCCACTGAGCTGGACATAAACATGTGGCCAATCAAACTGACAGACATCCTGAAGCCCCGCCCACCCTTTGTCCCTGCACAAAGGACCGTGCATGCGCCGTGAGACCGCCCTGACCAATATGGTGGCCGCTGAGCACGCTTCCACCACCGGGGAAAACAGTTACTGCCAAGAAAGGCGCTAAGAAAACGGTCACTAAAACATCACCGAAGGGCGGCAAGAAGTGCAGAAAGTCGAGGAAGGAGAGTTACTCCATTTACATCTACAAAGTGATGAAGCAGGTTCACCCTGACACTGGCTTATCCTCCAAGGCCATGGACATCATGAACTCGGTTGTGAAGGATATTTTGGAGCCCATCGCGAGTGAGGCTTCCCGCCTGGCCCATTACAACAAGCGCCGCACCATCAGCTCCCGGGAGATCCAGACCGCCGTGCACCTGCTGCTGCTCGGGAGCTGGCCAAGCGCGCCGTGTCGGAAGGGACAAAGGCGGTGACCAAGTACACCAGCTCCAAGTAAAACTGCACGCTGTCCTGAGAGATCAAACCCAAACACAATGGCTCTTTTAAGAGCCACCCACAACCTCTCTGAAACAGCTGCACAAACCCATCTCCCTTTAAACTTAAATCACTAATTATTTCCTAAACAGTTGTGTGAGAACTTTTGGAGTTCCAGCTGTAGATTTAGTTTTTAATTCTCAGATAAGCAGCTTCAATCTCAGACCTGTTCATATAAACCGCCTGCCGAATTAAAAGCATGTTTAGAGGCTGAGACTCAGATTTCAGTCACACATTCTCTCTCGCAAGTACTTATCAAGTTTATTTATCAATTCCTGTTGCGTCAGTCCGTTTATTAACCCGACACTCCCCGCAATATATCAATCCAGAATGGGAGTTCTTACAGAGACCAGAACCGGGGCAGTTTGAACACTCTGTCTAATATGTCCTTACTACAGATTATAAATGCACACGAGACCCATACTTGAGAGAAAGTCACTGTGACCAGGAACATTTATTAGCCAGCACTGAAGTGATGAAGGTGGGTGGAGCTTCCCCTTTTATACCTGAAAGTCCAGGTTAGGAATGTCTCTCCCACAAGTTCACCCCGTTGTGGTCAATGTTCTCACGGTGTACAACTTAGGTCAGTTTTACATGGGTTGCAATGACAGTTGAATACATGACAACACCTCTCCCCAAAGTCTTATTGGGATCACAGGTTAAGTCTCTCTGGTGGTTTACGCTCCCTTGTAGAGCGCCTGAGTTGGGGCTCCAGTTGTTGGGCGTTGGCTGAGTGTCTGCTGTTTGCGGTGCCTCAGGCTTGTCCGGACTGCCCACAGTGACTGGGCTCTCCTCCGCTTGGTTCTTGTGTTCGGTCACCTGTAGTGGAGTGAAATCTACATTGTGTTCTTCCTCTGCTTCTTCTATGGGGTTGCTGAACCTCCTTTTTATGTGATCCACGTGTTTGCGGCAGATTTGTCCACAGGTAAGTTTAACGATCAGAATCCTATTCCCCTCTTTTGCAATCACAGTGCCTGCGAGCCATTTGGGCCCTGCAGCGTAGTTGAGGACAAAGACAGGGTCATTGACATCAATACATCGCGCCCTCGCATTCCCGTCATGGTAGTCACATTGTGACTGGCGCCTGCTCTCAACAATTTCTTTAATGGTGGGGTGTATAAGGGATAACCTGGTTTTGAGCGTCCTTTTCATTAGCAGCTCTGCTGGTGGAACCCCTGTGAGCGAGTGTGGTCAGGATCTATTGGCCAACAGGAGACATGATAAGTGGCTTTGGAGGGAACCCCCTTGGATTCTGAGCATCCCCTGTTTGATTATCTGCACTGCTCGTTCAATCTGACCATTTGAGGCCGGCTTGAATGGTGCCGTTCTGACATGGTTGATAACGTTTCCTGCCATGAAGTCCTGGAATTCAATGCTTGTAAAGCACAGGCCATTGTCGCTGAGCAAGACGTCTGTTAGACCATGGGCGGCGAACATTGCACGTAGACTTTCTACCGTGGCAGTGAATGTGCTTGAATTGAGAATGTCGCACTCGATCCATTTGGAGTAGGTGTCTACTACAACCAAAAACATTTTTGTCATGAAAGAACCTGCGTAGTCCACATGGATACATGACCATGGTTTGGCGGGCCAGGATCAGGGGCTAAGGGGGGACTTCCCTGGGTGAATTGCCCAGCTGGGCACACGTGTTGCATCTGTGAACACAAAGTTCCAGGTCTGCATCTATCCCTGGCCACCAAACGTGGGAGCTGGCAATTGCCTTCATCATGACAATGCCCAGGTGCTCATTGTGGAGTTCTCTGATGAACATCTCTCTGCCCATCTCGGGTATGACTACACGGTTTCCCCATAGTAGGCAATCGGCCTGAATCGAGAGTTCATCCTTGCGCCTGTGAAATGGTTTGAATTCCTCAGGGAATGCCCCATACGTGGCTGCCCAGTCCCCATTCAGGGCATATTTCCTGACTAAAGACAGTAGCGCATCTCTATTTGTACAGATTTTTGTCTGACGGGCTGTCACAGGTGAGCCTTCGCTTTCGAAAACTTCAACAGCCATGACCATCTCAGCAGCATGCTCGGTTGCCCCCTCGGTGGTGGCTCGTGGGAGCCTGCTGAGTGTATCGGCGCAGTTTTCAGTGCCCGGTCTGTGCTGAATTGTATAGTCATAGGCGGCTAACGTGAGTGCCCACCTCTGTATGCGGGCCAATGCATTTGCATTTATGGACTTGTTGTCGGCCAAAAGGGACATTAGGGGTTTGTGAAACGTCTCCAGTTCAAAGTTCCTGTCAAACAGGTACTGGTGCATTTTTTTACAGCATATATCCATGCAAGCGCTTACTTTTCTACCATCCCGTAGCCCTGTTCTGCCTGGGACAGACTTCTGGAGGCATAAGCTACCGGCTGTAACTGACCCTTGGCATTAACATGCTGCAACACACACCTGACCCCATAGGACGATGCATCGCATGTTAAAACAAATGTCTTACATGGGTCATGTAGCATTAACAGATTGTTGGAACATAACAAATTTTGTGCTCTATCAAAAGCCCTTTCCCGGCTGTCCCCCCAGACCCATTCACGACCTTTGCGCAGGAGCATGTGTAGCGGCTCTAACAGCCTGCTGAATTTGGGAAGAAAGTTACCAAAATAATTCAGGAGCCCGAGGAATGAATGCAGCTTCGTCGTGTTACGGGGTCTGGGTGCTCTCTGGATCACTTCCGTTTTGGACACAGTAGGTCCATTCCCGTCTGCTTCTACCTTCATCTACAGGAATTCTCTCTCTGGAGCTAGGAAGATGCACTTCGCCTTTTTCAGTCGCAGACCTACCCGGTCCAGACTGCATAGCACCTCATGCAGGTTGCGGAGGTATTCTTCAGTATCGCAACCCGTGATGAGGATGTCGTCTTGAAAAACCACTGTCCTTGGAATTGAGGAGGCTTTCCATATTTTGTTGAAAGATCGCGGCGGCCGAGCAAATTCCAAATGGAGCTATGTTGTACTCAAAGAATCTTTTGTGTGTCATGATGATGGTCAGCTTCTTTGACTCACTCGCCAGCTCCTGGGTCATGTCCAATTCTGAGGTCAGGTCCAATTCTGAAAATAAATTGCTACCGAATAGCGTCGCAAAGAGGTCCTCCGCTCTCGGTAGCGGATACTGATCTTGGAGTGACACCCGATTGATGGTGGCCTTGTAATCACCACATCTCATGACCGACCCATCCGCCATGAGTACAGGCACAATCAGGCTCACCCAGTAATTGAATTCAACTGGCGAGATGATACCTTCCCTCAGCAAGCATTCCAATTCGCCTTCTATCTTTTCCTGCATCACGTACGGCACCGCTTTGGCCTTGTGGGGTACTGGACTGGCGTCCGGGTTGATGTGAATCACTACCTTGGTCCACATGAAAGTGCCAATGCCTGGTTGAAATAATGAGTCAAATTTGTCCAGGGCCTGTGAGCATGATCTTCGCTCCAAAGAAGAAATTGCATTGGCATTGCCCCATTTCCAGTTCATGACAGCAGCACAGCCTGGATATTAGGCAGCACCCCGCCCTGAGCGATGGTCACCTTTCCCAGCAGCTTGTTGAGCTCCTGATCGTTGCGGATGGCCAGCTGCAGGTGTCTGGGGATGAAGCGGGTCTTCTTGTAGTCGCGGGCCGCGTGGCCGACCAGCGGTCAGATACTCGAGCACAGCAGCCATGCAGATCGGGGCTCCGGCACCCACACGCTCAGCGTAGTTACTCTTCTGCAGGAGCCTGTGAACACGGCCCTCAGGGAACTGCAGTCCGGCCCGGGAGGAGCGAAACTTGGCCTTGGCCCGAGCTTTACAGCCGGTTTTTCATCTTCTACACGTTTCCACAATGCACACGTTCAGAGAAAGAATGAGAAACTCCTCCCACATCTGCCCTTCTTATACCTTCAGGATAAATGCAGGGAGCGAACTTGTGATTGGCCGCTCTGTGGTGAATTTCATTGGTCTTTTCTGATGACCAATCGCAGCCTGTTTAGTCCGCCAATGAAACCGAGGCGGAAATGACTGTTCAACAGTCGGTCCTCTAATGATTTAGAAATTCAAAAATCCCGCCAAAAATTGTTAAAATTGCGGATTATGTTGGTAACTTCACCATTAGCCAAATATTTCCAAACACTTTTTGTTTCCTTTTGTCTGAATCCATATTTCACATGTAAATCCCAGGCTGTTACAATCAGGATTAAATTCGGGTTCCGTTTCAAACTATCTGCAATGAGTGGAATCAATCTCCACTGATTCTGTATCGGGACACATTCCAGCTTAATCTTTGTAAAAGTTGGATTTCATAGATTATCGATCGATCACCCGCAGAGGCGGCAGTGAGTCCAGAACTGGGAGTCCTTCGGTGAAAAGAGAAGAGGGACAGAGTGTGTGGACGAATATTCAACTGATCGTCCAACCTGGAGAGACACAAGGACACCCACACCATGGAGAAACCGTGGGAATGTGGAGACTGTGGGGAAGGATTCACTCCCCGTCTGATCTAGAAATTCATTGTCACAGTCACACCGAGAAGAGACTGTTTACCTGCTCCGTGTGTGGGTAGGGTTTCACTCCATCATCTGCTGAAACTCCAGCGAGTTCACACTGGGGAATGGTGGGAAGAGATTCATTCAGTTATCTGAATTGCGAGTTCACAAGTGACTGCAGGGGTTGGGTTCTACTGTTATTACTGCTGTTAATCACATTCTGACTGAATCGTGTTCGTTCTGTCAGTTGGGATTTGTTTCTGCTGATGTTAATCATTCTGAAAACTGGGCTGGAGTTTAATATTTTGATATTTCAAATTACACAATGTGTCAATATTTGATATCTCTATGATAAGAGGAGACTTATGATGTCCTGTTAGCGACTGCTCCATTTTGGGCCTTTTCTCCTTCTAACTCTCGATTGTTTCAGTTCTCATGCCTTTGGTTACTCTCAGGGACAAGTCCCAGTTC